>NC_092055.1:74679857-74998549 GCF_003086295.3 Arachis hypogaea
GGAATTAGATCGAGAAGCTTTCTAACAAAATTCAAGAGAAAAGATTGAAGAAGAAGAATAAACTATTATTGATTCATTGAATTACAATAGAGCTCCCTAACCCAATGAAAGGGGTTTAGTGAGTCATAGCTCTGAATTCAATTACAAAACTCAAGAAAATGATCCAAAGTTCCCCGATGCCCCCTCAGGGGCTGGATTCCCCTTTTTTCCCCCTTCCCTTTCAAATGCAGAAACTAAGGCCTTTAAATAGGCTCCCTAAATTACAAAATGAAAATGAAATTCAAAGCAAATTACAATCAAATGAAAATAAACTATTCTAGATGATTCTTGTGGCCTTGATTTGGTGTTGTTGATGGGCCTTGCTTGCTTGAAGGGTAGAGTGACATAATTGATCCAAAAAGGATAATGATCCATTAAACTACACTCAAACGTTGCACCCCCTTTCTTGAGTCGTCACTTTGTTCTCTTGTCAACCTTGCCAATTCGATGTCAAATATAGACTATTATACCTCGTTGGAAAGCTATGGATGTCAGCTTTCTAACGCAACTGGAAGCACCTCAATTGGATCTCTAAAACTCGAGTTATACTCCATGGAAGGTGAAGAGGTCAGCTGGCCTGATTGCATGTTGGTACTATGCTCTTCTATGCACATTACGGGGCTGTTTTCTCCCTCAATTTTTAGTATCCACCATGCATGCCATATATGCTTGGAAAGCTCTAGATGTCTTCTTTCCAATGCATTTTGAATCACCTCATTTGGAGTTTTGTAGCTCAAGTTATTTATGTTTGAAGAAGGCATGGTCAAGCTGTTCCATATAACACGTTTAAGCTCCAGTTTAAGCTTAAACTGGAGCTTAAACGCTGGCACTCCCTGGAAGCACAAGCTCGAGGACGTTTAAGCTTCAGTTTAAGGTTAAACTGAAGCTTAAACGTGGAAATGAGAAAGCAACCCTGGAGGAGAAAAAATAGTCGAACACGTTTAAGCTCCAGTTTAAGGTTAAACTCGAGCTTAAACGTGGAAATGCTCCCTGGTGCATTTCTAATTCTGGCGTTTAACCTCCAGTTTAAGGTTAAACTGGAGGTTAAACGTGGAAATGCTTCTTTGGTGAGAATTTGTGTCGAACACGTTTAAGCTCCAGTTTAAGGTTAAACTGGAGCTTAAACGTGGAAATGCTCCCTTGGTGAAATTCTCATTCTGGCGTTTAACTTCCAGTTTAAGGTTAAACTGGAGGTTAAACGCCAGTTCCAGCATTTCCTAGCCTTCATGATTCTGGCGTTTAAGCTCCAGTTTAGGCTTAAACTGGAACTTAAACGCCATTTCCAGCATTATATGGCTTGGTAGTTTAAGTTCCAGTTTAAGCTTAAACTGGAACTTAAACTCCACATGTGATATTCAAGCTTCCTTTATTGATTTTGTTGCTTCCTTGCCTAGCCTCTTCTTCCCTGAAATCATCCAAACAATTACATCAAAGTCTTGCAAAATTTCATGAGAAATCTTCCATTCATAGCATTCAAGTAATATAACTAAAAACTCATGGAATTTGCATCAAAATCTTCATGTTGAATGATTTAAGACAAGCATGACTATTTGGCCCAAATGATTACTTAAGGCTCAAGAAAATGCATAAAACAACTAAAAATAAAAGAAAAAGGCTAGTGAAACTAGCCTAAGATGCCTTGGCATCACAACACCAAACTTAATCCTTGCTTGTCCCCAAGCAAGTTCTGAATTATTGAGAAGAAAGAATGAAACAGAAAGTAAATTCATTAGCCATATCAGTAAGTAATTGACATTGATTAATGGGGTGTTCATGCAGAAAGTTGTTGCAGCATCACTTTATTGTTTCTTAGGTAAGAATGTCACTTTCTACGTTTCCACTAAAACACTGCTTATGGCCTCTTGTTATTCACATATCCTTGGCAAGTTTCTTTTCTTTGTTTTTCTTTTTCTTTGAGCTTATTTGCTCCTTGTTGCTCAGTGTCATGTGTTGCTCAAGCCTTTGGCATTTTCTTTTTCTTATTAGTGCACTACACATATCCACTACAGGCATTTTAGTTCACATTTCTTCTTGAGACATTGGTGCCCAGCACCTCTTTGTGTGACTAAATGTTTTGTATTTAGGTTGCTCTTGATAATGGACTTTTGGTTGATAATCCCGGGTTAGTTAACCCAAGTTACCAAGTGTTGAAACACTCCTCAGAACCTATTCATCCAAGCATATCCTTAATACATAAACACCACAGGCATTTGTCTCAGAAGTTCAAACCATTGGTGCCTAGCTTATTTTCTCAATTTTTTTTTTTTTGCTTTTTGGTTGCCCTTTTTCAGTGGCTTTTTCTTCTTCTTTTTCTTTCTTTTTCATGGCCAAAGACATTTATTCATCAAGATCCATAGACAGCATCCTAATTTCCACTAAAAGTGACAATTCTAACTTTATTTCTTAGTGAGCTGACTATTCAATCAAACATGCATACCAACACTTAATCTTATTTGATTTCTTACCAAATGGAATTGAGTTACTTTTGTTCAAACATTTCTTTTATTTTATGGAAACAGAACAAGCATGGCAAGCATTTGTTTAAGAAGATGAAGTTATCCAGACACTTAGACTATCACTTATTTGAAAATTAAACAAACAGACAAACAAAAACTGCAATGACTCAAACTTAAAGCAGGGGTGCATGCAAACTTCAAATATCAGCAATTCAAAGTACAAGTAATTAAGTGACAATACAACCTTTTAGCATCTTCTTTGTTGTTTATCATCCTTCCTAGCCTTGGTGTTCTCTTTGATGATGATGTATATTCCTTCCATGAGATTGATTGTCTTCCTGCAAAGCTATTAGAAGTTGCTTGTTCCCCAAGCACTTTGAGAATTGGTTAGCATGCATGGATGTTTGTAGGCCTCTGAACTTAGATTGGTGTGTGAACACGAAACTTAGTTCCTTGCCATATGCAGCAATTGGGATCATATGCAGAAAACCTCATGTGCTTTTATTAAGAAAATAACTATGAACTAGAAAAAGAAACTATGAACTAGAAATTAAACTATTGTTTAAGTAGTTTCCCTGATTGGTTGGAGCTAGTGACTAGTCATGCTGAGGTAGAAATGTGCTTTTAATGAAGTTTTTTTTTGGTGGAACACCAAACTTAGAATCTCACATTCACCCTTGAATTGTTTTGGTGTGCAACACCAAACTTAGCTCCTTGCAATACAGATAAATCTACTTAACTCTTTTATTGAAATAACTAGAAAAGAAAAACTACCTTTGGTTGGGTTGCCTCCCAACAAGCGCTTCTTTAACGTCATTAGCTTGACATGCTGTTCCTGACTTTCTTCCTCTTCTTCCAGTTTGTTAAGAGGAATGACTTCAAGTGGATAAAGGAGCTAGTTAGTGCCCCTTGTTGTGAATGCTTCTTTCCAGCAAGCTTTCCCTTGTGATTGGCTTGAGTGAACTTGCTTGTTGGCTCAGGAGTTGGATTGTTCTTCGACCTTCTCTTCTTCATGGATATGATCCTTTGTTTCTCGGTCACAATCCTCATTTTGGTGCTTGTTTCTACTGCCTTAACATCCTTGATCTCAGAACTTGGTTGTTGTTGGACAGTTGGAGTATCCTGTTCATCAAAAGCTTCCTGAATTTGTGGTTCAATGAACCCTTCCTCTTTGCAACTCTCTGTGTCATTGGAGTGTGATCTCCCTTGATTGACTTTCTCCCTTTCTTGTTCTTCTGATTCCTCCCTTGGGTTTGCCATGGTATCACTAGAAGAATTGTGGGTCGGGATTTACTTTGATAGATATCCAATTTGTGCTTCTAGCTTTTGAATGGCAGCACCATGATTTTGTAAGTTGGATATCACTTCTTCCTTAAAGCTTTTCAAATCGGCCACATCTCTGCCCATAGTTGCAATCATTCCTTCTATCCTGTTTAATTGATCTTGAAATTGTTGGTTCGGATTGGGTTGATGAGGTTGATTATCTTGGCTGTGATATGGTGGCTGGGAGTATGTGTTTTGTGTGGGCTGATAGAATCTTTGGTTGGAGTGTTGGTAGTGGTATGACTCTTGTGTGTAGTGGAATGAGTCTTGTGGATAGTGAAATGAATTGTATGAATTTGAGAAGGAATTTTGTGCTGAGAAATGCTCAAGTGATGAAGAATTTGGATATGTAAAACTAGGAGGTGAGGTTGGATAATTCAGAGGTGATGGCTCTTGATGAATGGGGTGTGAATAAGTGAAATCTCTTTGGTTTTGATCTTCCCAGCCACAACTTGAGTAGTGATCAAATTCACCAAAACATGGACCATTTTGTGGCTCTGGGAAGTACCCCGTTTCCTGTTCCTGATACTCCCACCCACCATGAGCATAATAACATGAATCATTCTGTGGTGGTGGAGAGTTTCTCATGAATTTTGATTAACCAAAAGATGATGGATACTCCTTTCTTTTTTGTAATGTGCTCAGTCTCAAACAATACTCATCCAAAGATAGTGGAAATTTCATAGTGAGGCAATATCACAAACAGCTAGTGGTTAGTATGCTAACAAGTGAATAAGCAAAGAAAACAAATTAAAATTTGCAGAAATTAGCAGTAATAAACTGAAACAAAAACTATTAACAAAAGAAAAGAAAAATTGCTCAATCTAGTTAACTTCCAATTGGAGAATTGTCAATCGAAAACCAATCCCCGGCAACGGCGCCATAAACTTGATGCGCATAAACTTGTTATGCTACGATTTAGGAAATTGCACGATCGGCAAAATTCCTTCCGGCAAGTGCACCGGTTATCGTCAAGTAAAAACTCACAATAGAGTGAGGTCGAATCCCACAAGGATTGGTTGAGTGAGCAATTCGGATTAGAAGTGTGTTCTAGTTGAGCGGAATCAAGATTTAGATGAGAATTGCGGAATGTAAAATTGCATGAATTAAAGAGCGAGAAGCTAAATTGCTGAAATTAAAAGGGATGGGGGTGATTGCATGAATTTAATTGCAGAATGTAAAGAGAAAGTGGTAGATCAGAAATGGGGAATTCATTGGGTGTTAGGAGATATTGAGATCTCCGAATCAAAACATTTTTTTTCCTTCCTCAACCAATGCATTCATTGAATTTTGCTTGGCAATCTTATATGATTGGATCCCAATCCCTTGGCTCACCAATTCTCTCTAAAAACGAACAAATTCCCAATCCCTTGGTTTAAATGTTCATAAGAAGAGATGATGCTCGATCACTGATTATACCACACAGTTTCATGAACCACAATTTGGTAGGATTACATGTCACAATATCCATCCAAATCCCAATCCAATTCACTGTGAGAAAGCTTCTCTAGCATGAATCCTCCATTCCTTTCCCAAGGTTCCGAAGGATTCCAATTATGGATAGTCTCTTTCCCAAGACAACTAACCAATGGAATTAGATCGAGAAGCTTTCTAACAAAATTCAAGAGAAAAGATTGAAGAAGAAGAATAAACTATTATTGATTCATTGAATTACAATAGAGCTCCCTAACCCAATGAAAGGGGTTTAGTGAGTCATAGCTCTGAATTCAATTACAAAACTCAAGAAAATGATCCAAAGTTCCCCGATGCCCCCTCAGGGGCTGGATTCCCCTTTTTTCCCCCTTCCCTTTCAAATGCAGAAACTAAGGCCTTTAAATAGGCTCCCTAAATTACAAAATGAAAATGAAATTCAAAGCAAATTACAATCAAATGAAAATAAACTATTCTAGATGATTCTTGTGGCCTTGATTTGGTGTTGTTGATGGGCCTTGCTTGCTTGAAGGGTAGAGTGACATAATTGATCCAAAAAGGATAATGATCCATTAAACTACACTCAAACGTTGCACCCCCTTTCTTGAGTCGTCACTTTGTTCTCTTGTCAACCTTGCCAATTCGATGCCAAATATAGACTATTATACCTCGTTGGAAAGCTATGGATGTCAGCTTTCTAACGCAACTGGAAGCACCTCAATTGGATCTCTACAACTCGAGTTATACTCCATGGAAGGTGAAGAGGTCAGCTGGCCTGATTGCATGTTGGTACTATGCTCTTCTATGCACATTACGGGGCTGTTTTCTCCCTCAATTTTTAGTATCCACCATGCATGCCATATATGCTTGGAAAGCTCTAGATGTCTTCTTTCCAATGCATTTTGAATCACCTCATTTGGAGTTTTGTAGCTCAAGTTATTTATGTTTGAAGAAGGCATGGTCAAGCTGTTCCATATAACACGTTTAAGCTCCAGTTTAAGCTTAAACTGGAGCTTAAACGCTGGCACTCCCTGGAGGCACAAGCTCGAGCACGTTTAAGCTTCAGTTTAAGGTTAAACTGAAGCTTAAACGTGGAAATGAGAAAGCAACCCTGGAGGAGAAAAAATAGTCGAACACGTTTAAGCTCCAGTTTAAGGTTAAACTCGAGCTTAAACGTGGAAATGCTCCCTGGTGCATTTCTAATTCTGGCGTTTAACCTCCAGTTTAAGGTTAAACTGGAGGTTAAACGTGGAAATGCTTCTTTGGTGAGAATTTGTGTCGAACACGTTTAAGCTCCAGTTTAAGGTTAAACTGGAGCTTAAACGTGGAAATGCTCCCTTGGTGAAATTCTCATTCTGGCGTTTAACTTCCAGTTTAAGGTTAAACTGGAGGTTAAACGCCAGTTCCAGCATTTCCTAGCCTTCATGATTCTGGCGTTTAAGCTCCAGTTTAGGCTTAAACTGGAACTTAAACGCCATTTCCAGCATTATATGGCTTGGTAGTTTAAGTTCCAGTTTAAGCTTAAACTGGAACTTAAACTCCACATGTGATATTCAAGCTTCCTTTATTGATTTTGTTGCTTCCTTGCCTAGCCTCTTCTTCCCTGAAATCATCCAAACAATTGCATCAAAGTCTTGCAAAATTTCATGAGAAATCTTCCATTCATAGCATTCAAGTAATATAACTAAAAACTCATGGAATTTGCATCAAAATCTTCATGTTGAATGATTTAAGACAAGCATGACTATTTGGCCCAAATGATTACTTAAGGCTCAAGAAAATGCATAAAACAACTAAAAATAAAAGAAAAAGGCTAGTGAAACTAGCCTAAGATGCCTTGGCATCACCCTGCAATTCCTTTGAGAAACGACCCGAGGTTTGAATACTTCGGTTATTTTTATTGGGATTTGTACTTGTGATAAACAATTTTTTGCATGAGAGGATTATTTGTTGGTTTAGAAACTATACTTGCAACGAAATTTCATTTGTGAAATTCTTTACCAACCAATTTTCCATTCATCGGCGTACACGTCACCCACGCATACGCATAACCCCAAGTTTTTCAACCACTCACGCGTACGCCTTGCCAACGCATACGCGTGACATCCAAATTTTTCATGGCCAGTACAAAAAGCAGAGAGTTGCGCGTGTAGTGTACTGAAATTGTGCCTCTAGCATAATTTTTTCCCATGCGAATGCGTGACCCACGCGTATGCGTCACCTATCTCTCTCTTTACTCACGAGTGCGCGTCAACGACGCGTACAGGTCGCCTCCCATTGCTGCCATTCACGTGTACGCGTGACCTGAAGCGTACGCGTGACACCCCTGCCCTGTTTCACCCACCTTCTTCTCTTCTCTTCTTCCTATTTCTTTCCTTCTTCTCTCTTCTCTTCTTTTCTTTCCCTCCTTCAACTATCATCCAATACTACCAATCACCATCTATCATCATTTTTTTTAGTTAGTCAGTTAGTTAGTTAGTTGTTTAGTTTGTTTGATTTATGTTTACTTTTCTGTTTTTTATTATAAGTGTTGGATTATTAATATTTTTTGCTATTTATTGCTGCTGATTACTGATAAGATGTTGTTTTAACATCATTGTTGTTAATTGTCATTGTTGGATTCCCTTATTGAGGTTATATTTTGTCACTTAGTTTTGAGTTCTTGATGCTTAATGTTTTTTTGAATACCAAGTACATGTGACATTGCCTTCATGCTTTCTAAATCTTTTGAATTGCATGTTTTGGCCACCATGCATTCATCATCTATTGTTAGGCAATTGTGTATTATCAAAGCAGTTTTTTGTTAGGTGATGCTTGTTTATGATTGACCCTTACTTATATCACCTATTTCATGCATTGAGATTTTGGAATTGTGGAATTGGATTGAAAGATTACCTAGTGCATATTTTTGAGCTTGTCAAACTTTGTGGACCATGCTTGCTATGTGATTGATTTTAATCTCTATCTCTCTTTTCCTAAGTTTCATAGCACCCATGTGTTCCACCTTTATGTCACTTAGGTGTTGCAAACAAACTTCAATATGCGTCGTTGATTGATGTGTGAGTTTCATTTTCTATTTTGTTCATTAAAGTTACCTTGCACATAAATCCATGTCCATTCATTATCCAATTCACAATTGCTTGATCTTTGCTTGAATGCTTTTATGCTTCTTTATTGCTTCTTTGGTTGTCTTAGCCTACAAGTTTTCTTTGAAGTATCTCAAGCACACTAGAATAAGTGAAGTGCACACTTCTTCTTTGTAATTATGATATAGCTCTCTATGCTAGTGTGTGAATTTTAAACCGCGTGCAATCTTAGAACTCATACACCTATTTTTCATCAATGTCACACTAATTCACTCATTCAATTCTAGTGATTTACCTCATTCTAACAATTTATGCTTCCTTGCTTTTGCATTTTCTCATCTTACGGTGGTATTTTCTATTTTTCATGGATGAGTCATCATAAGCAAAAACAGAAGCAGGAGAAAGAACACGTAGCATCCGGTTGATCTACCAGCTGAAGGTGGTGGTCCGGAAAGTCGCCGTCCCCCCTTGATCATCTATGGATGCACCAAGGACGGTGCAAACTTTTAAGTGTGGGGAGGTCGTCTGACCGATCGGCCATTTTTGGGTGACAAATTTCTAATCCCAACACTTTCGAATTTCATTTTTTTAGGTTTTTTAGGATTTTTAGTTATATTTTCTTATTTTGCATATATATATAATAAGCTTAGTCAAAATAATAAAATTTTCCAAGGATTTTATCTATAGGGCACCCTAATTAGTTTGAGTAAAATTCTTTTTTAGAACTTGCTTGAATTATATATATTGTGGAACATGTTTTTGAGCTAAGAACACACAACCTTGTGAGTTTTGAGCTTAATTGCGTGGTTTCATCATATAACCACTTATATCCATTCTTGTGTGTATTATTCTCTTTCTATGATTTTAATCTTTGATTTGATTGATTCTTTATGTCCATTATTTTGTGTATACATACACTTATATGATTGAGGCCACCGTTTCAAATAGCTCACTTACCCAAATAGCCTTACCTTTTATCTTCCATTGTTAGCTAACTTTGAGCCTATGCTAAACCCATTTGTTCTTAATTTTAGCACATTACAAGCCTTAAAGCAAAAAACAATAAATGTCCTTAATTTGGATCTTTGATTAGCTTAGGCTAGTGAGAGTGTTTACCATTTAAGTGTGGGAAATTTGGGAACATTGGGTGAGATAAAAGTATATTTTAGAGTTTTGTTGAAAATCTTGGGAATTTGGTACATACTCATGCATTAAATATTTAAACCACATGCATTGACATTCTTGTATATATTTTAGTTTGAAAAAAAAAATATGAGAAAAAAATAGAAAAAGAAAAGAAAAATGAACTAATAAGAAGGGGACAAAAGGCCCCAAAGTAAAGTTCAACAAAAAAAGTCAATGCATATGAGTTGTGATAAAAAAGAGAATGCATGAGTGTGTGAAAAAGTGAAGAATGGGTAGTTAGGTTTGTTCTAAATTGTATAGGTTGTCATAGATTAGGTGGGAAGTTTAAGTTAATCAAAGATTCAAATTCTAGTCCACTTGACCAAA
This sequence comes from Arachis hypogaea, assembly GCF_003086295.3. Taxonomy (NCBI): domain Eukaryota; kingdom Viridiplantae; phylum Streptophyta; class Magnoliopsida; order Fabales; family Fabaceae; genus Arachis; species Arachis hypogaea. Next base: position 74,689,705 of record NC_092055.1, read on the forward strand.
TACAATCCTACCTTGACCCTAGCTCCATTACAATCTAAAGATAAGTCCTCATGATAAATGTATGCATGCACTGAATAATTGTTGATTCTTGGATGAAAAATAAATCTTAGAAAGCTTGATTAGGGAAGAATTGAGTGAAAAACAAATAAGATCCCTTAAATACTAAACAGATGACTAGTAAGGATAAAACAGTCTATTTAGTGCTAAAATCTACTTCTAAGGCCCACTCGGTGAGTGTTTGGGCTGAGCTTTAATGAGATCCATGTGCTATGAGGCTCTTTGGGCGTGGAATGCTAGCTAGGGGGTCCTCTTTGGGCCTTTGGATGCTGGGCTCTGCTCTTTGGGCGCTGGACACTTGGAAGGGGCAGGAAGCCGGCGTTGGACGCCAGTTTTGGGCCTTCTAATCCGAAGCAAAGTATAGACTATTATATATTTCTAGAAAGCTCTAAAAGTCAGATTTTCCTAGCCGTTGAGAATGCTCCATTTGGACTTCTGTATCTCCAGAAAAGCTCTTCCGAATGCAGGTAGGTCAGATCGGGACAGCATCTGCAGTGCTTTCTCTGTCTCTGAATCAGACTTCTGCTCCAAATCCTCAATTTCAGCCTGAAAATACTTGAAATTGCCCAAAAACACAAAAACTCGTAGTAGAATCTAAAAATGTAAATTTAACACTAAAACCTATAAAAACTCAATAAAAAACTAAATAAAAACTACTAAAAACTATATGAAAATGATGTCAAAAAGCGTATAAAATATCCACTCATCACAATACCAAACTTAAACCGTTGCCTGTCCCCAAGCAACTAAAAACATAGTAGGATAAAAAGAAAATTAAGATACAATAAATTTCTAAGTTTCAAATGAAGCTTAGTTAAAAATCAGATGAGCGGGACTTAGTAGCTTTTTGCTTCTGAATAGTTTTGGCATCTCACTATCCATTGAAACTCAGAGATGTTGGCATCTATAAGAACTTAGAATCCAGATGATATTATTGAACCTCCTAGTTAAGCTTATTTTGATTCTTGAACACAGCTTTCTAAGTCTTGCCGGTGACCTAAGCAGTCTGTTTTCCAGTATTACCACCAGATACATTCATGCCACAAACACTTTAATTGGGTGAACCTTTTTAGATTGTGACTTAGCTTTGCTAGAGTCCCTAGATAGAGGTGTCCAGAGTTCTTAAGCACACTCTTTTTTCTTTGGACCACAACTTTAACTGCTCAGTCTCAAGCTTTTCACTTGACACCTTCACGCCACAAGCACATGGTTAGGGACAGCTTGGTTTAGCCGCTTAGGCCAGGATTTTATTTCTTTTGGGCCCTCCTATCCATTAATGCTTAAAGCCTTACTGGCTTTTTCAATCTGCCTTCTTATTCCTCCATTTTTGAGCAGTAATGGATATTTCTGCTTTTTATTTTTTTCTTTTTGCCACTTTTTTCTTTCTTGCATGCATATTATTTTTTTTTTCTTTTGAAACATGCTTTTTCTTTTGCTTTTTTATGCTTTTTCTTGTTTCAAGAATCAATTTTTAGATTTTTCAGATTATCAATAATATTTTCCCTTTTTCCTTATTTTTTCAAGAGCCAATATTCTAAAATTTCAACTTCAAATATGCACTGTTTAATCATACATTCAGAAAACAAAAGCAGATGACACCACATCAACCTAATTAAACTAATCTTATTTTAAACTTGAAATTCATGCATCTCTCAATTCTTTTCAAAAAAAAGTCATTTAAGTAAGGTGGGAGATATATGGAACATTTTACAACTTTTTAAGACATCAATGCAAATGATCATGCAACTAGGACAAGAAAACAGATAAACAGACAGAAAATAGAAAAATAACAGGAAAGGAGTAAAAGAGAACAAATCCACCTGAGTGATGCTGGCCAGTGCTCCTCCTTGAGGATCCAATGTAGTGCTTGCTCTCTTCAATATCACTCATTTGTCTTTGTTGAGGCAGCTGCACAGGCTCTTGTGTATGCTTCCTAATTTGCTCCATCCTCTTCTTCCATACTTAAGAGTGGTAGAAGTTAAAAAGTGGAGCTTTTGCAACACTAAACTTAAGAGTTTTGCTCATCCTCGAGCAAAGTAGGGTAGAAGAAGGTGGGGTAGGTAGAACTTCTGTGGGACCTACAAGTCCTGAGAGGTTGGGAAATCTAGTTTCCTTACTTTTCTGCACTAGCGTTTGAACGTCCAGGGACTGCTCCCTAGCTGGCGTTCAACGCCAGCAATGCTCCCCTCTTGGGGCGTTGAACGCCCAAGAGGGCTTCCTGGCCGATGTTCAACTTTAACACTCCACTTGGAGTGTTCTGTTTTCACTGCTGTAAAATCTGTCTCTTGACTGATGTACATGATCATGACTCTGACAACTGAAAGGAAAAACAAAATGAAAATAAATGGTTGAGTAAAGTTGGATTACCTCCCAACAAGCGCTCTTTTAAAGTCACTAGCTTGACCTTTAGCTCCTTACGGAGGTGAGTATGGGCTCAGATTTTCACCCTTGACAGTGAAATTTCTGTCTGTCATCTTATGGATGAGCTCTACATGCTCTAGAGATAGGACATGGCTCACTATATGTGGTAGGACTGGATTCTTAGCGAAGACAACTCTCATTCCAGGTAAGAGGCCTTCAGTTGGGACTTTCTTATCCTTCCAGCCTTTAGGTACTTTCTCTTTAGTACCTTTGTGCTTAGAGCCTGTTGAGGGCTACCAAACACCAAACTTAGAATTGATGTCTGGGGGCTCTGTAGAGGGTTGGCACACTAGGTGTTACACTGTTATCTCTCTTTTAGAGGGAGAATTGGGATGAGGCATCTTGAATAGGATGTGATCCTCCCCTAACTTTAGGGTTAGTTCTCCCTTAGCCACATCAATGTTAGCATTGGCTGTGGCTAGGAAAGGTCTTCCAAGGATGACACAGTCATCCTCATCATCTCCTATGTCTAAGACAATGAAGTTTGCAGGGATGTAGTGGTTTTCAACTTTAACCAACACATCCTCTACTAAGCCATATGGCTTCTTCATGGTCTTGTCTGCCATCTCTGAAGAGACGTGTGCAGCTCGTACCTCAAGAATTCATAGCTTCTCCATTACAGAGAGCGGCATGAGGTTGATGCTTGACCCTAGGTCACATAAAGCCTTTTCAAAGGTCATAGTGCCTATGGTGCAAGGAATCAGAAAGCGTCCAAGGTCTGGAAGATACTGAGGTAGCTCTTGCAGAACCAAAGCATAAAGTTTTTTGGTAAGCAGTGGAGGTTCTTCCTCCATGGTCTTTGTACCAAATAGCTTGGCATTCGTTAGAGCTCCTAGGAAATGGGCAACTTGCTCTTCCTCAGAGTCTTCATCCTCACTTGAGGATGAGTAGTCATCAGAACTTATGCACTGCAGAAGTGCATTCAAAGGAACCTCTATCGTCTTTATGGTTTCCTTTAGTTCTAGGCTAGATGGTTCTTGAGTGGGATTCAAGTACTCAGAGGGTGTGCTTGTGTTGGCGTTGAACGCCAGTTTTATCAGCTTAATGGGCATTGAACGCCCTTACTGTCCACCCTGACTGGCATTAAATGCTAGTCCCTCTAGCATTCTTGGCGTTGAACGCTCAGTAGGGATGTCCTTGCTGGTGTTCAACGCCAGCTTCCCTGGGCTGGTGGGCGTTGAATGCCGAGTGAAGGCTTTTTTACTAACACTTTTCTCTAAGATTAACCTCAGTATTACCGGGAAGAGTGTTAAAAGGGATCTGAGGGATCCTCTTGCTTAGTTGACCAACTTATACCTCCAAGTTTCTAATGGAGGACCTTGTTTCATTAATGAAACTGTGGGTGGTCTTAGTGAGGCTGGAGACTAGAATGGCTAAGTCAAAAAGGCTCTGCTTAGAAGTCTCCATATTCCCTTGAGAAGATGGGAATGGTGGTCTGTTGTTGTAACCTATTCTGGTTCTTACCACCTTGATTGAAACCTTGCTGAGGTTTCTGTTGATCCTTCCATGAGAGATTAGGATGATTCCTCTATGAAGGGTTGTAAGTGTTTCCATAGGCTTCTCTCATGTAATTCACCTCCTCCATGGTGGGTTGATCAAGATCATAGACTTCTTCTTCAAGAGAAGCTTCCTGATTATTGCCAGCTGTAGTTTGTATCCCAGTGAGATGTTGAGAGATCATGTTGACCTGTTGGGTCAAGATCTTATTCTGAGCCAGGATGGCATTCAGAATCTCAACTTCATGAATTCCTTTCTTCTGAGAGATTCCATGGTTTATAGGATTCCTCTCAGAGGTGTACATGAATTGGTTGTTTGCAACCATCTCAATGAGCTCTCTTGCTTCTGCAGGTGTTTTCTTCAAGTGGAGAGATCTACCTGTAGAGCTGTCCAATGAAATTTTGGACATCTCAGATAAGCCGTCATAGAACATGCCTATGAGGGACCATTCTGAGAGCATATCAGGAGGACATCTCCTGCAGTTGCTTGTATTTTTCCCAAGCTTCATAGAGGAATTCACTGTCTCTTTGTCTGAAGGTTTGTACTTTCACTCTAATCTTGCTCATCTTTTGAGGAGGAAAGAACTTAGCCAGAAAAGTATTTACAAGCTTTTCCCAAGAGTCAAGAGTTTCTCTAGGCTGGGCAACCAGCCAAAACTTAGCTCTGTCTCTGAGAGCAAAGGGAAAAAGCATCAGCTTGTAGACTTCAGGATTAACTCCATTAGTCTTTACAGTATCACAGATCTGTAAGAATTCTGCCAAGAACTTATGTGGATTTTCCATTGGAAGTCCATAGAACTTGTAGTTCTGCTACATAAGAGAGACTAACTGAAGCTTAAGCTCAAAATTGTTAGCTTCAATGGCAGGTACAGCAATGCTTCTGCCATAAAAGTCAGAGGTAGGCATGGTGAAGTCACCAAGGACCTTTCTGGGCTCCTCTTGTGGTTCGGCCATGTCCTCCAGTTCTTGTTCAAAACTTTCTGAGAGGTCTCTTCCTGAGTGTTGTGCTTTAGCTAGTTGTAAACGCCTCCTCAGAGTCTTCTCAGGTTCAAGATCAGGAGTCAATAGGGGGTTCTTTATCCCTGTTCCTGGTCATAAACAAGAAGAAAAGAAAGAGAAAAGAAGAGACCACGCCAATAGGCAAGAAGCTCCTCCTTAAAGTCAGAAGTAGAGAAAGAAAAAGAAGATGAAAAATAAAAATAAAAATAAATAAAATAAGTAAAAGAAGATTACCTTGAAAAGAGAAGATAGAAGTAATTAAAAGGAGATAGAAGAAGATGGAAAAGAAATCACAAGAAAGCTTTATGTGCAAATTGACAAGAAGCTCCAAGTGAGATGTGAAAAAGAAAGGAAAGAAGATAAAGAATTGTAGGCAAAGAGTGAATTAAAGTAGAGTTGAATGAATGGAGATGAGAAGATAAGAGGTATAAATAGAAGAAGTAATTAACAATTAAAATATTTTTTTGTTTTTTTATTTAATTAATTTTCAAAAATTAGGTTATTAATTTAAAAAGATTTTAAATTTTAAATGTAAATTTTGAAAAATAGAAGAGAGAAAAGAGAGAGAAATTTTCAAAAATTGAGAGAGATGAGAGTTAGTTAGGTAGTTTTGAAAAGGAAAAGAGAGAAATTAGAGAAGTATTTTCGAAAATTAAGACAAGAAGAGAGTTAGTTAGGTGGTTTTGAAAAAGAAGAGAGAGAATATGAGAGTTTATTTTCGAAAATTAAGAATAGAAAAGTTAGTTAGGAGGTTTTGAAAAAGATGAGAGAGAAGATAAGATATTAATTAAAAAAAGATAAAGATAAAAATAAAAAAAAAACAAAAGATAAGATAAGAAAAGATTTAAATTTAAAATAAGATAAAAAGTAAGATAAGAAAATATTTTGAAATTAAAATTTGAAATTAGAAAAAGATAAGATTTTGAAATTTGATTTTGAAACAAATGTGATTTAAAAATTTAAATTTTGAAAAAGATAAGATAAGATTTTTAAATTTTAAAAAAGATAGATTAAGTTTTGAAAAAGATAAGATTTTTGAAAACTTGACAACTAAGATATGATAAGATAAAATTTTAAAATTGAAATATGAATTTTTATGTTAATTTTCGAAAATTAAGGTAAAAATTAAGTTAGAAAAGATTTTTTTATTTTTGAATTTGTGATGAAAGAGAAAAACACCAAAAAGACACAAGACTTAAAATTTTTAGATCTAGCACCCTTGTTTTTCGAAAATTTTGGAGGGAAACATCAAGGGATACCAAACTTAAAAATTTAAAGATCAAGACACATGCAAAACTCAAGAACACCTTGAAGACTCACAAGAACACAAAGAACAAAAATTTTAAAGACTCAAAGAATACAAGAACATAACAAGAACACCAAACTTAATATTTTTAGAAAACTAAAACTAAATTTTCGAAAATTGAAAGAAAAATAACAAGAAAACACCAAACTTAAAGACATGACACAAGATTAAACCAAAGAAACTATTTTTGAAAATTTTTAGAAAGAAAGACCTATGAAAAACGTGAAACTCAACAAGAACAAACACAAAAGACTCAAACTAAGAACAAAAATTAAACAAAGAAAATAAAAATTATTTTTTGAAAATTTCTTTTGAAAGAAGGACTCAAAGAGAATGCAAGACTCAACAAGAACATTAACACTGTGACTCAAAGGAAAATTTCAGAGGATGCCAAAAATAAACTATATGAAAAAGATTTTAAAAGAGTTTAAAAACTTTTGTAATTGAAGAGCATGAACATGCAGGATTCAAACCAAGAACAAAAATTAAACAAAGAAAAGAAAAAGATTTTTGAAAAAGATTTTTGGAATTTTTTGAAAAAATTGAAGGAGAAAACAAAAATTAAAGACTCAATTAAAATAATGTAAAATAAACTTACCTGATCTAAGGAGCAAAACAATCCGGCAGTTTGTCCAAACTCAACAATCCCCGACAACGGCACCAAAAATTTGGTGCGCGTGTATGCAAAACCCACACTATTTCGTACAACAGCAGCAGTACTAGTGCGGAATTTATAACCACAAACTAACCGGCAAGTGCACCAGGTCGTACCAAGTAATACCTCAGGTGAGTGAGGGTCGATCCCACAAGGATTGATGGATCAAGCAACAATAATTGAGTGACTGGCTTAGTCAGACAAGCCGAAAATAGTGTTTTGGTATTCAAAAGCATTAAACAGTAATTTAGAGTTCAAAGATAGGCAAGTAAATAAGTTGGAAATAAAATATTGAGAAAGCAGTTAAGTAGAGTTATCTATTTTTTCGGATTGACTTTTCTTATTAATTTATTTTAATCATGCAAGATTTAATTCATGGCAAACTATATGTGACTAGACCCTAATTCCTTAGACCTTTCTAGTCTCCTCTAATTTTCATCAACTGCCAATTCCTTGGTCAATTGATTCCAATTAGAGGGTGAAGTTTAATTCTAGTTATTATGCCACAAAAACTCTAATTACCCAAATATAAAAGGATTATATGTCACTTATCCCGTTAAGTTCAGATAATTAGAAGTTTAGGAGAATTTGTTTTCAAGCTATTGTTCAAGTAAAGAGCTTTTCCAAGTTATACAAGAACTCAATTAGAAAGAGGGTCACACTTCCGTTCCACCCAAATTCATAAGATAAATAACGAAAACAATTCTTAAATTATAAATCAATACATGACCTAAAATAGAAAAATAATAGAATCAATCCATACAAATAGACAGAGCTCCTAACCTTAACAATGGAGGATTAGTTGCTCATGGTTCAGAGAGAAAATAAGGATTGTTAATTGGGCTGGGGTGGAAAGAAAAGTTAACTAATTGGAATAATGTTGGGATCCCACTCAGGGAAGTTTCTTTTATATCTAGTCCTAATAAATTTAAAATCTAATTTTTAAAACTAAAATAATATCTTTTTCTATTTTAAAGATAAAAATAAAGTTTAAATCAGAATTAATTAAATAATCAATAAGTCTTCAATTGATGGATGGGACCACTTGTTTCGTCCATTCTGCAGCTTCTAATCTGTGTTTTCTGAGCTGGAAACTGGGTCAAAAACAGCCCAGAAATTGCCCCCAGCGTTTTCTGCGTTTTCTACACGTGGCGCATGTCACGCGTACGCGTCAGTCACGTGTACGCGTCGATGATCTTCTTCGCGTGTCACGCGTACGCGTCAGGTACGCGCACGCATCGCTATGCAACTTCACTTTTCACGCATACGCGTCAGGTACTCGCACACATCGCCATGGGAAGCTCCAAATCAAACGCACTGGTGCACGAAATTGTGATTCACACTTTTCACAACTCCGCACAACTAACCAGCAAGTGCACTGGGTCGTCCAAGTAATACCTTATGTGAGTAAGGGTCGATCCCACAGAGATTGTCGGCTTGAAGTAAGCTATGCTTATCCTATAAATCTTAGTCAGGCGGATTCAATTGGTTATGAGGGTTTGATAATTAAAAGATAAATAAAACATAAAATAAGATAAAGTTACTTATGTAATTCACTGGTGGGAATTTCAGATAAACGTTTGGAGATGCTTTGTTGCTTCTGAACCTCTGCTTTCCTATTGCCTTCTTCCAATCATGCGTGCTCCCTTCCATGGCAAGCTGTATGATCCTCTGGGATGAAAAATACCAGGTACGATCTCTGTACGGCTAATCAACTGTCGGATTTCTCGTCTCGGATGAAAAATACCATGTACAGCTACCGCACGGCTAATCATCTGTCAGTTCCCGCTAGCGTCGGAATAGGATCTTTCTATTCTTTTGCACACTGTCACTGCACCCAACATTCGCAAGTTTGAAGCTCGTCACAGTTATCCCTTCCCAGATCCTACTCGGAATACCACAAACAAGGTTTAGACTTTCCGAATCTCAGGAATGCTACTAATTGGTTCTAGCCTATACCACGAAGGTTCTAATCACGGATTCGGATGCTCTGTTGTTAGGAGAGACGATACGAATCGTGAATCAGAGACCCAAGAGAATATACTCCGGCTGTCGTCCAATGACTACATTGAACATCATGTAGACCGTTTGTGGTTTTCAGGCACGCGGATCTTGGTTAAGCGAGTAACGAAGATAGTGGGTGATTGTCACAGGTCACCCCTTCATTCTGACTTAACTGAATTAAGTACAAGAGTATATCTTGGAGAAGAAGTAGGTGTGAATTGAAAGAAAAACAATAGTACTTGCATTAATTCATGAAGAACAGCAGAGCTCCACACCTTAATCTATGGGGTGTAGAAACTCCACCATAGAAAATACAAAAGTGAAAAAGATTTAGGCATGGCCATGAGGTCAGCCTCCAAACGTGAACAACTGCATAAGCTAGATGATAAAGGTCTATTTATACTAAACTAGTAACTTAGGTTTACAGAAAATGAGTAACTAAATGCATATAGTGCAGAAATCCACTTTCGGGGCCCACTTGGTGTGTGCTTGGGCTGAACATTGAAGCTTTCACGTGCATAGCCCATTCTAGGAGTTAAATGCCAGCTCGGGTGCCGGTTTGGGCGTTTAACTCCAGTTTTGGTGCCAGATCTGGTGCTTTACGCTAGAAAGTTTTTGGATGGATTTTAACGCCAGTTTGGGCCACCAAATCTCAGGCAAAGTATAAACTATTATATATTGCTGGAAAGTCCAAGATGTCTACTTTCCAACGCAATTGAGAGCGCGCCAATTGGTCTTATGTAGCTCCAGAAAATCTACTTCGAGTGGAGGAGGGTCAAAATCCAACAGCATCTGCAGTCCTTTTTCAGCCTCTAAATCAGATTTTTGCTCAAGTCCCTCAATTTTAGCCAGAAAATACCTGAAATCACAGAAAAATACACAAACTCATAGTAAAGTCCAGAAATGAGATTTTTTCATAAAAACTAATAAAAATATAATAAAAAGTAACTAAAATATACTAAAAACTATGTAAAAACAATGCCAAAAAGGGTATAAATTATCCGCTCATCACAACACCAAACTTAAATTGTTGCTTGTCCCCAAGAAACTAAAAAAAAATAGGGTAAAAAGAAGAGAATATACAATAAATCTCAAAAACGTCAGTGAAACTTAGCTCCAATTAGATGAGCGAGGCTAGTAGCTTTTTGCTTCTGAACAGTTTTGGCATCTCACTTTATCCTTTGAAGTTCAGAATGATTGGCATCCATAGGAACTCAGAATTCAGATAGTGTTATTGATTCTCCTAGTTCAGTATGTTGATTTTTGAACACAGCTACTTTATGAGTCTTAGCCGTGACCCTAAGCATTTTGTTTTCTAGTATTACCACCGGATACATAAATGCCACAGACACATAACTGGGTGAACCTTTTCAGATTGTGACTCAGCTTTGCTAAAGTCCCCAGTTAGAGGTGTCCAGAGCTCTTAAGCACACTCTTTTTGCTTTGGACCATGACGATCGGATTTTCCATCGGTAAAGAAATTCACAAATAAATTCCCGTTGTAAGTATAGTTTCTAAACCAACAGAGAATCCTTTCGTACAAAAGTTTGGTTGTCACAAGTAACAAAACCCAATAAAATTTATAACCGAAGTATTTAAACCTCGGGTCATCTCTCAAGGAATTACAGGGAAGTATGATTTATTATTGGTTATGGAAAAGTATCTTTTTGGGTTTTTGAAATAGGGAACAAGGAAATAAATTGGCAAGAAAGTAAATTAATAATTATGAAAATCTCTTGGCAAGGTATGAGAACTAGAAATCCTATCCTAGTTATCCTTATCAATTGTGATGAGAATTGTTTATTGCTCCCACTTAGTTAACCCTTACTAAATAAAGGAAAGTCAAGTGGACTAATTAATTTGATTCCTTAAGTCCTAGTCAACTCCTATGGAAAGACTAGCTTTAGAGGGATCCAAATCAATCAGCAAATTCCAATTTTCAATCAACAAAGAGTTTGATAACTCAAGTGTCACCAATTACTCAACCAAAGCCAGAAGGAGAATAATCCAAATTATTTATATCATAAATAGAAGGAAGCAATCATAAATCTTAAATATCTCAAATTATATTAAATAAAGAAAATTAATTCTAACATGTAGTTCATAAATCAAATTGGGAAAATAAACAAACTAAAGTCATAGAATAAATAGAAGTAGAAGAGAAACTGAAATTAAAGGAACATTAAACCTGGAATAAAGGAAAAGTAAACCTAACCTAAGAAAAATCCTAATCCCAAAACCTAAGAGAGAGGAGAGAGCCTCTCTCTCTAGAAAACTACATCTAAAACCTAAAATTATGAATTATGAGAAGTTGTCTGAATGAATGGATGGATTTCCCCACTTTGTAGCCTCTAATCTGTGTTTTCTGAGCCAAAAACTAGGTCAGAAATAGCCCAGAAACATCCAGCACGCGGCAAAGTCACGCGTACGGCGTCGCCCACGCGTACACGTGGATTGATTTTTCTCCAGGTCATGCGTGCACGTAATCCATGCATGCGGGTCGCCTATCTTCAGAGCAGATATGGCAAATTATATTTCATTGCGAAGCCTCGGATGTTAGCTTTCCAATGCAACTAAAATCGCCTCATTTGGACCTCTGTAGCTCAAGTTATGGTCGGTTTAGTACCAAGAGGTCAGGCTGGACATCTTTAGCGGTTCCTTCAATTTCTTGTATTCCTTCCACTTTTGCATGCTTCCTTTCCATCCTCTAAGCCATTCCTACCCTATAAATCCTGAAATCACTTAACACACATATCAATGCATCGAATGGTAATAAGATGGGATTAAACATAGCAAATTTAAGGCCAAAGAAGCATGTTTTCAATCATAGCACAAATTTAGGAAGGAAAATGTAAAACCATGCAAATTGTATGAGTAAGTGTGCAAAGAATTGATAAAAAAAAACCACTCAATTGAGCACAAGATAAACCATAAAATAGTGGTTTATCAATCTCCCCACACTTAAACATTAGCATGTCCTCATGCTAAGCTCAAGAGAAGCTATAAAGGATTGAAGAGGAATGGTAAAACTTATGAAATACAACCTATCTATATGAATGCCACTAAATGCAAAAATACTTCTACCTACTTGGTTAAAAGTAAACAAATCTTTCAAGAAGAAATATGAACTGGATCTCACTTAATTCAAATCATAAAATAAAGTACAAGTAAACTTGCAGAGAAAAATAGCTCATAAAAGCATGGAACATAGAATCAAGCATTGAACCCTCACTGGTAGTGTATATGCATTCTAATCTCTCAAGTGTCTAGGGTTGATCACTCTACTCTTCTCTAGTCATGCTTTCTAAAACTTTGTTTTTCATCTAACCAATCAACAAATATTTAGTATACCAATGCAAACATCATGAAGTCTTTTCAGGGTTATAACGGGGCTAAAGTGAGGGTGAGGATATATGTATGGCCAAGTGAGCTAAAACATGAATCTTTGATTAACTTAAGTTATCACCTAAACATACATACACTTGATATGATTCTAAAACCATGCCTAGCTACCCAAAATTCTCACTTTTGTATTACATACTCATGTACCAAATTATCTTAAATCTTGTCACATATGCTTTAATCTTTTATTAACTTAGCATTGGGGGTAATTTTATCCCCTGTTTATTTATTTATATTATATATATAAATCTTTTTTCCTTTTTTTTTCTCTTTTTTTTTGAAAAAATATAAAAGTAAACATAACATATCAATGCACATGGATTTTTAATATTTTTTTCTAGCCTCACATGAGTAGGTACCCAAATTCCCCATATTTTGTCAATGAAACACTGTACACTTTCATCGAACCAAGTTTCTACAGTTCCCCACACTTAATTGACACACAAACTCTAACTTAAGCTAACCAAAGATTCAATTTGGGGTAATTAATTTATTTTTCCGCTTAAGGCTAGTGATGTGGTAAAATATAGAGCAAATAGGGATTAAAAGGCTCAAAATGGCTAACAAAGGTAATTAAAAGGGTAGGCTATTTGGGATAAGTGAGCTAATAATCAAATAATGGCCTCAATCATATGCATGCATATAAATACACAAAATGATGGACATATAGAATGGAACAAAATATAGATTACAATCATAGAGAAGAAAACACACAAGAATAAAATATTATGGTTAAATAGTGTAACCATGAAATTAAGCTCAAATCTCACGGTTGTGTGTTCTTTGCTATAAACTGTGTTCCAAATTACAATCCTCAAACAAGTTTAACAAAAAGGTTTTAATTTAAATTAGTGAAATATTGTAAAACAAGGTCTTGAAAGAAAAATATTACTTCAACCAAGTAGTGGCTAAATGCACAAAATTAAACATGCAAATGCAACAACTAATTTAACAAAGAAAATTTAAACATTGGTGTTGAGAAGGAAATAATTAACCCATGGAAGTTGGTATCGACCTCCCCACACTTAAAGATTGCACCGTCCTCGGTGCATGCTAAGATGTGCAAGTGGACGGCTTGCTCCAACTGATGCCTTTCTCTATAGATTGTGCAGATGGACTTGTCTGTCGCCCCATTGAGAAGCTTCTCTTTCCCTTTCTCGGTGGCCAGCCTGAAAGAAGAGGAAAAAGAAGAAAAGTAACCCAGAAATAAAGATAAGAAAATAAAAAAAGTATAGGTGGGTTAATGCCAAATAATGAGGGTCTCAATTATATGGTAGCTACAACATGCAAGTGAGAAAACAGTATAAGCAAATGGCATATAAATTAAATTCATGTCAATACAAAAAGAGTACAATTATCATAAAAGATTAGCATTGACTTAAATAATATTACCCAATCGGAACAGAACAAGTCATGAAGTACCAAGATAATGTAAGAAAAGATGCAACAGTTGAAGAAGAAAATTTAACACCAATGGAAAAATAATAAATTTAGAAAAGAAAATAAAAATATGCACAAAATTAAAATGCAATGAATGAAAGTATGTAAATAAATTAATTAAAATAGAATGAAAGTGAAGAATGATGAGAGGTTAAAGAGATGAAGAAGTAGAAAGTAAGAAAGGAGAAATAAAGAAGGAGAAAAGAGAGAAGAAAGGAGAAAGGAATGAAGAACGGGATGTGACGCGCACGCGTACGCGTGAAAACTATATCAGCCATGCGACGCGTACGCGTCGCCCACGCGTACGCGTGGGTGGTCTGAAAGCGAAAGGACGCGCACGCGTCAGGGACGCGTACGCGTGGGTGATGTTGTGCCTCTAGCATAGTACCGGCCCCGGACCATCACAAATCTCTGTTCAGTACGCTTTTACGCCGATTTTCATGCCCACGCGTACGCGTCGCTGACGCTTACGCGTGGGTTAAACTTTCTACAGGGGACGCGTACGCGTGAGGTAAGCGTACGCGTGGGGTGGCTTGTGTGCCACGCACCCCTCCCGCGCGTCTCTCATGTAACTCTCTGTTCCATGGGGTACACACATATGACGCGCGCGCGTCAGTGACACTTGCGCGTCGTTTCCCCCTCTTCCTTTTTTTTTTATATATGCAAAATGCAGAATGCGGATGCCGATGCAAACATTAAGAATGAACACTAATAAAAATAGAATAAAATAAAACCAAGAATAAAACAAAGTAAAATAAAACTAAGACTGAAAAAGAACGATCATACCATGGTGGGTTGTCTCCCACCTAGCACTTTTAGTTAGAGTCCTTAAGTTGGAGGTGAGTTCCTTGTCATGGTGGCTTGTGCTTGAACTCATCCAGGAATCCCCACCAATGTTTGCAATTCCAATAGCCTCCGGGGTCCTAAACTAGGCACATAAAGCTTTCAAGCAAGTTAAAGCAAGTGACAAGGCCCAAAGAGTGTTGATTGTTTGAATGAAATTTGGGGTCCCAAACCTTGCCTTTACACCCGTTTTCTTGTTGACCATCATTGTTCCAACCGGGTGGCAAGAAATTTGAATTCTCAATGAAGCATCCAAACAACTCTTAGACCCATTCATTCGAGCTCTACATCAACCCTTGCATTTAGACTTTGAGCTCCCAATCACAACGAACCTAGGATTGTGTTGCCAACCACTAACCATCTCCCTCTTACTCTTAAAGCCACAAAGAGCTCTAAGCTGACCATCTGTTTCAAGTAGTCCATATTCAAGTGGGAAAGTAAAGGTTAAGAATAAGTATTTTACCCACTTGAATGTCGTATTAGATGGTAATGGCTTTGGGGGAAAGGTCTCCAATTGTCTTGCAAGCTCCACTCCCTTGTGCTCTTCTTTGAATTTTTCCACCTCCTTGCAAGCCTCTTCAACTCCAACCGCTTCCTCTTGGTAACTTTCTTCCAATTCAATCTCTTCTGCATTGCCTACCAAGAGCATGGGAGGCTGTGCTCCTTCTTCTTTAATCTCCATCTCTTGATCAACCTCTGCAAAGTTTTCAACCATTATATGCCTTGCAGGTTGTACACCCTCCTCAACATCAACATCAAACACCTTGGAAGGAGGCTCTATGACTGGATTTTCCCATGGAGGTTCTGCATCTCCTAAGTCTTCAACCACTTCCTTTTTTTTGATATATTCGCCCTTTTCCACTTGCTCTAATACAAAATTAGACTCCTCCTTGACGTCCTTTTTCACTAATGCTTCAATCACTCCTCCGCCTTCACGGGTCTCTGCTACTGTTACCCTTAGGGCCTCCTCTAGCTTCTTATGAAGTATGGATTCACGAAGATGATTCCTTCTTTCTTGTTCCATATTAATAGCATAATTGGGATCATCTTACTCTTGGATTGATGGATATGGGTGCTCTTCCATGGAGGATGACGATGGGATGGAAAGATCATTATGTGGTTAAAAAGGAAGTGCACTAGAGCTTGAGGGTTGAATATTGGAGGTAGAAGGTTGGTTCATACGGGATATAAGATTTTGGAGTGTAGAGGTGAGACCAATGATGTTAGAGATGAGTGTGTTGTTATCCAATGGAGGTTGGGGTGGATAGGAGGGTTCATTTGTTGGGAGAGAGGGCTCATAATACGGAGGTGGTTCTTCTTGATAAGGATATGGAGATGGTGAATATTGAGGTGGTGGTTCTGGGTGTGGTTCATATGGTGGTTGGTGTGGTGGAAAAGGATTAGGGTCATATAGAAGTGAATGATTGTAGGTGGCTTGTGAGTATGGTGGTTCAAAGCTATGTTGAGGAGGTGGTTCATCAGCATATGGTGGGGCTTGTTGGTAACTACAAGGGGGTCCACCATATTCATCATCTTGATATGCACCCTGGAATGGCTCTTGACCATAGTAATTTGGTGGAGGTTGATTGTCACGAAAAGGTCCACCATAACTATTGTCTTGGTATGTATCATATAATGGTTATTGGTTATAGCGCATTGGAGGGGGTTGTTGCCAAGAGGGTTGATCAAATCCTTGTGGCTCCTCCCATCTTTGATTCTTCCAACCTTGATGCATGTTCTCATTATAGCTTCCATTCCTTACAACAACACTGGAACCAAACTTGAAACCAGAAGGGTGAGAATTCATAGTAGCTAAAGAAAATAAAAACTAATAAAAATTAATGAAAATAAACTCCTAAAACTAGAAACACTAACAAAGAAATGAAAAAGCAAATATTTACAATAACCAATAATAAGGCACACCTTTTCAATTCCCCGGCAACGGCGCTATTTTGACGATGAGATTTTTTTATGGTAAAGAAATTCACAAATAAATTCCCGTTGTAAGTATAGTTTCTAAACCAACAGAGAATCCTTTCGTACAAAATTTTGGTGGTCACAAGTAACAAAACCCAATAAAATTTATAACCGAAGTATTTAAACCTCGGGTCATCTCTCAAGGAATTACAGGGAAGTATGATTTATTATTGGTTATGGAAAAGTATCTTTTTGGGTTTTTGAAATAGGGAACAAGGAAATAAATTGGCAAGAAAGTAAATTAATAATTATGAAAATCTCTTGGCAAGGTATGAGAACTAGAAATCTTATCCTAGTTATCCTTAACAATTGTGATGAGAATTGTTTATTGCTCCCACTTAGTTAAACCCTTACTAAATAAAGGAAAGTCAAGTGGACTAATCAATTTGATTCCTTAAGTCCTAGTCAACTCCTACGGAAAGACTAGCTTTAGAGGGATCCAAATCAATCAGCAAATTCTAATTTTCAATCAACAAGGAATTTGATAACTCAAGTGTCACCAATTACTCAACCAAAGCTAGAAGGGAAAAAATCCAAATTATTTATATCATAAATAGAAGGAAGTAATCATAAATCTGAATACCTCAAATTGCATTAAATAAAGAAAATCAATTCTAACATGGAGTTCATAAATCAAATTGGGAAAATAAACAAACTAAAGTCATAGAATAAATAGAAGTAGAAAAGAAACTGAAATTAAAGGAACATTGAACTTGGAATAAAGGAAAAGTAAACCTAACCTAAGAGAAATCCTAATCCTAAAACCTAAGAGAGAGGAGAGAGCCTCTCTCTAGAAAACTACATCTAAAACCTAAAATTATGAATTATGAGAAGTTGTCTGAATGAATGGATGGATTCTCCCACTTTGTAGCCTCTAATATGTATTTTTTTGGGCCAAAAACTGGGTCAGAAAGAGCCCAGAAATCCCCCCCAATGATTTTTGATACGTCCAGCACGCGGCAAAGTCACGCGTACGCGTTGTCCACGCGTATGCGTGGATTGATTTTTCTCTAGGTCACGCGTGCGTGTGATCCACGCATGAGCATCGTCTATCTTCAGGGCAGCTATGACAAATTATATATCATTGCGAAGTCCTGGATGTTAGCTTTCCAACACAACTGAAACCGCCTCATTTGGATATTTGTAGCTCAAGTTATGGTCAATTTAGTACCAAGAGGTCAGGCTGGACAGCTTTAGCAGTTCCTTCAGTTTCTTTTATTCCTTCCACTTTTGCATGCTTCCTTTCCATCCTCTAAGCCATTCCTACCCCCATAAACCCTGAAATCACTTAACACACATATCAAGGCATCGAATGGTAATAATTGGGGATTAAACATAGCAAATTTAAGGCTAAAGAAGCATGTTTTCAATCATAGTACAAATTTAGGAAGGAAAATATAAAACCATGCAAATTGTATGAGTAAGTGTGCAAAGAATTGATAAAAAAACTACTCAATTGAGTACAAGATAAACCATAAAATAGTGGTTTATCAGACCACAACTTTAACCGCTCAGTCTCAAGCTTTTCACTTGACACCTTCACCCCACAAGCACATGGTTAGGGACAACTTGATTTAGCCGCTTAGGCTAGGATTTTATTCCTTTGGGCCCTCCTATCCATTAATGCTCAAAGCCTTGGATCCTTTTTACCCTTGCCTATTGGTTTAAAGGGTTATTGCCTTTTTCTGCTTGCTTCTTTTTTTTCTTTTTTTTCACCATTCTCTTCTTTTTTTTTCGCAAGCTTTTGTTTTTCACTACTTTTTCTTGCTTCAAGAATCAACTTTATGATTTTTCAAATTATCAATAACATTTCTCTTTTTTCATTATTCTTTTAAGAGCCAACAATTTTAACATTCATAAACTTCTGTATCAAAAATATGCATTGTTCAAGCATTCATTCAGAAAACAAAAAGTATTGCCACCACATCAAAATAATTAAGCTAACTTCAAGATAATTTTTGAAATTATGCACTTCTTGTTCTTTTGCAATTAAAAACATTTTTTATTTACGAAAGGTGAGGGATTCATGGAATCATTCATAGCTTTGAGACATAGACACTAAACACTAATGATCATGTAATGATGACACAAACATGGATAAAACATAAAGCATAGAAATCAAAAAACAGGAAAATAAGAATAAGGAAATTAAAGAACGGGTCCACCTTAGTGATGGCGGCTAGTTCTTCCTCTTGAATATCTTATGGAGTGCTTTAGCTCCTCAATATCTCTTTCTTGCCTTTGTTGCTCCTCTCTCATTGCCTTTTGGTCCTCTCTGATTTCATTGAGGATAATGGAGTGCTCTTGGTACTCCATTCTCAGTTGCTCCATATTAGAACTCAAATCTCCTAAAGAGTGTTAAGTTGCTCCCAATAGTTGTGTGGAGGGAAATGCATCCCTTGAGGCATCTCAAGGATTTCTTGATGAGGAATTTCCTCATGCTCTTGTTGAGGTCCATGAGGGGGCTCTCTTGTTTGCTCCATCCTCTTCTTAGTGATGGGCTTGTCCTCTTCAATGAGGATGTCTTCCTCTATGACAACTCCGGCTGAATTGCATAGGTGACAGATGAGATGAGGGATGGCTAACCTTGCCAAAGTGGAGGGCTTGTCAGCCACCTTGTATAGTTCTAGAGATATGATCTCATGAACTTCTACTTCCTCTCCAATCATGATACTATGGATTATGATAGCCTGGTCCACAGTAACTTCAGACCGGTTGCTAGTAGGAATGATAGAGCATTGGATGAACTCTAACCATCCTCTAGCCACGGGTTTGAGGTCAGGCCTTCTCAATTGAACTGGCTTGCCTCTTGAGTCTCTCTTCCATTGTGCTCCTTCCACACAGATGTCCATGAGGACTTGGTCCAACCTTTGATCAAAGTTGACTCTTCTAGTGAAAGGATGAGGATCTCTCAATATTGGTAAGTTGAATGCCAACCTTACAGTTTCTGGACTGAAATCTAAGTATTTCCCCCGAACCAATGTGAGCCAATTCTTTGGGTTCGGGTTCACACATTGATCATGGTTCTTAGTGATCCATGCATTAGCATAGAACTCTTGAACCATTAAGATCCCAACTTGTTGGATGGGGTTGGTGAGAGTTTCCCAACCTCTTCTTCAAACCTCACATCGGATCTCCGGATATTCACTCTTTTTGAGCATGAAGGGGACCTCGGAGATCACCTTTTTCTTGGCCACAACTTCATAGAAGTGCTCTTAATGGACTTTTGAGATGAATCTCTCCATCTCCCATGACTCGGAGGTAGAAGCAATTGCCTTCCCTTTCCTCTTTCTAGAGGTTTCTCCGGCCTTAGGTGCCATTAATGGTTATGAAAAAATAAAAAGCAGAGCTTTTTCCCACACCAAACTTAGAAGGTTTGCTCGTCCTCGAGCAAAAGAAGAAAGAAATGAAGAGAAGAAGAAGAAGAAATGGATGAGATGGAGGGGAGGAGTGGATTCGGCCAAGGGGGTTTAAGTGTGTATGATGTGTGAAATTGAAGGTGGTAAGGAGGGGTATTTATAGGGTAAGAGAGAGAGAGAAGTCATGTATGAGGGGTTGGGTTTGGGAGGGAAATATTTTGAATTTGAATGGTGAGGTAGGTGAGGTTTTATGATAAGTGTTTTGGGGAATAGTGGATGGATGTAAGTGGTGAAGAGATTGTGGGGAAGAGGGTAGGATTTGATAGGTGAATGGTGTTTGGGGAAGAGGTGTAGTGGAATGGTGTGAAGAGGAGAGAAGAAGGGGTAGGGTAGGTGGGGATCCTGTGGGGTCCACAGATCCTGAGATGTCAAGAAATTCTGCTTCCTGCACCTTTCTGGCGTTTAAACACCCTCTGTGTGCCATTTCTGGCGTTTAACCCCAACTCTGCTACCTTTTCTGGCGTTAAATGCTAGGCTGCTGCCCTTTTCTGGCGTTAAACGCCAACTCTGCTACCTTTTCTGGCGTTAAACGCCAGGCTGATGCCTTTTTTCTGGTGTTTAATGCCAACCAGACACCAGACACCCTTTTCTGGCGTTAAACGCCAGTCTGTCTGCCAATTCTGGTGTTTAACGCCCAGAATGCTGCCAGACTGGGCGTTAAACGCCCATTCTGCTATCCTTACTGGCGTTTAAACGCCAGTAAGCCTGTCCTCCAGGGAGTGCTGTTTTTGATGCTGTTTTTTATTCTGCTTTAATTCTGCAGCTGTTTTTGTGACTTCACATGATCATCTACCTAAAGAAAACATAACATGACAATGGAAAACAAAATAAATATAATTAAATAACATTGGGTTGCCTCCCAATATGCGCTTCTTTAATGTCAATAGCTTGACAGTGAGCTCTTAGAGAGCTTCATAGAGACTCAGAGCTTAATGGTGGCCTCCCAACACTAAACTTAGAAGTTGAGTGTGGGAGCTCTGTTTGACTCTATACTGAGAGAAGCTTTTCATGCCTCCTCTCCATGGTTACAGAAGAAGATCCTTGAGCCTTAAACACAAGGTAGTCCTCATTCACTTGAAGGACTAATTCTCCTCTATCCACATCAATCACAGCTCTTGCTGTGGCTAGGAAGGGTCTTCCAAGGATAACGAATTTATCCTCATCCTTTCCAGTGTCTAGGATTATGAAGTCAGCAGGGATGTACAGCCCTTCAACCTTTACTAAGACATCCTCTACAAGTCCATAAGCCTGTTTCCTTGATTTGTCTGCCATCTTTAGTGAGATTCTTGCAGCTTGTAGCTCAAAGATCCCTAGTTTCTCCATTACAGAGAGTGGCATGAGGTTTATTCCTGACCCCAGGTCACACAGAGCCTTCTCAAAGATCATGGTGCCTATGGTACAGGGTATTAAGAACTTTTCGGGATCCGGTTTCTTCTGAGGTAATTTCAGTTGCACCACGGCATTCAGTTCATTGATGAGCAATGGAGGTTTATCCTCCCACGTCTCATTACCAAATAACTTGGCATTAAGCTTCATGATTGCTCCTAGATACTGAGCAACTTGCTCTTCAACAATATCTTCATCTTCTTCAGAGGAAGAATACTCATCAGAGCTCATGAATGGAAATAGTAAGTTCAGTGGAATCTCTAGTCTCTGTATGAGCCTCAGATTTCTTTGGTTCCTCATTAGGGAACTCCTTAGTGGTCAGTGGATGTCCATTAAGGTATTTCTCACTGGAAATCACTGCCTTTCCCTTCTCTGCAGGTTCGGCCATGTTGGACGTGTCGATGGCCTTGCACTCTCTCTTTGGATTCTCTTCTGTATTGCTTGGGAGAGTACTTGGAGGGAGTTTAGTAACTCTTTTACTCAGCTGACCCACTTGTGCTTCCAAATTTCTAATGGTGGACCTTGTTTCAGTTATGAAACTGAGAGTGATCTTAGATAGATCAGAGACTATGGTTGCTAAGTCAGAGAGGCTCTGCTTAGAATTCTCTGTCTGTTGCTGAGAAGATGATGGAAAAGGCTTGCTATTGCCAAACCTATTTCTCCCACCATTATTATTGTTGAAGCCTTGTTGAGGCTTCTGTTGATCCTTCCATGAGAAATTTGGATGATTTCTCCATGAAGGATTATAGGTGTTTCCATAGGATTCTCCCATGTAATTCACCTCTTCCATTCCAGGATTCTCAGGGTCATAGGCTTCTTCTTCAGATGAAGCTTCTTTGGTACTGCCGGATGCAGCTTGCATTCTAGTCAGATTCTGAAAAATCATATTGACTTGCTGAGTCAATATTTCATTCTGAGCCAATATGGCATTCAGAGTATCAATCTTAAGAACTCCTTTCCTCTAAGTCATCCCATTATTCACAGGATTTCTTTCAGAAGTGTACATGAACTGGTTATTTGCAACCATCTCAATGAGTTCCTGGGCTTCTGCAGGCGTCTTCTTCAGATGAAGAGATCCACTAGCAGAGTGGTCCAATGACATCTTGGACAATTTAGACAGACCATCATAGAATATACATAAGATGCTCCATTCTGAAAGCATGTCAGAAGGACACCTTCTGATCAATTGTTTGTATCTTTCCCAAGCTTCATAGAGGGATTCACCTTCCTTCTGTCTGAAGGTTTAGACTTCCACTCTAAGCTTGCTCGTCTTTTGAGGTGGAAAGAATTTGGCCAAGAAAGCATTGATCAACTTTTCCCAAGAGTTCAAGCTTTCTTTAGGTTGTGAGTCCAACCATATCCTAGCTCTGTCTCTTACAAAAAAGGGGAAAAGTATATGTCTGTAGAACTCAGGATTAACCCCATTGGTCTTAACAGTGTCACAGATTTGCAAGAATTCAACTAAGAACTAATGAGGATCTTCCAATGGAAGTCCATGAAACTTGCAATTCTGCTGCATTAGAGAAACTAATTGAGGCTTAAACTCAAAGTTGTTTGCTCCAATTACAGAAATTGAGATGCTTCTTCCATAGAAGTCAGAAGATGGTACAGTAAAGTCACTAAGCATCTTCTTTGCATCTCCACCATTATTATTGGGTTCGGCCACGTCTTCTTCTTTTTCAAAAAATTCTGTAAGGTCCTCTCCAGAGTGTAGTGCTTTAGCTTCTCTTAGCTTCCTCTTCAGAGTCCTTTCAGGTTCAGGATCAGCTTCAACAAGAATGTCTTTATCCTTGTTCCTGCTCATATGAAAAAGAAGAGAACAGAAAAGAAGAGGAATCCTCTATGTCACAGTATAGAGATTCCTTTATGTGAGTAGGAGAATAGAAGAATGAAAATAGAGAGAAAATAAGAGAAATTTGAACACAGAGAGAGGGAGAGGGTTCGAATTTTAAGAAGAAGAGAAGTGTTAGTAATTAAATAAAATAAATAGAAAGAGATGAGAGAGAGAGAGAGTGAATTCGAATATTATTTATAAGAAAAGAAAAATATTTTTGTTTTTATTTTAATTATAAGTTATTATTCAAAAATTAAAAGAGATAAAATAAAATTAGAGTTTAAAATAATTAGTTAATTAAAAGGAATTTTGAAAAAGAGGTTAGTGATTTTCGAAAATAATGAGAGAGAAAAGTAGTTAGGTGGTTTTGAAAAAGATAAGACATAGTAAAACAAACAAAAAGTCAAGTAGTTGATTGAAGAAGATTTGAAAGTAAATTTTGAAAAGATAAGAAGTTAGAAAAAGATTTTGAAATTAAAGTTTTGAAAAAGATATGATTTGAAATTTATTTTGAAAAAGATTGAAAAGAAAATTAAAAAGATTTGATTTTTAAAATTAAAGTTGATGACTTGACTAAAAAGAAACTAAAAGATATGATTTTAGAATTTAAAGATTGAACTTTTCTTAACAAGAAAGTAACAAACTTGAAATTTTTTAATCAAAACATTAAATGTTAGCAATGATTTTGAAAATTATGAAATAAAATTAAGAAAAAGATTTTGAAAAATTTTAAGAAAGAATTCGAAAATATTAAAAGATTTTATTTTGAAAAAGATTTGAAAAGATAGAATTTTTAAATTGAAATTTTGACTTGACTAACAAGAAACAACTAAGTTTTAAAAATTTTTGACTATGTCAACCCAAAATTTCGAAATTTATGAGTGAAATAAGGGAAATATATTATTTTTAATTTTTTTGAATTAATGAAGGAAGAGAAAAACAACAAAATCACTCAAGACATAAACATTTAAGATTAAAACAAAAAAATACATGCAAGATCACTTTGAATGTCAAGATGAATACCAAGAACATATTTTTGAAAATTTTTAAGAAAAGAAAGACATGCAAGATACCAAACTTAGAAATTTTTAATGTTTAGACACTATGAATTCGAAAATGCATATGAAAAATAAGAAAAGACACAAAGCAAGAAAATCACAAGATTAAACAAGGAAAATCATCAAGAACAACTTGAAGATCAAGAAAGAACACATGATGAATTTTCGAAAATTAAAGAAAAATTAAAACATACAATTGACACCAAACTTAAAATTGGACAATAGACTCAAACAAGAAATACAAAATTTTTGGTTTTTATGGTTTTATTAATTTTTTTTGTATATTTTTCGAAAATAATTTTGGAAAAAGAAAATAAAGAAATTCAAAATTTTTAATGAGAATTCCAAGATTCCTGTAATGTTAGTCTAAAGCTTCAGTCCAAAAGATTTAGACATGGCCAATGGCCAACCAAGCTTCAGCATAGAATTTTAAATGAGAATCCAAAGGCTCATACAATGTTATTCTAAAGCTCCGGTCCAAAAGAATTAAACATGGCCAAATGGCCAGCCAAGCTTTAACATAACACATACAAGCATGTCCTTTTTGCAATGGAAAGTGGAAACCTCAGTCCAAAAGATTAGACATGGCTTAACAACCAGCCAGGTTTCAACATATCTCATGAAGCTCTAGAATTCATTCTTAAAAATTTTGATGAATTTTTCGAAAACTAAAAATTTTTTGTATTTTTTTTTTGAATTTTTCGAAATTAAAAATAAAAGGCTTAAACATAAAATAAAATTACCTAATCTAAGCAACAAAATGAACCATCAGTTCTCCAAACTCGAACAATCCCCGACAACGGCGCCAAAAACTTGGTGCACGAAATTGTGATTCACACTTTTCACAACTCCGCACAACTAATCAGCAAGTGCACTGGGTCGTCCAAGTAATACCTTACGTGAGTAAGGGTCGATCCCACGAAGATTGTCGGCCTGAAGCAAGCTATGGTCATCCTGTAAATCTTAGTTAGGCAGATTCAATTGGTTATGAGAATTTGATAATTAAAAGATAAATAAAACACAAAATAAGATAAAGTTACTTACGTAATTCATGGGTGGGAATTTTAGATAAGCGTTTGGAGATGCTTTGTTGCTTCTGAACCTCTGCTTTCCTATTGCCTTCTTCCAATCATGCGTGCTCCCTTCCATGGCAAGCTGTATGATCCTCTCAGATGAAAAATACCAGGTACGATCTCTGTACGGCTAATCAACTGTCAGATTTCTCGTCTCGGATGAAAAATACCAGGTACAGCTACCGCACGGCTAATCATCTGTCGGTTCCCGCTAGCATCGTAATAGGATCTCTCTATCCTTTTGCACAGTGTCACTGTGCCCAACATTCGCAGGTTTGAAGCTCGTCACAGTCATCCCTTCCCAGATCATACTCGGAATACCATAGACAAGGTTTAGACTTTTCGGATCTCAGGAATGCTACTAATTGGTTCTAGCCTATACCACGAAGGTTCTAATCACGGATTCAGATACTTTGTTGTCAAGAGAGACAATGCGAGTCATGAATCAGAGACCCAAGAGAATATACTCCGGCTGTCGTCCAATGACTACGTTGAACATCATGTAGACCACTTGTGGTTGTCAGGCACGCGGATCTTGGCTAAGCGAGTAACGAAGATAGTGGGTGATTGTCACAGGTCACCCCTTCATTCTGACTTAACTGAATTAAGTACAAGAGTATATCTTGGAGAAGAAGTAGGCGTGAATTGAAAGAAAAACAATAGTACTTGTATTAATTCATGAAGAACAGCAGAGCTCCACACCTTAATCTATGGGTGTAGAAACTCCACCGTAGAAATTACATAAGTGAAAAAGGTTTAGGCATGGCCGTGAGGCCAACCTCCAAATGTGAACAACTGCATAAGCTAGATGATAAAGGTCTATTTATACTAAACTAGTAACTTAGGTTTATAGAAAATAAGTAACTAAATCCAGATAGTGCATAAATCCACTTCTGGGGTCCACTTGGTGTGTGCTTGGGCTGAGCATTGAAGCTTTCACGTGCATAGGCCATTCTTGGAATTAAACGCCAGCTCGGGTGCCAGTTTGGGCGTTTAACTCTAGTTTTGGTGCCAGTTCTTGCGTTTTATGCCAGAAAGTTTTTGGCTGGCCTTTAACGCCGGTTTGGGCCATCAAATCTCAAGCAAAGCATAGACTATTAGATATTGATGGAAAGCCCAAGATGTCTACTTTCCAACGCAATTGAGAGCGTGCCAATTGGGCTTCTGTAGCTCCATAAAATCACTTCGAGCGCAGGAGGGTCAGAATCCAACAGCATCTGTAGTCCTTTTTCAGCCTCTGAATCAGATTTTTGCTCAAGTCCCTCAATTTCAGCCAAAAAATACCTGAAATCATAGAAAAACACACAAACTCATAGTAAAGTCCAGAAATGTGATTTTTGCATCAAAACTAATAAAAATATAATAAAAAGTAACTAAAACATACTAAAAACTATGTAAAAACAATGCCAAAAAGGGTATAAATTATCCGCTCATCACGCACGCATCAGGTACGCGCACGCGTCGCTCCTCACTGTCATCACCTTTAATTTTTGTGCTGCAGAAACTCCATCAAATCTAGCCGAATGCTACCTAAAATAAACAGAATTGTACAAGACTCAAAGTAGCATCCATAGTGGCTAAAAGATAATTAATTCTTGATTAAACTTAACAAATTAAATGCAAATTCACTAGGAAAAGATAGGAAAGATGCTCACGCATCACAACACCAAAGTTGAATTGTTGCTTGTCCTCAAGCAACCAAAACTAATATAGGCTTAGGATGTGAATTTGCATGAGAATGAGAGTTCGATTAAGCTCATGTCTTTTCTTACAATGGGGTTTACAACTGCAATCCTGAATAATTTTGGCATCTCACTCTCCTTTGAATCAGAAGGATGTCACTGTCATTCGGAATTAGAATCCGGATAATATTATGAATTCTCTGATCTTTGTACCTCAATTTAATCCTTGAACACAACAATTTTTTTCTTTGATTCTCTTTTTTTTTTCTTCTTTGGTGCTTTGCACCTTGAGCCTAGCTGTGACTTTAAATGTTTTGTCTCAAACTTCACTTGACACAGAAACACCACAAGTACTTAACTGGGGAACTCTCTTTAAGATTAGATTTTTCTTTCAGTTACTCCCAGACAGTGGTGCTCAAAGCCTTTGGCATGCTCTGTTAATTGCAATTGATCTCGACTCTAAATGTTTTGTCTCAAGGATTACTTGACACAAGAACACCACAAGCATGTGACTAGGGAAACAACTCTTTGAGCTTTTAATCATGTCTGACCTCCCTAGTCATTGATGCTTAAAGCCTTGGACCTTGCTTTTATATCTCTTTTTTTTGCTGTTTCTTTTGCTTCAAGGATTAAACTTTTATAAATTTCAGAGAAGTCATAATAGTTCTCTAAATTCCTGTTCCTTATACATCAACATCCTTTGATTCAAATTTAACTATGCACTGTTCATATCATGCATTTAGAATTACAATTAATACCACCACAATTAAGACTACTCTTAAAATTAAACTCAATTTCTCATGCACTACATCTTTTCTCCTTTCTTTTTGATTTCAAGCTTAGTGGGCAATACATGAGACATCTTTCAAAATTAAAGCAATTAACGAAAAACTAAACTAGAACTTAGGATTCTAACTAATAAAGGATCATGCAATAAATAAAGCAAAATAGCAGAAAACCGGTACAAAACATAGTAAAAGCGGGAAGGAATAAAAAATGAAAGGAACTCAACCACCTCAGTTATTCTAGTGGTCGTTTTATTCTTCAGGTTGTGCTCCTCCGTAAAGATGATTCGCCTCCCTTTCGTGCCATAAAAATAAACAGAAAACCCATAAACGCAGCGTCAACACCAAACTTAAAGGTTTGCTTGTCCTCAAGCAAAGAAAACTGAAAATAAAAACAAAGAGTATGAGGAAAGAAGAATAAAAGGATAAAAGAACAAGAGAGAATTAGGGTTGGGGGTGGATGATTTGAAATCAGGCGCTGAGGTGGTTTGATTGGGCGTCACATGTGACGCGTACACGTAAGGCACGCGTACGCGTGGATCGCGCGAATCTCAAGCGACGCGTACGCGTCAGGGACGCGTACGCGTGGACAGCCTGGGTGGATAAACGACGCGCACGCGTCAGGGACGCATACGCGTGATGAGGCTTGTGCTCCCAGCACCACTCCAGCCACATACCAGCATAACTCTCTGGCCAAACACCGTTTACGCCAATTTTACTTATCCATGCATGCGCGTGCTTGACGCGTACGCGTGGAGTGCCAAAATCACAAATGACGCGCATGCGTCATGGACGCGTACGCGTTAGCATATTTGTGTGCAAGGCACACTTCCTGCACCACTCCCGCGCAACTCTCTGTTTACTTTTATTTTTCACGCACACACATATGACGCGTACGCGTCAGCGACGCTTGCGCGTTGGTACGCGAATTGTTTGTTACTATTTAAATGGCGCTAAAGACTTGGTTCGCATAACGTGATCTCAACACTTCTTCACAACTCTGCGTAACTAACCAGCAAGTGTACTGGGTCGTCCAAGTAATACCTTACGTGAGTAAGGGTCGATCCCACGGAGATTGTCGGCTTGAAGCAAGCTATGGTCTTCCTTGTAAATCTCAGTCAGGCAGATTCAAATGGTTATGAGGTTTTGATAATTAAAATATAAATAAAATATAAAATAAGATAGAGTTACTTATGTAATTCATTGGTGGGAATTTCAGATAAGCATCTGGAGATGCTTTGTTGCTTCAGAACCTCTTCTTTCCTATTGCCTTCTTCCAACTATGCGTTACCTCCTTCCATGGCAAGCTGTATGATCCTCTCGGATGAAAACAAATCCATATGTGCTGTCACCGCACGGCTAATCATATGTCGGTTCCCGCTAGCGTCAGAATAGGACCATTGTTTTTTTGCACACTGTCACTGTACCCAACATTCGCAGGTTTGAAGCTCTTTACAGTAGTCATCCCTTCCCGGATCCTACTCGGAATACCACAGACAAGGTTTAGACTTTCCGGATCCCAGGAATAGCGGACAATAATTCTAGCCTATACCACGAAGATACTAATCTCACAGACTCAATCCGTGTTTTAGATATCCAAGAGAGTATACTCCAGCTGTCGTCCAATGACTACGTTGAACATCATGTAGATCGCTTTGTGGTTGTCAGGCACGCAGATCTTGGCTAAGCGAGTAACGAAAATTGGGTGATTGTCACGGGTCACCGCTTCATTTTGACATAACTGAATTAAGTACGAGAGTATATCTTGGAGAAGAAGTAGGCGTGAATTGAATAGAAAACAGTAGTAATTGCATTAATTCATGAAGAACAGCAGAGCTCCACACCTTAATCTATGGGGTGTAGAAACTCCACCGTTGAAAATACATAAGTGAAAAAGGTCTAGGCATGGCTATGAGGCCAGCCTCCAAACGTGAACAACAATGATAACATAAGATAGATAGATCTAAAATAAATCTCTAAAAGTAGTTTTTATACTAGACTAGTAACCTAGGGTTACAGAGAATGAGTAACTAAGTACAGATAGTGCAGAAATCCACTTCCGGAGCCCACTTAGTGTGTTCTTGGGCTGAGCATTGAAGCTTTTTCATTCATAGGCTGTTCCTGGAGTTAAACGCCAGCTTTGGTGCCAGTTTGGGCGTTTAACTCTAATTCTGGTGCCAGTTTGGGCGTTTTACGCCAAGATGTTTTAGGCTGACTTTGAATACCAGTTTGGGTCATCAAATCTCAAGCAAAGTATAGACTATTACATATTGCTGGAAAGCCCGGAATGTCTACTTTCCAACGCAATTAAGAGTGCGCCAATTGGGTTTCTGTAGCTCCAAAAAATCTATTTCGAGTGCAGCAGGGTCAGAATCTAACAGCATCTGCAGTCCTTTTTTAGCCTCTGAATCAGATTTTTGCTCAGGTCCCTCAATTTCAGCCAGAAAATACCTGAAATCACAGAAAAATACACAAACTCATAGTAAAGTCCAGAAATGTGATCTTTGAATAAAAACTAATAAAAATATAATAAGAAGTAATTAAAACATACTAAAAACTATGCAAAAACCAATGCCAAAAAGGGTATGAATTATCCGCTCATCACGCGTCGTGTGCTCGTTTTTTTTTTTGCCTGAAGTGTTCGGTTCCTGTTATAAAATAGATGCATGATCAGAGAAACAGTAAAAGCTCAATAAAAATCAAATTAGTAAGAAAACTACTACTACGAAAAATAACTAAGGATACGAAATTATCGGGTTGCCTCCCGACAAGCGCTTCTTTAATGTCACTAGCTTGACACTTGATTGTTGAATTTTCTTCCTCTTCTTCCAGTTGGTTAAAAGAAATGTCTCCAAGGGGGGATAGGTGAAAATTAGTGCCCCCTGATATAAATTCCTCTTAACAAGCTTTCTTTTATTGTGATTAGCTTGATTCACCTCGCTTGTTGGGATAGAGGTTGGATTGTTTTTTGCTGACCTTTTCTTTTTCATGGATATTTTCTTTTGTTTCTTGGTCACAATCCCTTTCTCAGTGCTTTCCTTGGTTGCTTTCACTTCATTGATTTCAAACTTTGGGTGTTGTGTGATGGTTAGAGTGTACCCTTCATCAAGAACTTCTTGAATTGGTGGTTCAATAAACTCACCCTCTATGCCACTCTCTGCTTCATTAGAGTGTAAATTCCCATAATTATTTTCATCTTTTGCAACCTCCTTTGTTTGTGCATCTTCCTTCTTTGTTGGTGCATCTTCCTCCTCTTCCATGTGTGCGGGTGGAAAGTTCTCTAATTCATTGGAGTATAAACTCCTTTGATTGATTTCATCACTTTCTTCTATAGGATCTTGCATTATATCTCTTGGGAAGGGATTTGCTTTCTCCTCTTCCTGTGACTTAATAATCGACTGCACATGCTTCTCTACATTTTTGACACTTGTCTTTATATCATGTATGAATTCTTTCATGAGAAGCTCAAGATCTGATGGTATTTGATATGAACAAGGAGATGGTGGCTCTTGATATGAATAAGAAGGAGATGATGATTCTTGATAAGAGTAAAAAGATGATGGTTCTTGGTATGGATAGGGAGATAGTGGCTCTTGATAAGGGTAGAAAGATGATGGTTCTTGATATGGATAGAGAGGTGGTGGTTCTTGGTATGAATATGGATATGGTGGTTTTTGATAGTTGGAATATAGAGCACTAAAGTTTCTTTAGTTTTGACTTTGCCAACCAAAATTTGGGTAGTTCCCCCATTCACAATAATATGAATTACTCCTTGGGTGTGAGTAGTGACCCATGTGTTCTCTCTCCATTATTTTTCTTAGCATAAAACACCAAAAAGAATTAAACACACCATGTGGTAAACAGGAAAGCAAAGAACAAAGAACATCAAGGAAATTTAAACTCAATAAATAAAATAACTAGGAAGAATAAAACAACTAAGGGGACACCAAACTTAATTTCAGAAATTAAGAAAAAATATTAGTTCTATTTATTTATTTAAATATTTTTTCGAAAATTGTTAAATAAAATTTAAACAAAATTAAAGCTAAAACACCTAATCTAAGCAATCAAACAACTAATAGTTGTTAATTACTATCAATTCCCGGCAACGGCGCCAAAAACTTGGTGCGGAATTTATAACCACAAACTAACCGGCAAGTGCACCGGGTCGTACCAAGTAATACCTCAGGTAGGGGTGTACATGGCCCGGCCTGGCCCGAAGACTCTGCCCGGCCCCGAACACTTTAGGGGCTAATTTAGTGTGATTTCATCGGGTCTAGGGCCGGGTAACGGTCTCAAAGATAGACCCGGTCATTATTTCGGGTCGGGTCCGGGCCATAGCTCGGGTCACCCGAACTCGGCCCGGTGGCCCGATCATCATACACAATTAATATTTTGTGTTATTAGTAATGGATGATGGCTATTCTTATATAGAATTTAAATATTGTAAACCTTAATATTTTGTGTTATTAGTCATTTATAAGATTATAAGTTAATGTTTTATGTTTAAAATGCATAAGACTTTAGACAAATGCATAATATTGTGTTATTTGTATTGATTTAAATATTTGGTGTTAGACAATATTAGTATTGATTAGGGTTACGCTATAATTTTAGAGAAGGGTTGGTTCTTGTTATATTTTTTTAAGTGAATTTTACTATGTGAATTGTGAAATAAAGGTTGGAGATTAGGTGATTTTTACATGCTAAAGACCCAGTTTTTACTCGGTTTTCACCCGGCCTGAAAGTGCGTAGGTTTCATCGGGTCTAGGATCAGGTTAGGGTCCAAAAATTAGACCCGGTCTATATTTCAGGCCGGGTCTGGGTTAAGCCAAACCCGGTGTGGCCCGGCCCATGTACACCCCTAACCTCAGGTGAGTGAGGGTCGATCCCACGAGGATTGATGGATCAAGCAACAATAATTGAGTGATTGGCTTAGTCAGACAAGCAGAAAATAGTGTTTTGGCATTCAAAAGCATTAAACAGTAATTCAGAGTTCAATGATAGGCAAGTAAATAAGTTGGGAATAAAATATTGAGAAAGCAGTTAAGGTTTTAGAGTTATCTATTTTTCCGAATTGACTTTTCTTATTAATTTATTTTAATCATGCAAGATTTAATTCATGGCAAACTATATGTGACTAGACCCTAATTCCTTAGACCTTTCTAGTCTCCTCTAATTTTCATCAACTGCCAATTCCTTGGTCAATTGATTCCAATTAGAGGGTGAAGTTTAATTCTAGTTATTATGCCACAAAAACTCTAATTACCCAAATATAAAAGGATTATATGTCACGTATCCCGTTAAGTCCAGATAATTAGAAGTTTAGGAGAATTTGTTTTCAAGCTGTTGTTCAAGTAAAGAGCTTTTCCAAGTTATACAAGAACTCAATTAGAAAGAGGGTCACACTTCCATTCCACCCAAATTCATAAGATAAATAACGAAAACAATTCTTAAATTATAAATCAATACATGAATTAAAATAGAAAAATAATAGAATCAATCCATACAAATAGACAGAGCTCCTAACCTTAACAATGGAGGATTAGTTGCTCGTGGTTCAAAGAGAAAATAAGGATTGTAAATTAGTCTGAGGTGGAATGAAAAGTTAACTAATTGGAATAATGTTGGGATCCCCCTCAGGAAAGTTTCTTTTATATCTAATCCTAATAAATTTAAAATCTAATTTCTAAAATGAAAATAATATCTTTTCCTATTTTAAAGATAAAAATAAAGTTTAAACCAGAATTAATTAAATAATCAGCAAGACTTCAATTGATGGATGGAGACCACTTGTTTCGTCCATTCTGCAGCTTCTAATATGTGTTTTTTGGACTCGAAACTGGGTCAAAAACAGCCTAAAAATTGCCCCTAGTCTTTTATGCGTTTTCTACACGTGGCGCATGTCACGCGTACGTGTCGGTCACGCGTACGCGTCGATGATCTTCTTCGCGTGTCACGCGTACGCGTCAGGTACGTGTACGCGTCGCTGTGCAACTTCGCTTTTCATGCGTACGCGTCACGTATGCGAACGCGTCGCCATGGAAAGCTCCAAATCACGCGCACGCGTCAGGTACGTGCACGCGTCGCTCCTTGCTGTCATCTCCTTTAATTCTTGTGCTGCAGAAACTCCATCAAATCCAGCCGAATGCAACCTAAAATAAACAGAATTGCACAAGACTCAAAGTAGCATCCATAGTGGCTAAAAGATAATTAATTCTTGTTTAAACTTAACAAATTAAATGCAAATTCACTAGAAAAATATAGGAAAGATTCTCACGCATCAAGTACCAGCAAGTGCACTGGGTCGTTCAAGTAATACCTGAGCGAGTCAGGGTCGATCCCACGAGGATTATGGCTTGAAGCAAGCTTTGGTTGTCTTGCAGGTCTTAGTCAGGTGGAATCAGAAGGTCTTTGGTATTAAGAAGTTAGCTATTATGAATTATATGCTGGGAATAGAGTTGAGAGTTGGAGTTGTTTTGTCTTTCTGAAGTAACTCTAGTACTACTGTCTTCTTTGCTTGTGAATGATCTTCTTCTATGGCAGGCTGTAAGTGATCAAAGCCATTGCCCATGGTCATTGATCTCCTCTGCTACAGGCAAACACCATTGTCAGTGGTGATTCAATCTGACGGAGGGTGAAGCTCTTAGCAAATTGTTCTCTTGGCGATCCTACTCAAAGCGCCACAGACAAGGTCTAATCTTCCGGATCAGAGAACGCTGCTTCTATGGATTCTAGCCTATACCACGGAGACCTTAATCTCCCCAAAAATTGGCTGAACTGGTGTCTCGAGAAATCCCCAACGAAATCATGGATTAACCGTCTGAGTGATGTATAAACATAGCTGTTGGCTCGTGCTTTTCTTCCAGGTACTCACAAGAACCCAAGGAGACGCGGGTGCTTGTAAGGCACGTTCGTCTTAATGTGATGAACAGCGCCAATTTGTCAAATCGTCTTATTCATCATAATGAACATCGGAATATACATCTTAGAGATAGATGATGAATGGCTTTTTGATGGTACAGAATTTCACAAATGAAATCTCATTGCAAGTATAGTTTCTAAACCAACAAATAAACCTCTCATGCAAAAATTTGGTTGTCACAAGTAACAAACCCCAATAAAAATAATCGAAGTATTCAAACCTCGGGTCGTCTCTCAAAGGAATTGCAGGGAAGTGTTCTTGTTATTGGTTATGAGATGCATATTTTGGGATTTTGAATAAGGAACATGAAAGATAGATGGCAAGAAAGTAAATAAAACTCAAATGTAAAAAGGTCTTGGCAAAGGTTGATGGTTAAGGATCTATATCCTTGTTAATAACCACAATATGATAATTGCAAGGATTAATTCCATTAAGTCATCCTCTAACAAGTAGGAGAAAGTCAAATGGACTACACCAATCCTAATCCATAAGTCCTAACCTTCTCGCTAATTACTTTAGGGAAAGCTAGAGTCAATGGACACCAACTATCAACACTTAGACATTAGTAACTCAAGTTCACCAAAATTACCATCCCAAGCCAAGAACACAAAAATCTACTCTAACATCCTTTCAAGCATTTTGTCAAACACTTGGAAGGCATAAAAGGAAAGCAAGATAAAATTGCAAGAAAAGTAAATCTACAACTACTAATTGCAAGGAATTAACAACAATAAAGCAAATCAACAATAAAGGAAATCAAAATTTAAATTGTATTAAAAGAAAAATAGAAGGAACAAGAGTGCATCAACAACAAAGTAAACAATTACAAGAATAAAATGCTAAACTAGAGAAAGCAAAGGTAGAAAAACAAGGAATTAAAGAGGAAAAGTAAATCAAAGCATGAATTAAACCAAGATCTAAGAAATCCTAATCTACATCTAACCTAATTCTAGAGAGAAGAGAGAACTTCTCTCTCTAGAAACTACATCTAAACTAAACTATGTGCTTTCTCCCTTTGACACCTCTTGATTTTTACATGTAATAGCCTCAGAAATTGAGTTGGATTTGGGCATGGGAAGCCCAGAAATCGCCCCCAGCGTTTTTACTTTAATGAAGTCACGTGCGAGCATCGACGCGTATGCGTAGGTCACGCGTACGCATCACTTGGTATTTTTGCTATCCATGCGTACGCGTCATGTACGCGTATGCGTCGCCATGAGACTTCAATTCCACGCGTGCACGTCGATGAGTGCATCCCAAATCCTTGATTTTCTATGATTTCTCCACCTTGCATGCTTTTTTCTTCACTCCTTTGATCCATTCCTAGCCTTTTCAACCTGAATTCACTAACAAACATATCAAGGCATCTAGTGGAATCAAAGGTGAATTAAAATTAACCAATTAAGGGCCTAAAAAGTATGTTTTCACACTTAAGCACAAATTAGGAGAAATCAAGAAATCATGCTATTTCATTGAATAAATGTGGGAAAAGTTGATAAAATCCTCTCAATTAAGCATAAAATGTATCACGAAATAGTGGTGCATCAAATCTCCCCACACTTAAACCAAGCATGTCCTCATGCTTAAATCAAGAAAGAAACAAAGAGTATTATCATTTATTCAATGTAAACTAACTAGATGCAACCTATCTATATGCAACTATCTAAATGAATGCAACTACTTGGTCAAAATAAATCAATTCTCAAGAATATCAATATAAGCATAAGGGTTAAAGGTATTAACAACCAAAGCAAACCACAATTGAATTGAGTTATTAAGGATTTTACAAACTTGCAAGAAAAGGGATGATCATGTTGAAAACATGTAATTGAGCAATCAAACCCTCACCAGATGTGTATCCGCTCTAATCGCTCAAGTGTATAGGGTTGATTCACTCAATTCTCCCCTAATTATGCTTTCCAAGATTTGTTTTTCTTCTAACAATCAACAATTATTCAATTCATGCATACATATATCATGAGGCCTTTCCACAAGGTTGTAATGGGGCTAGGGTCAAGGTAAGGATGCATATGGTCAAGTGAGCTTGAGATTTGAATCTTTGATTAACTTAAACTTCCCACCTAACCTATATAGCAACCTATACAATTTCAAAGCTAACCTAACTATACATTCTTCACTTTTTCACACACTCATGCATTCTTTTCTTGATCCCAACTCATATGCATTGATTATTATTGAGCTTCACTTTGGGACATTTTGTCCCCTTTTTATTGCTTTTCTTTTTTTCTTTCTTTTTCTATATTTTTTTCTTTTCATATATATTTTTTTCTTTTCTTTTTACAATATAGTATATACAAAAGCATCAATGCATATGGTTTTACATTTAATTAATACATCAGTATGTACCCAATTCCCAATATTTTCAACAAAAATACAACACACACCTTTTCCCAACCAATGTCCTAAGTTTTCCCACACTTGAATGATACACACTCACTAGCCTAAGCTAATCAAAGATCCAAATAAAGGATATTTATTGTTTTTCACTTTAAGGCTTGTAATGTGCTAAATTAAGAACAAGTGGGTTAATCGTAGGCTCAAAGTTGGTTAACAATGATTGATGAAAGGTAGGCTATTTGGGTAAGTGAACTAAATAAAATAATGGCCTAAATCATATAAATGCATGTATACACAAAATAATGGACATAAAGAATCAAACAAATCAAAGATTACAATCATAGAAAGAGAATAATGCACACAAGAAGGAAAATAAGTGGTTATATAATGTAACCACACAATTAGGCTCAAAACTCACAAGTTTGTATTCTTAGCTCAAAACATGTTCCACAAGATATAATTCAAGCAAGTTCAATGAAAAATTTTTACGCAAATCAATTGGGGTGCTCTATAGATGAATTTCTTGAAAAATTTCATTTTTTTACTAAGCTTATTATGTATATATATGGAAAAATAAGAAAATGAAACTAAAAATCCTAAAAGACCTAAAAAATAAAATGCAAAAGTGTTGAGATTAGAAATTTGTCACCCAAAAATGCCGACTGGTCGGACGACCTCCCCACACATAGAAGTTTGCACCATCCTCGGTGCATCCAAAGATGAGCAAGGGGGTACGGCGACTTGCCGAGTTGCCACCTTCATCTGGTGGATCAACCGGTTGCTGTATGTTTTTTCTTCTGCTTCCATCCTTGCTTATGATTACTTATCCTGAAATTAGAAGGCAGGATAGTGAGAAAAGGAAATACAAAAGCAAGGAAGCATATATTGTTGGAATGACGTAAAAACCACTAGAATAGAGTGAGTGAATTAGTGTGACATTTATGAAAATAGGTGTGTGGGTCCTAAGTTGTGCGCGGTTTAGAATACACACTAGCATAAGAAGCTATGTCACAAAAGAAGCACGCTCTTCACTCATTCTAGTATGCTTGAGATGCTTTAAACTCGTAGCTTGAGACAACCCAAATAAGCAATAAAGAAGCATGAAAGCATTCAAGCCAAACACATATGGATGCATATGATCAAGAAGCACAATACATTAAGATAAATGCACAACATCTATCAAGAAATTGCCTAATCAGAGAAAAGGGTTCAAATCACATGGTGGCCAAATCATGCAATTCAAAAAGATTTTTTAACATGCTTGAGGGCAATTCTCATGTACTTGGTATGCAAAGTTGTTCAACAGAGAAATTCAAAACCAAGTAGTAAATTATAACCTCAATAATGAACCAACAATGAATATCAAAAACAATTATGCTAAAATAGCATTCAATTAATAATAAGCAGCAATGAACAGTAAACAAAATTAATAATCCAACACTTATCATGAAAATTAGAAAATCAAACAAAAATGAAATTAACTAAATAACTAACTAACTAAAAGGAATAATCATAAATGGTGTTTGGTAGTGTTAGATGATGATTGAAGGGTAGAAAGAAAAGAGAAGAAGAAGGAAGAAGGAAAGAAATGGAAAGAGAAGAAGAAAAGAAGATGATGAAAGAAGGCTATCCACGCGTACGCGTGGAGTGACGCGTGCGTGTGGTGGTGGTGAAATGGAAGCGATGCATACGCGTGGGTCATGCGTACGCGTGGGTCATGCATACGCGTACATGGAAAATCAGAGAGCGACGCGTACGCGTGGGTTGACTTGTGCCTCAGGCACAAGTCTAGCACACTTTAGGCACAACTCTCTGGTTTTTGGCTGGGAGGTGAAAATTTTGGATCCACGCGTACGCGTGGGTGACGCGTGCGCGTGGATGGTCGAAAAGCTTAGGGTCATGCGTACGCGTGGGTTGGTGCTCTGTTTTTCAAAATTTTTTCAAGTTCTTGCACCAAACCAAGCATTTCAAACCTCCAAACAGCTACCAAAACACCATAAAACCTTATTTAACATACTAGACTACTAAATAACCTCAACAAACTAAACAAAACATGAAATGAAACTAGTTTTACTAATATTTACAAAAGAGAAAATGAAAAGATGTTACCATGGTGGGGTGTTTCCCACCTAGTACTTTTTTTTTATTGTTCTTAAGTTGGACTTATGGAGAGCTCCTTGTCAAGGTGGCTTGTGCTTGAACTCATCCTTGAACATCCACCAATGCTTGTACTTCCAATGAGCTCCATTCTTCAAAATTAATAACTCCAAGCCTTGATGGAGTTCTTCACAAGCTAAGGGCTCCCAAAATTGATCCTCATGTATTCCCGGATCTCATATCTCGTTTCTACACCCATCTTCAAATTGATCATCATTATTTCATTTGAGTGGCATGACCTTAGAATTCTCACTTAAGCGACCAAACATCGTCCTAGACCCAAGCAATCTAGTTCTACACTAACCCTTGCAATTAAGCCTTGAACATGTAACCATCATGAACTTTGATTTACAATGCCAACCACTAACCATCTCCCTTTTGTTCTTAAAGCCACAAAGAGCTCTATGTTTCACATCTGTCTCAAGCAAACCATATTCAAGTGGAATCATAAAGCTTAGAGATGAGAGATTTACCCACTTGAATGAAAGAATGGATGGTGATGGCTTGGGGAGAGGTGTTTCCATTAGTCTTGCAAGCTTCACTCCCTTGTATTCTTCCTTGTTTACCTCCACCTCTAGGAAAGATTCTTCAATTTCAAACTCTTCCTCTTGGTAGCTTTCTTCCAATTTAATCTCTTCTTCATTGCTTACCAAAGGCATGGGAGGTTGTGCCTCTTCTTTGATCTCTATTTCAAGTCCCGTAGGAGAGGATTCCATTGTAGACAAGAATTCATCAATGATTGAATCTATCTCTTGATAAACCTCTTCAAAATCTTTGACCATGATATGCTTTGGAGGTTGTACGCCCTCCGTAACATCAATTTCAAGTTTCGTGGAAGAGGGCTCCATGATGCTACATTCCCATGGACTTTCCACATCTCCTAAGTCTTCAACCACTTCTTCCTCTTCAATAATAATCATAGCTTCCTCCAATTGCTCTAATACAAAATCTAACTCCTCATCCCTCACCAGAGTTTCCAATCTCTCCTTCATGCTACGCTCTTCAATTGATTCTCCACATGTAGCCATAGGAGTTCCTTGAGTGCTCAAACATTGGGAGGCTAATCAGTTTACCACCTCTATCAAGGTGGTCGTGGATTCTAGTACCTCCCTCTTTATCTCTTCTTGCCTTTGAAGGAATAAAGTGAGAGAGTCATCCATTGGGGCTTGGGGTGGATAGAAGGGTTCATCATTTTAGAGAAAGAATTCATAATAGGAAGGTGGTTCTTCTTGATGGAAATATGGAAGTGGTGTATATGAATTGTATGGTTCTTGGGAGTATTGATGTTGGAATTGTGGTGGCTCTAAGGATTTTCTTACATAATGGTCACAAGGATGAGGTAAAGGTGATTGATTATATGATGGATGAGGGTCATAGGAAGGTATTTGGTGAAAAGAGGCTTGTGAGTATGGTTGAGGGCTATGTTGAGGATGAGGTTCATAGGTATGTGGTGATGGTTGTTGACAAGTATAATGAAGACTACCACATCCACTAGATTGATATGCATAAGGATTAGAGTTATACCTATATGAGACCGGAGGAGGTTGTTGCCAAGAAGGTTGAGCATATGCTTGAGGCTCCTCCCACCTTTGATTGTTTCATCCTTGATGCATATTGTCATTGTAATCTCCACTTCCTACAACATAGTTGTAACCAAACTCATAGCTAAAGGGATGAGAATTCATAGTATAGAAACAAAAACAAAAAGCATAAAAACAAGGAGATAAAATCTAACTACTAACTCAAACAAGCAAATCAACAAAATAACAAACTATTCACAATATTAACATATGTACAATAACCAATAACAAGGCACACAATTGCAATTCCCCAGCAACGGCACCATTTTGATGAAGAAAATTTTGGTGGTATAGAATTTCACAATTGAAACCTCGTTGCAAGTATAGTTTCTAAACCAACAAAGAATCCTTTCATGCAAAAATTTGGTTGTCACAAGTAACAAACTCCAATAAAAATAATAACCAAAGTATTCAAATCTCGGGTCGTCTCTCAAAGGAATTGCAGGGAAGTGTTCTTGTTATTGGTTATGAGATGCATATTTTGAGGTTTTGAATAAGGAACATGAAAGATAGATGGCAAGAAAGTAAATGAAACTCAAATGTAAAAAGGTCTTAGCAAGGGTTGATGGTTAAAGATCTATATCCTTATTACTAACCACAATATGATAATTGCAAGGATTAATTCCATTAAGTCATCCTCTAACAAGTGGAAGAAAGTCAAATGGACTATATTAATCCTAATCCATAAGTCCTAACCTTCTCGCTAATTACTTTAGGGAAAGCTAGAGTCAATGGACACCAACTATCAACACTTGGACATTAGTAACTCAAGTTCACCTAAATTACCATCCCAAGCCAAGAACACAAAAATCTACTCTAACATCCTTTCAAGCATTTTGTCAAACACTTGGAAGGCATAAAAAGAAAGCAAGATAAAATTGCAAGAAAAGTAAATCTACAACTACTAATTGCAAGGAATTAACAATAATAAAGCAAATCAACAATAAAGGAAATCAAAATATAAATTACATTAAAAGGAAAATAGAAGGAACAAGAGTGCATCAACAACAAAGTAAACAGTTACAAGAATAAAATGCTAAACTAGAGAAAGCAAAGGTAGAAGAACAAGAAATTGTAAAAGAAAAGTAAATCAAAGCATGAATTAAACCTAGATCTAAGAAATCCTAATCTACATCTAACCTAATTCTAGAGAGAAGAAAGAGCTTCTCTCTTTAGAAACTACATCTAAACTAAAAACTATGTGATTCCCTCCCCCCTTGACTCCTCTTGATTTCTGCATGTAATAGCTCAGAAACTGAGTTGGATTTGGGCCTGGGAAGCCCAGAAATCGCCCCCAGCATTTTCACTTTAATGAAGTCACGTGCGAGCATCGACGCGTATGCGTCGCTTGGCATTTTACGTTCCACGCGTGGGCGTCTACTACGCGTGCGCGTCGGTGTAAGCACTCCAAATCCTTGATTTTCCATGATTTCTCCACTTTGCATGCTTTCCTCTTTATTCCTTTGATCCATTCGTAGCCTTTTAAACCTGAAATCACTCAACAAATTCATCAAGGCATCTAGTGGAATCAAAGGTGAATTAAAATTAGCAAATTAAGGGCCTAAAAAACATGTTTTCACACTTAAGCACAATTTAGGAAGAAATCATGAAACCATGCCATTTCATTGAATAAATGTGGGAAAAGTGGATAAAATCCACCTAAATTAAGCATAAAATGTACCACGAAATAGTGGTGCATCAAATCTCCCCACACTTAAACTAAGCATGTCCTCATGCTTAAATCAAGAAAGAGGCAAAGGGTACTATCATTTATTCAATGTAAACTACTTAAATGCAACCTATATAAATGCAATATATCTAATTGAATGCAACTACTTGGTCAAAATAAATCAATCTTCAAGAAAACCAATATAAGCATAAGGGTTAAGGGTATTAACAACCAAGCCAAACCACAATTGAATTGAGTTATCAAAGATTTTACAAACTTGCAAGAAAAGAATTGATCATAGGTGAAAACATGTAATTGAGCAATCGAACCCTCACCGGATGTGTATCCGCTCTAATCGCTCAAGTGTATAGGGTTGATTCACTCAATTCTCCTCTAATCATGCTTTCCAAGATTTGTTTTTCATCTAACAATCAATAATTATTCAATGCATGTATACATATATCATGAGGTCTTTTCATAAGGTTGTAATGGGGTTAGGGTCAAGGTAGGATGCATATGGCTAAGTGGACTAGAATTTGAATCTTTGATTAATCTAAACTTCCCACCTAACCTGAATAAACTTCCTACTTCACCATGAGACTTCAATTCCACGCGTGCATGTCTGCTACGCGTGCGCGTCGATGAGTGCATCCCAAATCCTTGATTTTCCATGATTTCTTCACTTTGCATGCTTTTCTCTTCACTCCTTTGATCCATTCCTAGCCTTTTCAACCTGAATTCACTAACAAACATATCAAGACATCTAGTAGAATCAAAGGTGAATTAAAATTAACCAATTAAGGGCCTAAAAAGCATGTTTTCACACTTAAGCACATATTAGGAGAAAGTCATGAAACCATACTATTTCATTGAATAAAAATGCAAAAGTTGATAAAATCTACTCAATTAAGCATAAAATATACCACGAAATAGTGGTGCATCAATAGATCAAACACAGATCGAAGAAGAAGAAATAATACTTTTATTACTTCATAGGACTCAATAGGACTCCTCCCCTCAACCCTAGAGGTTTAGAAACTCACACTGAAGGTAAAAACATGAAAAAACATGAATATGGCAGACCTCTCTTAGCGGGAGGTGTAAAAGGTTCTAAAGTCTCCTGAATTACATAAAAAAGATTCCTTAAATACTAAACAGATGACTAGTAAGGGTAAAATAGTATATTTAGTGCTAAAATCAACTTTTTAGGCCCACTTGGTGTGTGTTTGGGCTGAGCTTTAATGATATCCACGTGCTATGAGGCTCCTTGGGCGTGGAATGCTTGCTAGGGGGTCCTCTCCGGGCCTTTGGACGCTGGGCTATGCTCTTTGGGCGCTGGATACTTGGAAGGGGGCAGGAAGCTGGCGTTGGACGCCAGTTTTGGGCTTTCTAATCCAAAGCAAAGTATGAACTATTATATATTTCTGGAAAGCTCTGGAAGTCAACTTTCTATAGTTGTTGATAGCGCTCCATTTGGACTTCTGTAGCTCTAGAAAAGCTCTTCCGAATGCAGGCAGGTCAGATTTGGATAGCATCTGCAGTGCTTTCTCTATCTCTAAATCAGACATCTGCTCTAGCTCCTCAATTTCAGCTAGAAAATACCTGAAATTTCCCAAAAACACAAAAACTCATAGTAGAATCCAAAAATGTGAATTTAACACTAAAACCTATAAAAACTCAATAAAAACTAAATAAAAACTACTAAAAACTAGATGAAAATGATGTCAAAAAGCGTATAAAATATTCGCTCATCACCAATTCCCAAAATGCACCAAATACTAAAATGAAGCCACCAAGCTCGATCCAAAGCTTCAAACCAACTCTAACAAACACTAAAACTCAATCTACCATCATAAAACATACCAACATCAAACCTAAGGTTCACAAAACAATTAAACACAAGGGTTTAGTAAAACCTTACCTTACCTTACCCACGAGATTAGGGCAAACCCCAATAATATTCCAATGCTAGATCACCCCTAAACGACCAAAATCACAAAACTTACTCAAAAACCGAACCCAAAAATGTAGAATTATTAAGTCTGGAAACTGGAACTTGAGTTTCGATTTCTTACCAATAAAGCTTATCTAAGAACGAAG
This sequence comes from Arachis hypogaea, assembly GCF_003086295.3. Classification (NCBI taxonomy): domain Eukaryota; kingdom Viridiplantae; phylum Streptophyta; class Magnoliopsida; order Fabales; family Fabaceae; genus Arachis; species Arachis hypogaea. The sequence continues at coordinate 74,734,331 of NC_092055.1, forward strand.
AGCTCGATGAGAGCTTCGCATGGCCGCAAACGGCTCATCAATCAAAGCACCGTAGCTCAAGTTATGATCACCGGAAGGTGGTTGTGAATAGTGACCACACCCTCACCTCTCCTCTCTTCTCAATCAGCGTCCTTTTCTTTGTTTTAGGGCAAAAATGAGCTGAGAGCTCATTAAACATACATATATATGTTGGGCCTTAGATCCAGTTTAGGTCCGGTCTAACCTGTTAGCGTTTTAGTCTATTTGGCTCACTTTGGGCCAAAACCTTTAAGATTAGCGCCCGATTTTCAATTCTAAATTATTTTTATCCTTTCAAAATAATAAATTCAATTTTCAAAAATCTTATTTTTCTTAAAAGACGGTACCAGACAGACTAGAGCCAGTACTGCCGGCTTAAGCACCGGTACACATTTTTACAAAAATCTTTCGCAAAATATACATTTTTCAACTCAGAAAAATTCATTGAATTCAAATTTTACCTTTATTTTTTTAAAATAAAATTTTTATATTTTTGAACTTATTTCAGGCAATTAAATTATTATTTTATTAAAACAATTTTTTACGTGAAAACTCCGGTTTTTACAATACCTTTTTCTACAAAATTTCTATTTCTACGAAATCTATACCGTTTTAAAGCTTTTTGAATTATCTTTAATTTGATACAAAATTCATTCAATTTTAAAAATTGAAACTTGATGAGCGGATAATTTATACACTTTTTGGAATTATTTTTAGGTAGTTTTTAATATGTTTTAGTCACTTTTATTATATTTTTATTAGTTTTTAAATAAAAATCACATTTTTGGACTTTACTATGAGTTTGTGTGTTTTTCTGTGATTTCAGGTAATTTCTGGCTGAAATTGAGGGAGCTGAGCAAAAATCTGATTCAGGATGAAAAATGACTGCTGATGTTGTTGGATTCTGACCTCCCTGCACTCGGAATGGATTTTTTGGAGCTACAGAATTCCAATTGGCGCGCTCTCAATTGCGTTAGAAAGTAGACATCCCGGGCTTTCCAGCAATATATAATAGTCCATACTTTGCTCAAGGATAGATGACGTAAACTGGCGTTTAACGCCAGTTCCATGTTGCATTCTGGCGTTAAATGCCAGAAACAGGTTACAACTTGGAGTTTAACTCTAGAAACAGCCTAGGCACGTGTAAAGCTCAAGTCTCAGCCCCAGCACACACCAAGTAGGCCCCGGAAGTGGATTTCTGCACTATCTATCTTAGTTTACTCATTTTCTGTAAACCTAGGTTACTAATTTAGTATTTAAACAACTTTTAGAGATTTATTTTAGACGTCATGACATTTTTAGATCTAAACTTTGTACTCTTTGACGGCATGAGTCTCTAAAATTCATTGTTGGGGGTGAGGAGCTCTGCTGTGTCTCGATGAATTAATGCAATTATTTATGTTTTCTATTCAAACACGCTTGTTTCTATCTAAGATGTTCATTCGCACTTCAATATGATGAATGTGATGATCCGTGACACTCATCACCATTCTCAATCTATGAACGCGTGCCTGACAACCACTCCTGTTCTACCTTCGATTGAATGAGTATCTCTTGGATTCCTTAATCAGAATCTTCGTGGTATAAGCTAGAATCCATTGGCAGCATTCTTGAGAATCCGGAAAGTCTAAACCTTGTCTGTGGTATTCCGAGTAGGATTCAGGGATTGAATGACTGTGACGAGCTTCAAACTCACAAGGGTTGGGCGTAGTGACAGACGTAAAAGGATCAATGGATCCTATTCCAGCATGAGTGAGAACCGACAGATGATTAGCCGTGCGGTGACAGCACACTTGGACCATTTTTACTGAGAGGACGGATGGTAGCCATTGACAACGGTGATCCACCAACACACAGCTTGCCATAGGAGGAACCTTGCGTGCGTGAAGAAGAAGACAGGGGAAAAGCAGAGATTCAGAAGACAAAGCATCTCCAAAACTCCAACATATTCTCCATTACTGCATAACAAGTATTTATTTCATGCTCTTTTATTTTTCTCAATTCACACTGATAATCATAATTAATCTCCTGACTAAGATTTACAAGGTAACCATAGATTGCTTCAAGCCAACAATCTTCGTGGGATCGATCCTTACTCACGTAAGGTATTACTTGGACGACCCAGTGCACTTGCTGGTTAGTTGTGCGGTGTTGTGAAAAGTGTGAATCACAATTTCGTGCACCAAGTTTTTGGTGCCGTTGCTGAGAATTGTTCGAGTTTGGACAACTGACGGTTTATTTTGTTGCTTAGATTAGGAAAAATTTTTCTTTTTTGGTTTAGAGTCTTCTATTATTGTTTTTGGTTGAAAATTTTTTTTCTCTAATCCTTATTTTCTCTTTTTAATTTTTTCGAAAATTTTTATAAACTAATAATTGAGCTTTTCTATTTGAGTTTAGTTTCATATTTTAAGTTTGGTGTCAATTGCATGTTTTTATTTCCTTTTAAATTTTCAAATTTGTGTTCATTGTTCTTTCTTAATCTTCAAGTTGTTCTTGTTTATTTTCCTTGCTTGATCTTTAGTTTTTCTTGTTTGGTGACTTTTTCTTGTTTTTCTTGTGCATTTTCGAATTATCAGTATTCAAAAAAAAAATTTTATTTGCAATCCGCATCATCTCCCTTTCTCCATCATGGACCTAAGTGAAAATGAACACTCCAGAAGGACTCTGGGGTCATATACTAACCCCATTACTGCTGCATATGGGAGTAGCATCTGTATGCCTCCCATCAAAGCAAGCAGTTTTGAGCTAAATCCTCAGCTCATTGTCATGGTGCAGCAAAATTGCCAGTATTCCGGTCTTCCACAGGAAGAACCTATTGAGTTTCTGGTGCAGTTCTTGCAAATTGCTGACATAATGCATGACAAGGAGGTAGATCAGGATGTATACAGGCTGTTACTATTTTTGTTTGCTGTAAAAGATCAAGCTAAAAGGTGGTTAAATAACCAACCCACAACAAGCATAAGAACATGGAAATAATTATCAGACAAATTCCTGAATCAATATTTCCCTCCAAAAAGGATGACACAACTAAGGCTGGACATCCAAAGCTTTAAACAAGAGGATGATGAATCCCTTTATAATGCCTGGGAGAGGTACAGAGGGATGCTAAGGAAATGCCCCTCTGAAATGTTTTCAGAGTGGGTGCAATTAGACATCTTCTACTATGGACTTACAGAAAGAGCTCAGATATCTCTAGACCACTCAGCTGATGGATCTATACACATGAGAAAAACTATTGAAGAGGCTCAAGAGCTTATTGATATAGTTGCTAGAAATCAGCATCTGTACATAAGTAGTAGGTCCTCTATAAAAGAAGAAGCCAAAGCAGTGTCTACTGAACTTGGTCCTCCAGAACAAGTTGCTGAACTCAATCAACAATTGTGCTTTCTAACAAAACAGCTAGCAGAATTCAAGGAGATGCTACAAGACACTAAAAATGCTAATAAAAATATGGAGGCACAATTGAATCAGACAAAACAGCAGTTATCAAAGCAGATAACAGAAGAGTGCCAGGCAGTTCAATTAAGAAGTGGGAAAACATTAAATACCTCACTTCAGAGCAGCAGAAAGCCAAGAAAAGAACAACTGACAGAGGATGAGCAAAATATTATCCAAAATCCCTCTGAGGACAGTAAGGGCCCAGAGAGGAACAACTCTGGCGTTCAAACACCAGAAAAGAATGCATGGTTGGCGTTAAACACCCAACCCATGCGCAGTTCTGGCATTCAAACGCCAGGAACAGGCAAGGAGCTGGCGTCAAACGTCCAATGGAAGCTCAGTTCTGGCGTTCAAACGCCAGAAACAGGTAGGAAGTTGGCGTCCAACACCAATCAAGCTTCCAACCCTGGCATTCAAACGCCAGTAAGGGATCAGACACACACAAGTGCTGATAACAACCGCTCTAAAAATGCTTCTCCAACCACTTCTGTAGGAAATAAACCTGCAGTAACCAAGGTTGAGGAATACAAAGCCAAGATGCCTTATCCTTAAAAACTTCGCCAAGAGGAACAGGATAAGCAATTTGCCCGCTTTGTAAACTATCACAGGACTTTTGAAATAAAGATTCCGTTTGCAGAGGCACTTGAGCAAATACCCTCTTATGCCAAGTTCATGAAAGATATCTTGAGTCATAAGAAGGATTGGAGAGAAACTGAAAGAGTTCTCCTCATTGAAGAATGTAGTGCAGTCATTCTAAAAAGTTTCCCAGAAAAGCTTAAAGATCCCGGGAGTTTTATGATACCATGCATATTAGAGGGTAATTGCACCAAGACAGCTTTATGTGATCTTGGGGCAAGCATCAACCTAATCCCTGCATCCACTATCAGAAAGCTTGGCTTGACTGAAGAGGTCAAACTAACCCGGATCTATTTTCAACTTGCTGATGGCTCCATTAAATACCCATCAGGCATAATTGAGGACATGATTGTCAAGGTTGGGCCATTTTCATTCCTTACTGACTTTGTAGTGCTGGAAATGGAGGAGCACAAGAGTGCAACTCTCATTCTAGGAAGACCATTCCTAGCAACTGGACGAACCCTCATTGACGTCCAAAAAGGGGAGATAACCCTGAGAGTCAATGAGGATGAGTTTAAGTTGAATGTTGTCAAAGCTATGCAACATCCAGACATATCAGACGACTGCCTGAGCGTTGATATTATTGACTCCCTGGTGGAAGAGGTCAATATGACTGAGAGTCTCGAATCAGAGCTAGAGGACATTTTTAAAGATGTTCAGCCTGATCTGGAGGAACCAGAGGAAATAAAAGAACCTCTGAAAATTCCTCAGGAAGAGGAAAAACCTCCTAAACCCGAGCTCAAACCACTACCACCATTCCTGAAATATGCATTTCTGGGAGAAGGTGACACTTTTCCTGTAATCATAAGCTCTGCTTTAGAGCCACAGGAAGAGAAAGCACTAATTCAGGTGCTAAGGACACATAAGACAGCTCTTGGGTGGTCCATAAGTGATCTTAAGGGCATTAGCCCAGCCAGATGCATGCACAAGATCCTATTGGAGGATGATGCTATGCTAGTGGTTCAACCACAAAGGCGGCTAAATCCCGCCATGAATGAGGTGGTGCAGAAAGAAGTCACTAAGTTACTAGAGGCTGGGATTATTTATCCTATTTTTGATAGCCCCTGGGTGAGTCCTGTCCATGTTGTCCCTAAGAAGGGAGGTATGACAGTGGTTCATAATGAAAAAAATGAACTGGTTCCTATAAGAACAGTTACAGGGTGGCGTATATGTATTGACTACAGAAGGCTCAATACAGCCACCAGGAAGGATCACTTTCCTTTACCATTCATAGACCAGATGCTAGAAAGACTAGCAGGTCATGAATACTACTACTTTTTGGATGCCTATTCAGGTTACAACCAAATTGCAGTAGATCCTCAGGACCAAGAGAAAATAGCATTCACATGTCCATCTGGAGTATTTGCATACAGAAGAATGCCTTTTGGTCTGTGCAATGCACTTGCAACCTTTCAGAGGTGCATGCTTTCTATCTTCTCTGATATGGTAGAGAAATTTTTGGAAGTCTTCATGGATGACTTCTCAGTATTTGGAGACTCATTTAGCTCCTGTCTTAACCATCTATCACTTGTTCTGAAAAGATGCAAAGAGACTAACCTGGTTCTAAATTGGGAAAAATGTCACTTTATGGTGACTGAAGGAATTGTCCTTGGGCATAAAATTTCGAACAAGGGAATAGAGGTGGATCAAGCTAAGGTAGAGGTAATTGAAAAATTACCACCACCCACCAATGTTAAGGCAATCAGAAGCTTTCTGGGGCATGCAGGATTCTATAGGAGGTTTATAAAGGATTTTTCAAAAATTGCAAAACCTCTGAGCAATCTGCTAGCTGCTGACACGCCATTTGTGTTTGACACAGAGTGTCTGCAGGCGTTTGAAACCCTGAAAGCTAAGCTGGTCACAGCACCAGTTATTTCTGCACCAGATTGGACATTACCTTTGGAACTAATGTGTGATGCCAGTGACCATGCCATTGGTGCAGTATTGGGACAGAGGCATAACAAGCTTCTGCATGTCATTTATTATGCTAGCCGTGTTTTAAATGATGCCCAGAAAAATTACACAACCACAAAAAAAGAGCTGCTTGCAGTGGTTTATGCCATTGACAAGTTTAGATCATACTTAGTAGGATCAAAAGTAATTGTGTACACTGACCATGCTGCTCTTAAATATCTACTCACAAAGCAGGATTCAAAGCCCAGGCTCATAAGATGGGTGTTGCTTCTGCAAGAGTTTGATATAGAAATAAGAGACAGAAAAGGGACAGAGAATCAAGTAGCTGATCACCTGTCCCGGGTAGAACCAGTAGCAGGAGCATCCCTCCCTCCTACTGAGATCTCTGAAACCTTTCCGGATGAGCAATTGTTTGCTATTCAGGAAGCTCTATGGTTTGCAGACATTGCAAACTATAAGACACAAGGTTCTCCTTCTATAACCATGGAGAGGAAGCATGAAAAGCTTCTCTCAATATAGAGTCAAACAAAACCCCCACATTCAAACTCTAAGTTTAGTGTTGAGAGGCCCCAACCTTGCTCTGATTATCTGTGAGGTTCCATGAGAGCTTACTGTCAAGCTATTGACAATAAAGAAGCGCTTATTGGGAGGCAACCCAATTTTTACTTATCTATGTTAATTTTCTGTTTTCCATTTTTATTTTATGTTTTCTTTAGGATAATGATCATGTGGAGTCACAGAAATCAAAGCAAAGTAAAAAACAGCATTAAAACAGCTCACCCTGAAGGAAGAGCTTACTGGCGTTTAAACGCCAGTAAGAAGCATCAGACTGGCGTTTAACGCCAGAAAGAAGCATCAAGCTGGCGTTAAATGCCAGAAACAAGCACCAAGTTGGCGTTCAACACCAAGAAAGGGGAAAAGCTGGCGTTTAACGCCAGAAACAAGCAACAGTCTGGCGTTAAATGCCAGGATTGCACACTAAGGGCGTTTTGCATGCCTCAATGGAGCAGGGATGCTAAGTCCTTGACCCCTCAGGATCTGTGGACCCCACAGGATCCCCACCTACCTCACCATTCCAATTCAAACCATTCCCCTTCCATACCCACCCATTCACACAACTCCTTCTCCTCCACTTCTCCTTCTACTCTCTTCTATCTTCTTTTACTCGAGGACGAGCAAACCTTTTAAGTTTGGTGTGGAAAAAAGCGTTGCTTTTTATTTTTCCATAACCATTTATGGCACCTAAGGCTGGAGAAACCTCTAGAAAAAGGAAAAGAAAGGCAGTTGCTTCCACCCCCGAGTCATGAGAGATGGAGAGGTTCATCTCAAGGGTCCATAGTTCAGTGGTAGAGCATTTGACTCCAGATCAAAGAGCTATGAGGAAGGAGCAACAAAGACAAGGAAGAGACATAGAGGAGCTCAAGAGCACCATTGGTTCTTCAAGAAGAGGAAAACGCCACCCTCACTAAGGTGGACCCGTTCCTTAATCTCCTTGTTCTCATTTCTCTGTTTTTCGTTTACTATGCTTTATGTTTATTTATGTTTGGGTCTTATTACATGATCACTAGTATCTAAGTGTCTATGTCTTAAAGATATGAATGTCCTATGAATCCATCACCTTTCTTAAATGAAAAATGTTTTCTGAAAAAGAAAAAGAAGTACATGAATTTCGAATTTTAAAATAGTTTAATTATTTTGATGTAGTGGCAATACTTTTAGTTTTCTGAATGAATGCTTGAACAGTGCATATGTCTTTTGAATTTGTTGTCTATGAATGTTAAAATTGTTGGCTCTTGAAAGAATGATGAAAAAGGACAAATGTTATTTGATAACCTGAAAAATCATAAAAATGATTCTTGAAGCAAGAAAAAGCAGTGAAGAACAAAGCTTGCAGAAAAAAAATGCGAAAAAAAAGAGAGCAAGAAAAAGAAAAAGCAAGCAGAAAAAGTCAAAAGCTCTTTAAACCAAAAGGCAAGAGCAAAAAGCCAATAGCCCTTAAAACCAAAAGGCAAGGGTAATAAAAAGGATCCAAGGCTTTGAACATCAGTGGATAGGAGGGCCTAAAGGAATAAAATTCTGGCCTAAGCGGCTAAACCAAGCTGTCCCTAACCATGTGCTTGTGGCGTGAAGGTGTCAAGTGAAAACTTGAGACTGAGCGGTTAAAGTCGAGGTCCAAAGCAAAAACAGAGTGTGCTTAAGAACCTTGGACACCTCTAATTGGGGACTTTAGCAAAGCTGAGTCACAATCTGAAAAGGTTCACCCAGTTATGTGTCTGTGGCATGTATGTATCCGGTGATAATACTAGAAAATAGAGTGCTTAGGACCACGGCCAGGATTCATAAAGTAGCTGTGTTCAAGAATCAACATACTGAACTAGGAGAATCAATAACACTATCTGAATTCTGAGTTCCTATAGATACCAATCATTCTGAACTTCAAAGGATAAAGTGAGATGCCAAAACTGTTCAGAAGCAAAAAGCTAATAGCCCCGCTCATCTAATTAAGACTGATCTTCATAGATATTTTTGAAATTTATTGTATATTCTCTTCTTTTTATCCTATTTTGTTTTTAGTTGCTTGGGGACAAGCAACAATTTAAGTTTGGTGTTGTGATGAGCGGATAATTTATACGCTTTTTGGCATTGTTTTTAGGTAGTTTTTAATATGTTTTAGTCACTTTTTATTATATTTTTATTAGTTTTTAAATAAAAATCACATTTCTGGACTTTACTATGAGTTTGTGTGTTTTTCTGTGATTTCAGGTAATTTCTGGCTGAAATTGAGGGAGCTGAGCAAAAATCTGATTCAGGCTGAAAAAGGACTGCTAATGCTATTGGATTCTGACATCCCTGCACTCGGAATGAACTTTTTGGAGCTACAGAATTCCAATTGGCGCGCTCTCAATTGCGTTGGAAAGTAGACATCTAGGGCTTTCCAGCAATATATAATAGTCTATACTTTGCTCAAGGGTAGACGACGTAAACTGGTGTTTAACGCCAGTTCCATGTTGCATTCTGGCGTTAAACGCCAGAAACAGGTTACAAGTTGGAGTTAAATGCCAGAAACAGGTTACAACCTAGCGTTTAACTCTAGAAACAGCCTAGGCACGTGTAAAGCTCAAGTCTCAGCCCCAGCACATACCAAGGGGGCCCCAGATGTGGATTTCATCACTATTTATCTTAGTTTACTCATTTTCTGTAAACCTAGGTTACTAGTTTAGTATTTAAACAACTTTTAGAGATTTATTTTAGACCTCATGACATTTTTAGATCTGAACTTTGTACTCTTTGACGGCATGAGTCTCTAAACTCCATTGTTGGGGGTGAGGAGCTCTACTGTGTCTCGATGAATTAATGCAATTATTTCTATTTTCTATTCAAACACGCTTGTTTCTATCTAAGATGTTCATTCGCACTTCAATATGATGAATGTGATGATCCGTGACACTCATCACCATTCTCAATCTATGAACGCGTGCCTAACAACCACTCCCGTTCTACCTTCGATTGAATGAGTATCTCTTGGATTCCTTAATCAGAATCTTCGTGGTATAAGCTAGAATCCATTGGCAGCATTCTTGAGAATCCGGAAAGTCTAAACCTTGTCTGTGGTATTCCGAGTAGGATTCAGGGATTGAATGACTGTGACGAGCTTCAAACTCACAAGGGTTGGGCGTAGTGACAGACGTAAAAGGATCAATGGATCCTATTCCAGCATGAGTGAGAACCGACAGATGATTAGCCGTGCGGTGACAGCGCACCTGGACCATTTTCACTGAGAGGACGGATGGTAGCCATTGACAACGGTGATCCACCAACACACAGCTTGCCATAGGAGGAACCTTGCGTACGTGAAAAAGAAGACAGGGGGAAAGCAGAGATTCAGAAGACAAATCATCTCCAAAACTCCAACATATTCTCCATTACTGCATAACAAGTATTTATTTCATGCTCTTTTATTTTTCGCAATTCAAACTGATAATCATAATTAATCTCCTGACTAAGATTTACAAGGTAACGATAGATTGCTTCAAGCCAACAATCTCCGTGGGATCGACCCTTACTCACGTAAGGTATTACTTGGACGACCCAGTGCACTTGCTGGTTAGTTGTACGGAGTTGTGAAAAGTGTGAATCACAATTTCGTGCACCAAAACTCAAGATATGATCCGCCAAATTTCGTCAAAAATTCATTTTTACTAAAAATCTCTAAACCTCAATTTTACCAAACTCTCAATCCAAAATCACTTATTCCACATTCAAAATAGACCTAATGTACCTAAATCGTATTCTTATACCTTTTCATCATTTCCTAACTTAGAAAAATGCAATTTCACTAATTTCACCCAATCATTTACATTTCTCCAATTCTCAATTATTACGCTCAAAGCATCATTTTCCTACCCTCATCATTTATCAACATCAATAAGCTTCACAATATATTATCAACACTCAAAGTCATCATTCTCAACTTCAATTTCAATAATCAACCGCAACATCAAAGTTCAACATCACAATTCATGAAAATCAACAATGCCAACATACATTATCAATTCAACAATTTTCAACAATCAATTCAATCCTATCCTAAAGTCTACTAGCCTAAGTGTTCATAAGTATTACATATTACATAAAAGAAACCAAAATCATACCTTTGCCGATCTCCAATATGCATAACACACCAAAACTTAGATCCCACAAGCTTCCAAAAAGTTAAGGCAACTCCAACAAGCACCAAAGCTCAAACTAACAACATATATATGTGAAAATCAAAACTTAAGGTTCACTAAAACAACTAAACACAAAGGTTTAGTGAGACTTTACCTTATCCAATGAGATTAGGGACAAAACCCAACAATATACCAATGCTAGATCACCCATAAACAAACAAAATCACAAAATCTATTAAAAAACTATAACAAAAAATGCACAAAAGTTAAGGCAGGAAATTAGAGCTTTAGTTTTGATCTCTTACCAACAATGCCTAGCTAGAAACGGAGATCTCAATAAGAGTTTCGCGTGGCCGCAAATGGCTCATCAATCAGAGCTCCGTAACTCAAGTTATGACTCTCGAAAGATGGTGATGAATAGTACCACCCTCTCCGCTCTCTCAATCCGCGTTTCTCTCTCTTTGGTGCTGAAATGAGGATGCAAATCCTCATTAAAGGACTTATATAAGTTGGGCTTGGGCCCAATTTGGGTCCGGTCCAACTCGTTAGTTTTTTAGGTCTGTTTGAAACATTTTGAGCCAAAACTTTTAAGATTAGCGTTCGGTTTTCAATTCTAAATTATTTTTGTCCTTTCAAAACAATAAAATTTAATTTTCAAATTCTTATTTTTCTTAAAACACGGTACCGAATAGACTAGAGCTAATACTGCTGGCTTAAGCACCAGTACACATTTTTACAAAAATTTTTCGTAAAAGATACATTTTCTAACTTAAAAAAATTCATTGAATTCAAATTTCACTTTTATTTTTTAAAAGAACATTTTTATATTTTTGAACCTATTTCAAAAAATTAAATTATTATTTTATTAAAACGATTTTACATCTCTAATTTACCTTTGATGTTTGATGTCCCTGTAATAGAAATGATTTTTAATATGAAATGAAAATTATTTTTTGGTTGAATATTGACATTTGAAGTGTATTATAGTATTATAAAAATTATTCAACAGGCTCTCCACATATTGGTTAGGATATTGCCATGTAGACAACATGCCTCCACGTGTTACAATACATCCCTCACGTGTTGACTCTCTACCTAAAAAATTTACATACTTGTAATTACACCAAATAATTCTATTTCCAACAAAAAAGACTTATATCTTTTTCATATAAAAAAAATTAGTCTCTTTGTAAGGAATTTTTATTTTGTTTTTTAGTAAAATAAAATCTATCTTTGAAAAAAAAATTGTTGCACATAAACATTAATTCAATTTAAATAAAAGTAAACGATTAAATTAATTTCAGCAAATTTTAAATAAAATATTTTAATTTTCAATAAAATTTTATTGCTTCTAATATTTCTAAAAATTACTCAAGTAAAGTATGTTAGTTTTCTATTATTTTCAATTAAATTTTAATATGTGATTCGAGAGATAAATTCATAATAAATTTTATTATAAGATAATTAAAAAAAAATTATGATAATATAATTTAGTTGGAATAATTTAGATTCTAGCAAGAATAATTTTTGAGAATTTATAGAAGTCTAAAAATTTGTTGGAAAAATATATGAAATCTAAAAGTTCTTAATCAATTAAGATAACTAAAAAAAAAATCTCTGTAACAACATTACATGGTTTTGGGAAAACCAAATATTCTCTAAAAGCAATTAAATCCAAGGCACGATTTCCGCCAACGAAAACAAGCAATATTGGCACCAAAACAGATTAAATTCCAAGCACGATTTTTACACTTCCTTTTATAAACCCTAATCAAACAAACCTCCCGCATTTCACTTTCTGTATCTGACCATTTCTAATTCTCTCTCTCTCTCTCTCTCTCTCTCTCTCTCTCTCTAACACCCACACACACTCACTCACTCACTCACTCACTCACTCTGTCACTCACTTACCCTTTCCCTCTCTTCTGCGATGCGTCCGTCGCAGCCCCGCCGCCTTCCACCCAAGGCCGCCTCTCTCGACCCCAAAATCTGGCGTGCATGCGCCGGAGCATCCGTTCACATCCCCGCCGTGCATTCTAGGGTTTACTACTTTCCGCAGGGCCATCTTGAACAAGCCTTCCCCCCTTCCCTCCACAACAACCACCACCACCATCACCTGAACCCTCTCATTCGCACACTCCCGTTCGTCCTTTGCCGCGTCTCTTCCGTACAATTCCTCGCCGATCCCCTCTCCGACGAGGTATTCGCTAAGCTCCTGCTAAGTCCCATACCCGCCGACGATCGTTCCTCCTCCACCAGCGAGGATCGACCGGCGGAGGAACCGGATTCCATTGGCGGGAACAGGGTCTCCTCGTTTGCAAAGATTCTGACCCCGTCCGACGCAAATAACGGTGGCGGCTTCTCCGTGCCGAGATTCTGCGCGGACTCCATTTTCCCCGCACTCGACTTCAACGCCGACCCGCCGGTACAGGTTCTCTCCGTCACCGATGTTCACGGCGCCACCTGGGACTTTCGTCACATTTACCGTGGAACCCCCCGGCGGCACCTCCTGACAACCGGTTGGAGCAAGTTCGTGAACCACAAGAAGCTCGTCGCCGGTGACTCCGTCGTGTTCATGAAAAACTCCCAGGGCTCCTTGTTCGTCGGCATTAGGCGTACCTTGCGATTCTCTGCCGTGCTGAAGGAGGATCGAGACCCGTGGCTGGAGGAAGAGGAGGAAGAGGATAACAGCAGTGATCCTCCGGTGTTTACGAGGGACGGGAGGGGGAAGGTGACGTTGAAGGCGGTTGCAGAGGCTGCGGAATTGGCGGCGAGGACCATGCCGTTCGAGGTAGTATATTATCCAAGGGCTGGGTGGTCGGATTTCGTGGTGAAGGCTGAGGCTGTTGAGGCAGCAATGAAGGCGGGTTGGTGTCCTGGAATGAGAGTGAAAATGGCTGTGGAGACTGAGGATGCTTCTAGAATGACCTGGTTTCAGGGGACGGTGTCTTCGGCCTCGGTTCCTGATAATGGGCCTTGGAGGGGTTCTCCTTGGCGTATGCTTCAGGTTTGCTATTTGCCTAAGCTAATGAATGCCGTTGCTTTGTTTTTCGGCTGTGTTATTATATGTTGCGTCCATGGAATTGATAAGGCCCCTTTAAGTAACCGCCCATGATAGAAATAGTGATAAATAATCGATTGACACAAACTTGTATATTTTGGAGATAAGGACAACGGACACAACTTTTTTCTTGTCTTGTCTAGTCTAATCCCTGTGTTTTTGTATTTCTGTCCTGGAAAATTTACCAATCCCCTGTTAAATGTTTTGCGTGGATATCAGATGATCGGTCTTGACCCACAAAAGGGAAAAAAAATTCTAATGATCAAATGGAACATAATGGAATGGAATATAATGGATAGGGTGGAATGGCATGAAGATTTAGTTGGAATGGGTTAAGATCGGTGTTCTGTTTCATTTCCCTTCTATTCTATTTCGTTCTGTTCCATCCATCTCATCTATACAAACAAAGCACTGTTGATAGCTGATAAGAGAGTTTGATGGAGAGTTGAGATTGGAAATCAGACACATGTTGAGGTAATATGGAAGTAAGTAGTTACAAATGCGAAGTCTTATTTAAGCTGAGTTTGTGCAGAAAGAAACATGATGCTTAGGGATCTAGAGCTGTTTTCTGTGTTCTACTAATAGATAGTATTCATCCATGCATGTATAGTTTAGGATTGAATTTTGCCATTAATAGCATATTGAACATGGGTATTTATGGTTAGATAAATAAAAAAATAAAAAATCCAAAAGTGGGCAACTTAGTAACATTGTTTGGAATGGTAAGCCTTTGAATCAGAGAGGGTGCAAAATTTGATACACCTTATCCCGCAATGGATCTTGAACCCTTGTGTACCCAGATTGCATACGAGGTTATACTTGTGTTCTCAAATTCTTGATAAGCATTACTGGAAATCTCTCTCTTCATGCATGTATCTGGATGTGTTAGAATATGCTGGGTAAATTCCAAGGATGATCATTTTCCTGCAGTTTCTTATTAATTGATATTTATAGTGTTATATGTGAGAACATTTTCTTTTTCATAGTCAAAAAAATTTCTACTGTGCTATCTAGATTCTATAGTTTATCATCTATCTCAGCTGACTGATGTTGGCTTCTTACCATTCATGATCTCAATCTTATAGGTTACATGGGACGAACCTGAGGTCTTGCAGAATGCAAAGCGAATCAGTCCGTGGCAGGTGGAACTTATTTCCACCACACCTACACTGCATACAGTGTTCCCCCCCACAAAAAAGTTTAGAGCTGGGGCATTAAGTGATTTAGAAGGAGACCCTTACTTCCCTATAGCAGGGTTCACTAACTCAACAATGGAACACCTGAGTCAAACATTGTTGGGTTATAATACTTTTCCTGCTGGCATGCAGGGAGCCAGGCATGATCTATTTTCTCCATCAAGTTTTTCCAACTTTTTAAATGATAACTCTCATCTGCATATGGGTAGCAGTTTCTTTGGGAAGACTACAGAGCCTATGTTAAGTACTGTGTCAACAGAGCTAAACATTGGCAACTGCCAATCTGGCGATCTATCACCAGATAGTCCAAGTAGTTTGCGTTCATTTGGCCCAGAGTTTACTGGGACCAACAATAGCAACGTCCCGAAAATTGGTTCTGGTTCATTTCTGCTGTTTGGTAAGATCATAAAACCTGTTGAGGTTGAGTTGCATGATGCTGGTTGCATTGCAGATGATGGCTGTAAGAGCAGCACTGAAACTGAATGCATTGACAAGCCAGTGGGTCATTCTTTGACTTACTCAACATTGCTCAGGCTTGATGTAGAAAGCCAACAACCCTCACAAGTTGAGGCATGTTATCTGTGAAGTTGTGATGGAGATATGTAGCTGTACAGGTATGCTTATATATCTCAGTGTGTGATCAGTTATCACTACTCCTCTATGAATGATTTATTGAAGAAGTTATAATCACTGAAGGGATTAATTTTATCCTTTTGCTGTTTATTGGCTCTGCTGCACTGTCTCAAATCCATCTAAGCTGCTGAGTATTATGAGAATTGGTTCATTATATGCATGTTTCTGAGTTGAAACGTTTTCATACATCTATTTACACAATTTCTTTTCTAAATTATTTTTTGAGAAATGCAACTTAAAACTGGAGCTTTTCATTTCATGAAATTCAATTGGAATTTATGATTTAGTTTAGTTTCAGTTTTTGTTTCCTATTCTATTCTCTAATTACAATCTTCAGCTTTTAAGATTATGAAGAAAATAATTAAACAAGATATTCCTGTTCTCATTTTTCAGTTCAAGTTTTACTATCTTTTCCACAACTCTGAAAAGCATGAAATAGAGACCAAAGGAATCCCTATAATTCTTGCTTGAATTGTCTTTCCTCTCTATGTTAGATGAATAAAATTTCTTTTATCGTTTGTAATTTCTCCTGATTGTGATGATGGCCTTTCGTGCAGGTAATTAAAGTGTACGCAGGCAGAAGGAGAGAGAGAGAGGCTGTGAATCTGTGATTACTCTGTTGACCTTTTAGTGGTAAACTTGTAATGTATATGTTTGCCGTTGATGCTTTGTTTGTTTTCTTCCAACTTGAAAGATTGAAACAAACTAGCTGATACTCGGTTTGTTTGTGACGTGATATTTGACGAACTGTGAAATGCTTCCACTGGTTTTCTGTCGTACATATTGTTGAGTACTAAGTCTCCAAAACCAATAGAATTACTTAGTTGTAAGAACGAGCCATGAACTGAAACATTCAAACCAAACAACTAATAAACCGTATCTCAAGATCATTCGTGATCATAGAATGAAATGAACACAATAAAAGGATTCTCAACACAAAACAACTTGTCACATACATTCATGGTTTTGAAAATCAGTTGGTCAAATTAGAAACCGGAAAGCTTAGCGGATCGGTTAATAAACATAACCTTTGGATAAAAAATTGCTTTTGGACCATTGAACCGGTTGAAAATTGCTTTTGGACTGTTTAACTGGTCGAGAATATCTCGGTTGAACAGAATTGAAATTCGGTCGGTTCTCACAAAATATATAGACACAACGTTGTTTCGGAAAATTAAAACAAGAGAACAAAACCCTAATTTCCCTAAGTATTCAGCATCTCCTTCTCGTCCTTTACTCTCGCAGCTCAACTCCTTAGCCTCGTCTTCACTGTCAGAGGCGCTCTATCCAGCCACTGTCCCGTCGCATTTGCTTCAAACTGCCGTCTCCACTGCTTAAGCTCGTCTCCTCCATCGCACAACCCCTATTCTGCCGTGCCAATTCTGATCCACTACGCTCCAGGCTTCAGCTCTCTTCTACTCTAGTTTCACCGCGCTCTAGCCCTCCGTTTTGGTCCCTCTCCCTCACCTTTGTGCTCTATTATCTGTAATGTACTTTTTTAGTGATTGTTCTTTTTTTTTTTTTTTGTTTTAATTATTCAATTAATCAATTATTGTGTTATTAAAATGATTATTGTTTTAATTGGTTTAGGATTGTTAACTGTGATTGTTCAATTTAATTTTTCTTGTTCATACTATGATTTTCTATTCTTGATTTTGTTAAGTTGTTAAATTGCTAAATTGTTAGGTTGTGTTTTAATTTGCTAAGTTATTTAGATTTTTAATTTGCTGGATTTTCTATTCAGGTCTAATTCTTGTCAATTTACTAAATTGTTATTGTTGTGTACCTATTGTTGTCCTTGAGATTGTTAGGTTGTTGTGTTCTTGCTACTTAATCTACAGATTGAAAGCGTACATTAGTACATGAAATTTTAGTTATCAAAATTAAACCGAAATTTGATTATGTCAAATGACTGGGTTAGTAGTTCAATCAATGCTTACTAGTCGAATTGTTTAATCCATTAGTAATTAAATAAATAAACATAAAAAATTATAATAAAATCATAATTTAAATAATAAAAATGAAAATACATTAAGATAATGGTTCACATCACTCAAATTTAATTAAATTAGATATTATAATATAATCCATGCTTTATATATAACATATATGATTATGAGAATTAAATATAACAAAACAACCTTTAGTTTAGAGGCAAGCAAATGCTTTAATATGATGGATAATGTTAAAGTGAAGAGTGATGTGTTGGTGAAGAGTAAAAACTTGATTTTTTTAAAATAAAAAAACTTACTGATAAAAATTTATACACATGTCTATTCTAAATTTATTAAAAAATCTTTGCTCTTCATCTAATTTTACTTTTCACTAAAAAATAAATTTCCTATATGATATATATAATTATTAGTACCATACGGAATAAGAGAACACTTGGCTTAATGGCAAAACGGGAGCTTTTAAAGCCTTGATCTGTCCAAGGTTCAAGATTCGGTCCTAGGTTTTGTTATTATTTGACATAAAATAAACTAGTAAAAAATATTTTTGAGTTAATTGGTTTATATTAAACAACAAAAACGTTTTTAAAATATTGTTACACATTCAACATACTTAAAAATGTGAAGTATGAATACTTGAAGAAACTTGAACAGGAAACAGATTCAACTCTGTTTGCCTTATAGTTATTATTATCGTTGTTATGGTCGTCTCTGTCTATGGGATTCTTGAGAGAAGAACAACTTTCGGATTCCTTAGCCTTTCTCCTCTGATTAGGGGAGTAATTGAGATCCCACGTTCTTGACTCTTGTAGATTTGGAATTGGGAAAAAGCAGTGAATGCTTGGGTTTCAATGTGCATATAGGGATTGCAATCGGTTGGAGATGTATAACTGACATGTCACAGTCGTCGTTGCCATGTAAGCAATATCATTTGCCAATTGCCATCCACCTTGTCTATTTTTGATATCGGAGACGACATTTTTTTAATATTTTGCTAATTTTGTCACATTTTAAAATAGAGTCCTACTAGAAAGTTGTACAATGTTTACGATGGACTATTAGTTACAAAATGAATATCATCCATAATATTCAAAATAATCATCTGGATACCTTTTGGATCTAGAGGTTTAATACTATGTCATGATACCACTCATCCCAAAGACTTACGCTGATGGAAAAAGGTAACACTAATGGTTATATCTCTAATACTCCATAAACCTCCATTCTACGCATTGTACAAATATTCCATTAGCTCCTCATACTTTTTCTTTAAAATATTCTCAAGATGTTTTTTGTTATTAACATTAAACAAGAATATTTTTATAAGTTATTAGATAATTTAAAGACATTTTTTTTTTGTTTACTTGATGTGGCAAGTTGCTGCTTTTTCATTCAGATAGAATTGTGCTTTGCACTTGGATTTGTGACCCTTTTTGTTATTATTTTTTATTTTAGGTTTATTTCCATAAAAAACACTGTGTAAAAAATAATAATTACAAATCAATTATTTTATATTTATGTATAAATACATATTATTTAATTTAATTTTAATACATATTTTATATTTTAATATATATTTTATATAAATAATTAATTTAATAATTAATTTTTTTTATACACTTAACATAATTAAAAAATAAAGTACAGAAAAAAAAGAGGAAGTATGCATGACAACAACAAAATGTTATTCCTACGTGGGGAACAACGCCAAAATATTCCAAGTTAAAAACATTGTCCCCAATCCATCTACCCATCTAAGAAGACAATTTATATCTCACTTGTTTGTTTATATCTTGCATATCCTATCGCCCAGTAATTAATGCTATATCTTTACGGTAATATTAAAGAAAAAAAATTAAAACTTATTTTATTTAATATTTATTAATTATTATAATAATTAATAAATATTAAATAAGATAAATGTTTACTATTTTGGACTAATTTTTTTTAGTTATCAAATATTTTTGATATTTTTATAGATTTTTTTAAAGGTTTAATTACTCTGTTGGTCTCTATAGTTTCGCGAAATTTTTAATTAGGTCCTTATACTTTTTTTCCTTTTAATTGGGTCCCTATGTAACACCCTAAGTTCTTATACTATCGTGGAGGTTTTTAAAATAAGGTGCCACACTTGATCCAAGAAAAAGAATGACTTAATCGTTACGCGAGGCAGGAGTAAATACGTGTAGAGCGGAAAACGAGTAGCGCTAAAACGTTGGAATTTGAATTAGAGTGAAATAAACATCTTAACCATGAGTATGTTTCAAAATACTTATAGGGAACTAAAACAGGAAAAGAAGCTAACTACGTCCTAAACTAATCTCGTCGAAGAGGCTCCCCTACTTGCATCATATCCTATCCTTGACCAGGAGTCTTTAGTTATTCACGAATCGAGGTACCAGGGGTCTCCCTCCAACACCCTTTCGCGCAGTGAAGACCTGGTTCCGTTGCATGGGATGAACCAAAACTCGACGGGGTGCCGAAATGGGGGAGTAGGGCATGTATTCCACCTTTGGGCCTCCACAAGGGTTCAACTTCTCCTCTGGGTCCTCCTCCATGGTATCTTCCTTCTGGCCAGGGTTGTCGGATTTCTCTTCTTCGGTCTCGGGGTCGGACTCAAGGTGTACCACCTTGGATGACCGCTTCCTAGATGTTGAAGCGTCCCTATCTAGGAAGGTTATGACGGGCAGCTGGGGTTCTTCTTCCACGAGTTCTCGACCTAAGTAGATAGTTTGGAGCACGGTAGTAGTGGTCGCAACTATCCACGCGTGCTTCGAGGGGTCATACTCAGAAGTTACCCTCGAGGGGGCACTGCGTCGTCTCTATCCGCTGTGTCATGTTCCTCTGGAGATAGTATGGAAAAAGAAAGGGAGTGAGAACCTAACGTCTCAGTAGGAGTGCTATGTAACACCTCCATATCCATCTCCAGCCCACGTGCGGGATTTTAAAAACAAGCGTATAACATGGCATGTAATATGCATCTTCTGTTTTTTGTAAAACATGTGTGTAAAAGAAAGGGGAAACATATAGGAAAATAGAAGGATAACATCAACATAATCATAATTAAATCTAAGGAAAACATAGAACTCAAGCTTTCATTCGTGCCTTCTTTCTTTCTTAATTTATAACTTATATGGAGGGTATTGAGCTCAAACCAGTATAAGTGGGAGTCCCCTTCCCTTACCGAAGGTTCTTCTCCCAAACGTTTTGGCGATCACCTTCCCTTACCGAAGGATCATATCGATATCTTGTCTTTGGGGGTCACCTTCCCTTACCGAAGGATCATTCCCTCAGTTTAATTTACAATCAAGGTTATTTAGACATACACAAGAAGAGAGTCATATAAAAAGATATATTATTATATAAAAGTGATGGGATAGTCCCCTTTTCTTACCGAAGGTTCTTATCCCAAACGTTTTTCGATCACCTTCCCTTACCGAAGGATCATATCGATATCTTGTCTTTGGGGGTCACCTTCCCTTACCGAAGGATCATTCCCTCAGTTCAATTTACATTTAGGTTGTTTTAAACGTACACAAGGGAAAAATCATATAAGTGCACATTATAAGAATATTAAATATTTTGAAGAAAAACATGTACTCTTGACTTTAAAGGAATAATGATAGAAGAGATCACATAGATGCACATAGGATTAAATTTTTAAATAAAATATTTGAGAAAGCATGTACTCTTGACTTTAAGGGAATGATGATAACATAATGGTATAATAGGTTACATGGATGCACATGATGGAATAGGGTAATTTAAATAATTGAATTAAAATATTATAAATAATAATATAACCCTGTAAGAGATCACACATATACCTATATGTTGAACAAGACATAAGAAGGCATGTACTCTTGGCCCTAAGGGAATATCAATATAATAATATAGGATATTGAATAAGCATCTTAAGAGGGCATGTACTCTCGACCTAAAGGGAATATTAACAACATAATTATATGAAATAGCACAAAATGGGTATAGTAAATAATTGAATGAACATCATACGGAGACATATAATAACGATTCAAGAAGACGTGAATGGCATGGTGGAGAGACATGATCATCATGAATGAAAGGTGAGTGAGAGAAAATTAATGTCATGATAACATGGAAGAAAATAATAATAAAGAATGGAACATAACACATGCCAAGCGTTTTTAAAAACATAATTCCCTACCTTCTTTTCTAACGCTTCTTTGAGCTTGCCTCTTCTGTTTGCCCACAGAATGTTATTTCTTTGTAGAGAGAGAGAAGGAAGAGGATAAGTGTTTGAGAGAAGTGATTTTCTACCTATGGGTGCTCCCCTATTTATATACATTTGGGGATGGGGTGGTTGGGATATTTTAAATTTCAAACTGAGGGTGGTTACCAGGTTCCTATCCAAAATTTCAAAATTCTAAACTTATCTCCTAACTGATTTTCAAACTTCAAATTTAATTTTGTTTCTAGAAGGGGCGGTTGTTACATTATCACCCCCATAAGAAAAGAATTTGTCCCCAAATTCCATGTCTGAACTTGGTCGATAAGGGTCGTTTAAATTACTTAGGGGTCCTACTGAAATTTCCTTACTGTTGGGGAGAAAGGAGATCCTCACCACGATTGTTACCTGTAAATAAGTCCGGGAGCTTCTGTCTCATGTCTGCCTCTTTTTCCCATGTGTATTCTCTGGAATTGCCGCTACCCCATGCCACCTTTACCAGTCGTATCATCTTGCTCCTTAGTTGCTTCGTACTTCTGTCTACAATCTCTGTGGCTGGTAGTTCAAAGGTCAGGTCGTCTTTGAGTGTTACATCCTCTTGCTGCAACACATGGCTTGGATCGTACTGGTATTTTCGGAGTTGGGACACGTGGAACACGTTGTGTAGTCTTGATAGATTTGGTGGTAGGGCAAGCTGGTATGCCGACTTTCCTACACGCCGGAGGATTTGGAATGGACCCAGGTATCGGGGGCTTAGTTTTCGTACCTTGAGAGCCCTCCCTACCCCGGTGGTGGGGGTGATTTTTAGGAATACGTGATCGCCTTCCTGAAATTCGAGGGGTTTTCTTCGTTGATCTGCATAACTCTTTTGTCGACTTTGGGTGGTGCGTATTCTTTCTCTTATCCTCTTGATATCTTCTGTGGTCTGTCTTACTAACTCCGGTCCTAAGTAGCCTTTATCTTCTGGTCCGTACCAACATAAAGGAGATTGGCATCTTCGCCCGTACAGTGCCTCATATGGTGCCATCCCGATGCTACCATGGTAACTGTTGTTATAAGCAAACTCGATCAGTGGTAGGTGACTCTCCCACTTTCCTGGTCTGTCCAGGACACAAGCTCGT
Source organism: Arachis hypogaea (assembly GCF_003086295.3). Lineage (NCBI taxonomy): Eukaryota > Viridiplantae > Streptophyta > Magnoliopsida > Fabales > Fabaceae > Arachis > Arachis hypogaea. The sequence goes on from NC_092055.1 coordinate 74,757,177, forward strand.
AACATGTCTTCCAACGTCTGGATGGTCCTCTCCGTTTGTCCATCTGTTTACGGGTGGTACGATGTGCTCAGGCACAATTTTGTCCCGAATGCCTTCTGCAGTGCGTTCCAAAACCTCGAGGTAAATCTTGGGTCTCTGTCTGAGACTATTGTTGTTGGTACCCCATGTAACCTCACGATCTCTTTGATATATAGCGTGGCTAGTCTTTCCAATGAGTCGGTCGCCTTGACTGGTAGAAAGTGGGCAGTCTTTGTAAGTCGGTCCACGATGACCCATATAGCGTCACGCCCTGTTTGAGTACGAGGTAGTCCCATGACGAAATCCATCGATATGTCCTCCTATTTCCACTCTGGGATGCCAAGGGGTTGCAATACCCCTGATGGTTTTTGATGTTTAATTTTTACCTTCTGACAAACCAGACATTTATTCACGACTGTAGCTAAATCCTTTTTCATCCCTGGCCACCAGAACATCATGGTACATCTTTGTCATGCCAGGATGAATGGTAAAATCTCCTTTGTGGGCTTCTTCCGCAATCTTGCTTTGAAGATCGCCTTCCTTTGGGACACAGATTCGACCTTGGTATCTCCACACCTTGTCCTCTCCTTCGGTGAAGCCTTTCAATTTTCCTTCTTTGACAAGGCTCAGGGTTTCTTGAAAATCGGGATCGGAATTCTGCGCCTTAGTTATTTGTTCTTTGAATTGACTTGCCACTGTTAGGTGGTTCAGACGTATACTTTTTGGAGCGAGGGTGACTTGTAGGTTCATGTCTCTGAAATTCTTTATCAACTCTGCCTCTTTTATCATTAGCCATGATGCCTTGAGTACCTTCCGACTCAGAGCGTCGGCCACCAAGTTAGCCTTTCCTGGGTGGTAATTTAGAACAAAGTCATAATCTTTAAGAAACTCCATCAACCTCCTTTGTCGCATGTTGAGTTCCTTCTGGTCGAATAGGTACTTTAAGCTCTTATGATCGGAGAATACTCAACTCCGTACAAATGATGCCTCCATGTCTTCAGCGCAAATACTATCGCGGCTAGTTCAAGGTCGTGAGTTGGATAGTTAGCTTCGTGGGTCTTCAGTTGTCTTGACGCATACGCCACTACCTTTTTGCATTGCATTAGTACGCAACCCAATCCTTGTCTTGAGGCGTCGCAGTAAACTTCGAAGGCCATGTCGGGGTTAGGTAAGGCTAGTACTGGGACGGATGTCAAGCGACACCTTAACTTTTGGAAGCTTCTTTCGCAGTCTGGCGTCCAAGCAAACGGGGTATCCTTCCTGGTTAAACGGGTTAACGGCAGGGCTAGTTGAGAAAACCCTCTTATGAACCTTCTATAGTAGCCCGCCAATCTTAAAAAAACTCCTTATTTCTGTGACTGACATCGGCCTTTCCCAGTTTAGTACCGAGTCTATCTTACTGGGATCCACTGATATTCCGTTTCCGGAAACCATGTGTCCAAGAAATTGTACCTCCTTCATCCAAAACTCACACTTGGATAGTTTTGCGTACAACTTTTTTTTTCTCGAAGGGTTCCCAGTATTACACGCAAGTGCTCCCTGTGTTCTTCTTCTGTCTTGGAGAAAATCAAAATATCATCTATGAATACCACCACGAAACTGTCGAGGTAAGGTCGAAAAATTCTATTCATGTAGTCCATAAAGACGGCGGGGCATTGGTCAACCCAAAAGACATTACGGTGAACTCGTAGTGTCCGTATCTCGTTCGAAATGCTGTCTTTGGAATGTCTTCCTCTCTTACCCTTATTTGATGATACCCTGATCTCAGGTCAATTTTTGAGAACACTGTTGCACCTTGTAGTTGGTCCATTAAGTCATCTATTCTTGGGAGGGGATACTTGTTCTTCACCGTGATTTTGTTGAGTTGCCTATAGTCCACGCAGAGACGCATGCTGCCATCCTTTTTCTTCACAAACAATACTGGAGCTCCCCAGGGAGAGGCACTTGGTCGGATGAATCCTTTTTGTAGCAGCTCCTCTAGTTGGTTCTTCAGTTCAGTGAGTTCCAATGGAGCTATCCGGTAAGGGGCTATGGAGATTGGCCCTGTCCCAGGCATCAATTATATGGAGAACTCAACCTCTCGTGTTGGGGGAAACGAGGGTATATCTTTGGGAAAGACATCTGAAAAGTCGTGTACTACTGGTATCTCACAGAACTCCTGATGGGAGTCTGCTTTTACCGAATTTAGCAAGGCATATTCTTGCCTCGTACTGGTGTCTTCGGAGGATCTTGGAAGGTCACGTGTGTCTCGTATGGATTGAGAAGGGAAGATGACTTTTCTCTCAAAACAATCTAACAAGACTCGATTTTCGTTGAGCCAGTCCATTCCTAGGATGATGTCTAATCCTACTAAAGGGAGGCACACTAGGTTAGCAAGGTATGATCTACCTAAAATGAGGATGCAAACCCTCTGACAGACCTGCTGAGGGCAAAGACTCGTCCTTGACGTTGGGGTGCATCGGCAGAGGGTGGGGGAACTGTTGGACATTCCCTGTTTATGGATAACCATAGGAAGAGGCTTCATTAGTCATATCTCCTAGGATCGACTTTGCTCTGATACCAATAATGTAACACCCTAAGTTCTTATACTATCGTGGAGGTTTTTAAAATAAGGTGCCACACTTGATCCAAGAAAAAGAATGACTTAATCGTTACGCGAGGCAGGAGTAAATACGTGTAGAGCGGAAAACGAGTAGCGCTAAAACGTTGGAATTTGAATTAGAGTGAAATAAACATCTTAACCATGAGTACGTTTCAAAATACTTATAGGGAACTAAAACAGGAAAAGAAGCTAACTACGTCCTAAACTAATCTCGTCGAAGAGGCTCCCCTACTTGCATCATATCCTATCCTTGATCAGGAGTCTTTAGTTATTCACGAATCGAGGTACCAGGGGTCTCCCTCCAACACCCTTTCGCGCAGTGAAGACCTGGTTCCGTTGCATGGGATGAACCAAAACTCGACGGGGTGCCGAAATGGGGGAGTAGGGCATGTATTCCACCTTTGGGCCTCCACAAGGGTTCAACTTCTCCTCTGGGTCCTCCTCCATGGTATCTTCCTTCTGGCCAGGGTTGTCGAATTTCTCTTCTTCGGTCTCGGGGTCGGACTCAAGGTGTACCACCTTGGATGACCGCTTCCTAGATGTTGAAGCGTCCCTATCTAGGAAGGTTATGACGGGCAGCTGGGGTTCTTCTTCCACGAGTTCTCGACCTAAGTAGATAGTTTGGAGCACGGTAGTAGTGGTCGCAACTATCCACGCGTGCTTCGAGGGGTCATACTCAGAAGTTACCCTCGAGGGGGCACTGCGTCGTCTCTATCCGCTGTGTCATGTTCCTCTGGAGATAGTATGGAAAAAGAAAGGGAGTGAGAACCTAACGTCTCAGTAGGAGTGCTATGTAACACCTCCATATCCATCTCCAGCCCACGTGCGGGATTTTAAAAACAAGCGTATAACATGGCATGTAATATGCATCTTCTTTTTTTTGTAAAACATGTGTGTAAAAGAAAGGGGAAACATATAGGAAAATAGAAGGATAACATCAACATAATCATAATTAAATCTAAGGAAAACATAGAACTCAAGCTTTCATTCGTGCCTTCTTTCTTTCTTAATTTATAACTTATATGGAGGGTATTGAGCTCAAACCGGTATAAGTGGGAGTCCCCTTCCCTTACCGAAGGTTCTTCTCCCAAACGTTTTGGCGATCACCTTCCCTTACCGAAGGATCATATCGATATCTTGTCTTTGGGGGTCACCTTCCCTTACCGAAGGATCATTCCCTCAGTTTAATTTACAATCAAGGTTATTTAGACATACACAAGAAGAGAGTCATATAAAAAGATATATTATTATATAAAAGTGATGGGATAGTCCCCTTTCCTTACCGAAGGTTCTTATCCCAAACGTTTTTCGATCACCTTCCCTTACCGAAGGATCATATCGATATCTTGTCTTTGGGGGTCACCTTCCCTTACCGAAGGATCATTCCCTCAGTTCAATTTACATTTAGGTTGTTTTAAACGTACACAAGGGAAAAATCATATAAGTGCACATTATAAGAATATTAAATATTTTGAAGAAAAACATGTACTCTTGACTTTAAAGGAATAATGATAGAAGAGATCACATAGATGCACATAGGATTAAATTTTTAAATAAAATATTTGAGAAAGCATGTACTCTTGACTTTAAGGGAATGATGATAACATAATGGTATAATAGGTTACATGGATGCACATGATGGAATAGGGTAATTTAAATAATTGAATTAAAATATTATAAATAATAATATAACCCTGTAAGAGATCACACATATACCTATATGTTGAACAAGACATAAGAAGGCATGTACTCTTGGCCCTAAGGGAATATCAATATAATAATATAGGATATTGAATAAGCATCTTAAGAGGGCATGTACTCTCGACCTAAAGGGAATATTAACAACATAATTATATGAAATAGCACAAAATGGGTATAGTAAATAATTGAATGAACATCATACGGAGACATATAATAACGATTCAAGAAGACGTGAATGGCATGGTGGAGAGACATGATCATCATGAATGAAAGGTGAGTGAGAGAAAATTAATGTCATGATAACATGGAAGAAAATAATAATAAAGAATGGAACATAACACATGCCAAGCGTTTTTAAAAACATAATTTCCTACCTTCTTTTCTAACGCTTCTTTGAGCTTGCCTCTTCTGTTTGCCCACAGAATGTTATTTCTTTGTAGAGAGAGAGAAGGAAGAGGATAAGTGTTTGAGAGAAGTGATTTTCTACCTATGGGTGCTCCCCTATTTATATACATTTGGGGATGGGGTGGTTGGGATATTTTAAATTTCAAACTGAGGGTGGTTACCAGGTTCCTATCCAAAATTTCAAAATTCTAAACTTATCTCCTAACTGATTTTCAAACTTCAAATTTAATTTTGTTTCTAGAAGGGGCGGTTGTTACACCCTATACATTAATTTTTTTTTCAACTAAGTCCCTGCCGTGAGGATAACGTTTAAGATAATGGAATATTCTGTTTAAAAAAACGAATATTCTTCTATTTGAGTTAGATATTCCAATCGTACATATCTCTATTTTTTCAAAATACCCAAAAACTCCTTGACATTTTGTCACAAAGAAAAACAAAACCCTAGCCAGCCCCTAATTTTCTCTCTGAAAATCGTGTAAAGTGCGCTTCTCCTCCGGAGGTCTGTCTTCTTCATCCATAGGCTTCGGCATCTTCATCCATAGCCATTGGTCCGTCATCTTCATCCAAAGCCTTGGTGGTCGGCCGTCTGTCGCATCCTTCTCCCTGTGCTGCTCTGTTCTGCGTTGCTCTATTCTGTGGTCTTCTGCGTTGTTTGCCCGTCGAAGCCCTCACCGTGCCTCGCCTCGCGTCACCTCGATGCGCCGCGCCTCGCCTCACCGTGCCGCGCCTCGCCGTGCCGCGCCTCACCATGTCGCGTGGCTTACTTTCTTGTTCTATTACACTCTTTGTAACCCTTGAAGCGAATTTTGTGTTGCCGTTCTGTACAGGTGGAGGCAATATTAGACAAGGAGAATTTCACTTTGGAAGAGCTTCTTGATGAAGAGGAGGTGATCCAAGAATGCAAGACCTTAAACAGTCGACTCATCAACTTGTATGTCTCATTTCCTTTCCAGAAACAAATTTCATAGTGTTGTACATGTTTTTCATGCTTACCCAATTTTCATGCCCACCATTTGCATATGATTCAACAAAATTAATTGATAATTTGCCATTTTCCTCTTCTTAGTCTGAGAGATCGAGCTCAGGTTGAACAATTGTTACGCTACATTATTGAAGAACCACCAGAAGATGCTGAAAGCAAACGAACCTTCAAGTAAGCAGTAATAGTAGAATTTGTTGCTAAAGTACTTCATAATCACTGCTTAAGCCTTCTTGTTTACATCTGATCATCTTTCTTGTCATTAGGTTTCCATTCATAAATGAAACTTCTATTTGAGTTTGAATTCATGCAGAAATTTATTAATGTATTGATTTTCCTTTCATATTCTTGTACATTCAGCTGATGAACATATTATTCTCCTTCTTGGAGCCTAATCGTTCTCATAGTACCTTGGTGGCTGGCTACTTTAGCAAGGTATATGTTTGACAAAGTTTCAGCTTTGGCTTACAAGGATAATATTTTGTAGTTGTGGCTTATCTGATAATATGTTTGGCTCATTGTGATTTCAGCATTTAGTCTAAAGTTTGGAGATTGATAAGTTTCAAAATATGGAAAAGGAATGGAACTAGAAATGTCAGTGATTTCCAGCTGTAGCTCCTTTGTTGTGATTTCGTCGATGAAGGACAAGTAACATTTATTGATTAAGACATTAATTTTTGCTGATTCTGTGATTCACTGGGAAAATAACTTGAAGAGTACATGGGATTTGAGCTTTTTCACATACTGCAAGATTTGTTCTATTATGTTTTAATTGAGAGTGATATGTTGGTTGCAGGTGTTCTCTTTGCTGGAGACTTAGGAAGAGAATGTCCTTTTGGAACATAAGTATGGAATCTAAGTCGAGCTTCTATCTTTATGAGGGCCTAAAAGTTTGATTCAGCTTTGTACAAAAGCATGCATGAAGCACCTTGCTATGGTGAAGAATCTTTAAGTCAATTTTCCAGTTGGAATGTTATACCAGACTTTACAAGTTGAGATAGATATAATTGTTTGGTCTAAGTAGATATTGAATAGAGTATAGTTATGTTCATAAATTATTTTTACCATGTTTTAGTCTAGATTGTGGATCATAAATTTAATGTATTTCGGAATTTTCAATATGTTAAATTCTATATTTCTATGTAGACATTGTAAATGTTGTGGTATTTATTTGTAGTGGTTAATCTGAAATTAGTAAAAATCTATAATTATAAAATTAGGAACAATGACCGAGTTAGTGACCGATTTAGATTTTTAGTTCAGAAATTAGCGGCTAAAGGGTTCAAAATTAGCGGCTAAAGGGTTCAGCGACCGATTTTCAAGAAAAATCAATCACTAAATCGGTTGCTATTCCGGTAATTTCTTGTAGTGTGAATAGGGATTATAGGAATATCTTTCATTGAATATTTATAGTTTTACTAAATTTTCAATTAGGTCCTTATATTTTTTTTTCTTTTCAATTAGGTCCCTAAGGGTATACAAGTAATTTCACAATTCACTAACATTTTTTTGACGTTTAACGTTAATAGGGACTAAATTGAAAAAAAAATTTAACGTATAGAGACTCAATTAAAAGGAAAAAAAGTATAGGGACCTAATTGAAAATTTCGCGAAACTATAGGAACCAACAGAGTAATTAAACCTTTTTTAAATTAGGGTTCAAGTCTTCATTTTACATTAACCTAAGAAGTTTTTATGTAATATCTTTACTGTCAGAATGTCACACTTTCGCGTGCGTCACTCTGATAACGGGAGTATTACGATGACTTTCATATATTAAATATTAAGGTATGAGCCTTTACACGTAAATCTATTAATGGTTTTACTAAAAATTCAAAACTTTTTCAACAAAAACAAATAACACATATTCACATACTTAATATTAATAATACATTATAGTATTACATACAAAAACAATTACAAAATCTATCCCTTTGAATAAAACTCTAACTAAAAAGGTGAGAAAAAAATAAATTAACAACTCAACTTGTAAACACAATCTTCTATGCTCATGTAACTCCGTACTAAACCTTCGCACCTGTAGCTGAAAGGGTTGGAAATAAAGGGTAAAAATTGGGGAGTTCTTAGTAGGGTTGGGGTGCATAGTTATGTTCATTTTATTACCATAGCCAACGACAATGAGTAATATAATACATTTAGACTTAACAAATAAAGAACACAGAAATCAAACAATCATATAGCACACCCACAATCACAGAAAATACACTCACAAATAAATATGCGCAAATAAGTATGATGCATGTCTGTCCTAAGCAGGCCATGAGCTCATGCATCGGTTGTCTACCCGCAACCCGACGTCACTCAGAGCGAACCCTGAATATGGTTTTTCTACTGTGTCAGTCAGGCACATTAGTATCATCATGGGCGAACTCGTGTCAGTCAGGATACCTTGGCATCACGGGTTATCCGTGTCAGTTAGGCCAAATGACAATAATGTCGCTAGTATTTCTATGTGCATCATAGTAAGAAACAGGCTATCAGTTAGGCAGACATTCCTGCATTAGCAATTTTAGGCTATAAATCAGGCGGGCACTTCTGTATTAGCTGTAACATCCCGCATTTTTGAAAATCTAATTATAAATAAATTATGATTTTATCTTATTAAGTTTAAACTTTATAATTTTAGAAATTATTTTGTTAGAAATAATTAAATAGATTCGGAGATAGTTTTATTTCGAATCAATTAATATTTTTAAGTAATCTAATTATAATGGAATATTTTGTATAATTTTAGTAATTGAAAAATAAAAAAAGAATTGTATAATTTAATTTAAGTAACTATTATCCTGAAAAAAAAGTTACGATTTATTTTATTAATTTGATATCTTATTTTATAAATTAATTAATTAATAGTAATTAAATTAGTTTTATTAATATTTGGAGTTTAAGTTGATTAATATTCTTATGTAATTTTTATAATTGGTTATTTCAAATGCTTTGGAAATAAAATTTAGTAATGAAGGTATTATATAATTTAATTTAGGTAATTTCTAATATGAATGAATTATGGTTTATTTTATTAGTTTGAACTTTTAGAGATTAATTTATTAAGAATGATTAAATGAATTTTTATAAATACTTTAAGTTTAAGTAATTTTATTATAGTTAGATATTTTGTAAATTGAAATTAAAGTTTCAGTGATAGAAAAATAATAAAAAGTTATATCATTTAATTTAACTAATTAGTATTGAGTTTAAACTGTATTTTATAAAAATATGATTAATATATTTATTTTATAATTTAAATTAGAAATAATTAATTTCACTTAGCAATATGTTGATAAATAATGTTTTTATATATTTTTAATAGAATATATTTAATTTTAAAATTACTCTACTCTTCAATTTTATCAAAATATCTATTCATATCTATCTATATTCTTTTATAAAATCCTAATTTTAACCCTAATATCACAAATTCCTAATTTATAACCTAAATTCCTAAATCTACAATCAGAAAGGGAAAGAAAGGGCACGGGAAGCTTAAGGGGGGAAACAGAAGGGAAGAAAGAAGGAAACAGAGAGCAGAGGGAGAGGGTGACGGAACAGAGAAGAAGAGGGAGAAGTGGATCGTCATCGGGGAGGGAGGAGACTGCCGCCGTCGTGAGCCATCACTGCGCGCTGCCGTCGAGTACACGGACCAGAGGGAGACGCGAGCAGTGACTGAGAGGAAGCTCCGTCCTCGTCGCCGTTCCATAGTCGCTGTTGAAGCCAACCTCGTTGTCGTCGAATCGTCGCTGCTGAACCGCTGCTGTGCCGCCATCAAGTTTGAGTTGAGGAAAGGAGACGTGGAGTCGGCGTCGTCCAGAGAGAAACGCGAATGGCGAGGCGAAGCAGAACGCATGGTGGGAAGGCTTTCCTTGCCACTGCCGCCGGCGGAATCATGAACCAAGGTGGAGGAGAAGGCCGTCTTCCCCGTTGCTGCTATAATCATCCGTGCTGCTGCCGGTGCTTCCTTGTTCTGTTATTCCTTTCTAATTCTTGTAAGACATTCTTGTTCTGAACCTCTACTTGATGTTCTTGTTTATTCCGCTGCCATTTTATTAGCCTTTCTCTTGTTCCAATTTAATTTAGCCCCTGTTCCACCCCTGAATTTCCAGAATTATTACTCTACCCAATATGAATTCATTGTTTTGCTCACTGTCGTGGCCAACTCGCGTTGCTACTGCCCTGTCAAAGCTGTTGTGAGTGTTGCTAACATTGGCGGATAAGGGATGAAGGAGCTGCTGCATTTTGGATGCAGCCCAACCAGTCATCACGCCACAATTCCGTCTTCGGTTTCGGTTTCTATGAAATTCGACTAACTGAGGTAGGGGGTTTAAAACGATTTCAATTTAAGAATGCCTACAAGGTTTATTGAATAACTGCAAATAGATTTAATAGCTGTGAGTAATTGATTGATTATGTAATTATTGAATTGTGGCTGAAATTGTGATTGAAATAGTTGAGATTGTGATTTGGAATTGTTGATTTGTGATATTGGTTGATTATGTGGATCGGGAATTGCTTGATGACTAATTATTGAGAATTTCTGAATTTTAATGGGTTATGTTAGATTTGTTGCCGTTGAGTTGTAATTTGGTATATTGTAATGTTAATGAACTTGGTTGGTGGTTGATTTGGAATTGGTTTTGAGGGGTTTTGAAGGGTTGGATTTTGAATACTAAATAGATTGCTGAAAAACTGATTTTTGAAATTAAAAGGTGACTTTGGAAGTGAATCAGTTATTCAACGATAATTGAAATGATATAAGAGCAAAGGCTGAGTAAAGTATAATAAAAGTTGTTGTTGGGACTCAATTTTGAGAAGTTTGAATTAATTATAGAACTAGTTATGATTTTTCAAAGTTAAAATGTAAAACTTGATTTTCTGCATTATTTTTAAAGGAAGCCGGAAACTTTGAAAAACTATAACTATTTCTGTGATTATCGGAATTGCGTGGAACCAAGTCCGGATTGAGCTTGGGGATATAGGGAACTGGACTGCTGAATTTGAGACTTTTTCACTAAGTTTATGATTTATGGTGAATTTTTGAATCATGGATGTCAAAACTGGTTTTTCTGCAGAACGTTTAACACAGCAGCAACTTGATTCCTCTATTGGAAATTCTCCAGTTTGAATTTTGAAATGGAACCAATTTTAAATAAAATTTTATTCCTATTATTTTAATGCCGTAAAATTTCAGAACAATTGGACTTGTAGTTTTAAAGATATGAATTTTTGAAGGATGATGCATTATGCAGAAAAAGCCAGATTCTGTTTTCTTAAATTAGTAACTTTGGGAGTTTATAACTTTTGATCCTGGATAGATATTGAGATGCAATCAATTGGAGGTGAAAATTAAGTATGTTTAGTATATGTGATTTAAATTTCAGGATTTTCCATGTTTTAATAAGTGAATTATGGGACTTGGAAGAGGTTGTGTTCAATGATTTGTAAAATAGAATTCTGCAGAAAATTACCTAACTTCCAAGCTACGTAACTCCTTCATTAAAAATGGTATGACCCTGAAACTAATTGAGAAATAAATTTGGATGAGTTATGTTTAACCACATTAATTTTTAAGGTAGTTGGATTTAATTTGGATTTTATATGAAATTTCAAATGTTGTATGGTGCTACTGTCTTTTGGTTTTAAAACACTGCAGAACAGTCACGGTTTTGCTTATATTCCCAAAGCTATAGTCAGCGAAAAATTATGATTTTTGATTTAATAGAAAGTTTAATCCGAGACGGTCACATGGATTTAAAGTTTGCGTAATTCCGAATTCATTTGATATTTTAAAAACAAAATGGAAATCAGGTTGCCAAGTTGTGTTGGTAATTATTTTGGATATGGAATTTAAGAAATAGATTTTCTATTATCAAATATTTTTGAGAATATATTGCTGAGGAAAATGCTGAAAGAGGCTGATGAATTGTTGAGAAAAAAGGAACCTGTAAGGGTGGATAAGTCCTATTTTTAAAGGAGATTATGTCCAATTTTTATAAAAAATATAAGGACTTAATCAAAATAAATATTCAAGGCTTATTTAATAATAATAACTTCAATGATTCTTTTAAGAAAAGAATATTTGATCTATGAGATTGTTGGCAAGGGCGTGGGTCTAGTCCCGCTTGCGAATTTGCAATTATGAAAGAAAAAGGAAAGAGTAAAGTACTTATTGTATGATTATCTGTTGCTTGAGGCAACCTAAGAGATATTATTTGTTTGTTTGTTGCTTGAAGCAACCCAAGAGATGTTTGTTTGTTGCTTGCGGCAACCCAAGAGATATTATTTATTTGTTTGTTGCTTAATGCAACCCAAGAGATGTTTGTTTATTTATCTGTTGCCCTGAGGCAACCCAAGAGTAATTTTCCGTTCTCAAGAGTACATATTTCCTGCGAGTAGAAAGCAGAGGCTGTCTCAATAGAGCTGCTAATAATTATATGCGCATTTATTTGAATGGAAAATCGTATCCGGGAAATCGTGAACTCGTGACCGGATAAATATCGGGAATGCAGGTGCTAACCGACACATGAGCTCATGGCTTGTACTAGGACTAGACATTCATCATATGCATCTATGTGACATTGTTTGGGTGTGCATATTGTAATTGATTTGCCTAAATGAATAATTCTGTTAACTGTTAATTGCTATATTTGATATAATTGCTCTTGATTGTGTTTGAACCTCATTACTTGTGTTTGAAATTGATTGGCTGGATTGTGGTGAATTGGGTGTTGGTTGAATTGCTTGGGCCTGAGGCCATGACTGGTTTGTGTTGGAAGTCTAGTTCTGTATAAAGTATCTGACTGGTTCAGCATAGACTTAATGAACCTATGCTTGGAGCAGGATGATCATTTATACCGCGTAGGTAACTTCTTTTATGTTATGGTCTAGTAAGGTATGAAAAATCAAACTGGTTCAGCATAGATTTAATGAACCTATGACTGGGACAGGTTGGTCATTCATACAGTCTAGGGAACTTTTAAAAATTTTACAAGAAAAATATGGATTTAGAATATTGAGTAATTAACTAATGCTTTTAAAGAAAGTTAGTTTCCTTTTAGATGTCTATGAATGCAGTTAACTATTTGCGCTTTACTCTTTACTTTCACGGCATTCTCGACCTCTACTGAGAACATGTGGTTTGGTTCTCACCCCCAAATTTTCCACCCTTTCAGTGCCACAGGTTTGAAGACGCAATTTGAAGCTGCGAGCGATTAGTAGGCTTTCTTTATGATTCTGATTGCTTTCATAGAGTCCCCTCGCTATTGTCCTTTGAGATTTTATTTTACATAGAGGGGTAGGTTTAGTATATTGTATTTGAGTTTTATTTGGTCTCTTTTGTATAAGAATTATTATCAATAATATTTATGTGATTATTATTATTTGTGAATGTTTGAATTATGACTTTAATAAAAAAAACAAAATTTTCTGGAATTTTCTTAAAACTGAAACGCGAACTCGATACAAAGGCTCGATAATTAAGTAGTTAATACTAGAGAAGGTTACGTAATGTTCTTTCTAGTGGAAATACCCTGACTTAAGCAAGGTATTTTGCTGGACGGGACGTTACATTAGCAATTTGGCACAAAGGCGCAATCAAACAAGCAACATTCAATTATCTTTTTCGTTCATTGTTCCTGATTTCCTTTCTTTTCATCATGCCGCCGCATCACCTTATAAATACGCATACCTCCGCATCACCACATAACTAAGCATACCTCCGCATCACCATATTACTAAGTATACCTCCGAATCACCTTTTAACTTTAAACCTTCCTAGGGACAACTTACATTCTTATTCATTTTTCTGACTTGTTTGGCCTAATACTTCCTTGGCAACTAGTCTTCTATTTGATAATTAATATAACAAACAGACTTAGGTTCGCGCAAAATTTATGTCCACGCGTTTACATCAAACTCAAGTTTCATTTGGTTTAAGTTTCAGAGCATTCTCATTTCCATAACAAAAGTTATGCATATTCTATTTTGAGAGGTTTCTATTTGGTTAACCGGTGAACCGGTTAACTTCCAAAGTGCATAAATAATTTTCTAGAATAGCCATGGCTCTGAAATTTGAACTTATTGAAGTAGACATCATAATATTTCATTTGGTTTTAGTTTCATCACAATAGATTTTCTGGATACATCAAGGAAGTCATTGTTCTAAGTTTGTAAATCCTATTTAGCCATTAATGAGCAGTAAAGGGTTAAAGACTATAACTTTTAATCTATAGCTTCTAAAATTCTGAACTTTTGAGGGAATAAACTATACGTCATAAGGGTTCTATCAAATTTGGTTGCACTCAATTTGGAGTTTAAAATTAATATCATTAACTCAAACAAATCACTAGAATTACCAAATAAGTTACAGAATTGCATGTCAATAAAACAGTGAACCTTTCATTTTTTAAATTGCATATTTAATTCTATAAAAATGGGATTATCCCAAAATTTGGACACACTGTTTTTCACATACTAATATTTCGACTCTCTTTGGTTACAACTTAAAAACTCATCAAAACAAAAAGTTGTGTAAGTTTGAAATTGCTACTAGATTAATTCAAAAGCAGATTTTTCAGCAGAAACTATTTACTTTCAAACATTTTTATCTTCTAACCTACTCATCAGAAAATTCTAAAATTTTGAAAGGATGATATAACCTCATCAGGTTTACCAAGGAATTATTACACGATTTTTGAGTGGCTAGATTTTTCCCATAAATTCGTGCAATTCGCTGCCTAATTTCAGTGACCATATCGGCAGAATTTGACTTAGGTTCTAACTAACCATTTCGGTTCCCTAGGCTTCTCATCATTTATTAATCATCATCTATGTTTATTTCACTTGTCTAGACTTAACTTAGTCTTAAATCCCCAAGAGCTCAGCTCTTATCAATTTGATCATTCATGCATCATATGTTCATACAAGAGCATACCATTAACATAAAATTCTGGATGCTAGCACATCAATCATCTTCATCATTATCATACATAATCCAATATCATAGCTAGAAGCAAATACTCATTACATCATCAACAAACATTATTCACATAAACACAAATATGCAATTACACTAACCTAACCCGTATTGGCTGCTCGTACATAGCAAAACCAAAATCTCAAGTAAACAACAATAATTCAACAAATATTCAACATAAACTTAATCAAACTCAAATAATAATCAATTAAACTAACATTCACTTATCACATTCACATTTAATTATTATAAAATTATTAAATCCTATCTCCGTAAGAAATCAAAACAATGAAAACTCCGGAGAAAGCTTTTTGATCGAGCTGTTGAAGAAGAAAACGTCAAAATCGGCTACGCTACCTCTGGGGCTCCCTCTACCATCAATTTCTCCCGAACAAAAGTGATGTCAACGTGAAGAGGAGGAAGATACGAATATTTTGCTCGGATTAAATTTTTTATTAGAGTTACGGATCTCAAATTATTGAGGTTGGAAGGCATAGTTCCATGGAAGTTTACATTCTCTCTCTCGGTCTTTCTTTCTTCTTGTATATATATATATATATATATATATATATATATATGTTTTCAATGGAAAAGTGTTTTGAAAGGTTACATGGATTTTATGCTTTAAACAGGCTCCTATTTTAGTATTAAATATGTTTAGAGTCGTTGTAATACCCAAACTATCAGAGTGGCATAGCTGGAAGCGTGACATTTCGATAGTGAGGGTGTTACACCAGTTGGGCATTTAGCGCCCAGAAGGGTAGCCTCCAATCTTTTCCTTTTTGTACCAAACTCTACCAAATTACTCTGAATTTCACCTGAAATAATAAAAATACTAAAACAACTTAAAGTAGCATCCAAAGAGGATTCTTGTACTAAAATAATATAAAACTTAATAAATTCTAACTAAAAATGAATAGAGAATAAGGGAAAAATAAGTACAAGATGCTCATGCATCACAACACCAAACTTGAACTGTTGCTTATCCTCAAGTAACTAAAATAATATAGGACTGAGAAAAGAAGAGAAAAACGCTCAAGACTTAAGTGTTCCTTTAAGCACATGTCTAAGTACTGAGTGGGGTTAATGACACTCTAACTTTTGAATAGGTTTGGCATCTCATTATCCTTTGAAGCTCAGAAATATTGATGTCTCTTAGCACTAGAACCCGGATGATATTATGGATTCTCTTTCTCTTGAAGTTCTAATTAATCCTTGAACAGAACTTTTTCTTATCTTTTCTTTTGGTGCTTTGCACCTTGCGCCTAACTGTGACTCTAAGTGTTTTGTTCTCAAGCTTAACTTGATACAAGAACACCACAAGCACTTAACTGAAGAACTCCTTGAGTTCTAATTTCTCTCAGTCAGTGGTGCTCAGAGCCTTTGGCATACTCTGTAATTGTATTTGGTCACGACTCTTACTGCTCTGTCTCAAGGATTACTTGAAACATTCATACCATAAGCATATGGTTAGGAAACAACTCTTTTGAGCTTTAGATCCATTTTGACCCTCTAACCATTGATGCTCAGAGCCTTGGATCTTTTTTTTTATTTTTTTTCTTTTAGCTGTTTGTTTTACTTCAAGGACCAATTTCTTACTTACTTTTGAGAATCCATAATACCTTTCTAAGTTCCTTTTCCTCAAGAACCAACATTCTTAACTTCAAAATCAAATATGCACTGTTTACTCATACATTTAGAATTAAAGATAGTGTCACCACATCAAAGTAACTAGAAAGAATCATAATATATAACTCAATCCTCATATATTTTACTATTTCTTTTCTTTTTCTTTTAATTTTGTCAAGCTTCTGAGTAATACATGAGATCTCTTTCAAAATAAATATAACATAACAAAATAAATAACTAGACTAGAAAGTAATAAAAGACTCTAATGATCATGCAGAGACTCGAACCGAAAATAGGAAATAAGATAAAACACTGAAAAATAGAAAAACAGATAAAGCAAGAGATAATGAAACTTAACCACCTTAGTCATGGTGGCTGTTGCTCCTTCCTGGGAATCCTCTCTGGCGTTTTAGCTCTTCTATGTTGCGCCCCTGCCTCAGCTGCTCCTCCACCAGCTGATGGAGGAGGGCTGAGTGGTCCTGATGCTCAATCCTCAACTGATCATGATCAATAGATGATGTCAACTCCCCAATGGATGTGGTCAACTAGTTTCAGTAATCATGGGGAGGGAAATAGAATCCCCGAGGCATGTCCGGAAGCTCCTGCTGAGGAAGAGGAACTGGCTCCAATGGTGGTGCATTCCCATGCTCTCTAGCATACTCCATACTCCTCCTAGTGATAGGTCGATCAACGTCAATAGGGGTATCTGATGAACGGATTTTTGCTAGTAAAGAATTCACAAATAAATCCTCGTTGCAAGTATAGTTTCTAAACCAACAATAATCCTTTCATACAAAAGTTTTGTTTGTCACTAAAGCAAACCCAATAAAAATAATAACCGAAGTATTTAAACCTCGGGTCGTCTCTCAAGGAATTGCAGGGAGGTGTTCTTGTTATTGGTTATGAGTTTTTTGAGAAATTTTTGAGTTGGAGAATAGGAAAATAAATAATTATAAATTAAAGCAATGAAAATTAACAAGAGTTTTTATGTAATTAAAATAAAAAGCCTTGGCTAGGAGAAGATTAGTCGGAAGTTCTATCCTTGTTGGATTCCCAAAGATTAATAGTAATAGGCTGTTGTTTCTACTTAGTTATCCTTTACTAAATAAAGAAAAGTCAAGTTGGGAGCCAACTTCTATTCACAAGTCCTAATCCTCTCCCTTGGGAAGGATTAGCGTTAGTGGCCAGAGAGCCAATCACAAATTAACTCTTGAGTCTTCCAACTCAAGGGTCTCCAAATATTAATCAACTCCAAAGCCAAGTTGGAGAGAAATCTAAATTAAATTAAAAGCATCAATAAATTGAAGAAAGCAATCATAAATATGAAATACCTCAAATTGCATTAAATAAAAAAAATCAAATCTAACATGGAGTTCATAAACCAAATTGGGAAAACAAATAAACTAGAATGCTAGAATAAATAAAAGTAGAAGAAAAACTAAATCAAAAGAACATTGAACCTGAACCACAGGGGAAATTGAAAGAAGAATTCTTAAATCCTAAAACCTAGAGAAAGGAGAGAGCCTCTCCCTCTAGAAACTACATCTAAAACCTAAAATTATGAATTATGAGAAGTATATATGATTCATCCACTCTGCAGCCTCTAATTTGTGTTTTCTGGGCCAAAAAATGGGCCAAAAACAGCCCAGAATTCTGATACGTACAGCACGTGGCCCATGCGCGCGTACGCGTCGCTGAACTTTCGCACGATCCACACGTACGCGTGCTTTGCGCGTGTGTGTCCCTGAAAGCCAGGTCAACTATGAAAAATTGTATATTGTTGTGAAGCCCCAGATGTTAGCTTTCCAATGCAACTAGAACCGTTTCATTTGGACCTCTGTAGCTCAAGTTATGATCGATTGAGTACGAAGAGGTCAGGGTTGACAGCTTTGTAGTTCCTTCAGCTTCTTGTATTCCTTCCACTTTTGCATCCTTCCTTTCCATCCTCTAAGCCATTCCTGTCCTGTAACCTCTGAAAACACTTAACACACGTGTCACGGTATCGAATGGTAATAAGAGATGATTAAAATTAGCCAAATTAAGACCAAAGAAGCATGTTTTCAATCATAGCACAAAATCAGGAAGGAAAATGTAAAACATGCGAATTCTATGAATAAGTGTGAGTTTAGTGGATAAAATCCACTCAATTAAGTACAAAATGTACCACGAAATAGTGGTGCATCAGTATCGCCATCAATGCGGACTCGGGCCTCGGCACACAGGTGAAAGATGAGGTGAGGGAATGCAAATCTGGTAGAGGTAGAGGCCTTCTCCGCTATACGGTATAGCTCCTGAGGAATCACTTGGTGGACCTCCACCTCGTCGCCGAGCATGATGCAATGGATCATCACTGCTCGGTCCACTGTAACCTCAGACAGGTTGCTTGTGGGGATGATGGAGTATTGAATGAACTCTAACCATCCTCCTAGCAACCGGCTTCAGGTTATGCCTATTGTAATACCCTACCACACAGAGCTTTACACCTAGGATGTAAAACAGAGGTGGCGTGTAACACCCCATTACCCTAAGCCTTACTTCGCGCCGTAAAGCGAATGATAACAAAGTGTCACGATAGTTCCAAGGCTCATATATATATATATATATATATATATATATAAAGGAATAGTAATACTAGAAGCCCGATAAGGGAATAAAAGCTTAAATTGCATAAAGCGGAATTAGGAAACGCGAAGCGTTCATACACGATAACTAAACGTGTAGGTACGAACAGAACAAGACACAATAACTATAAAAGCTTGTAGATAGCTCCAAGATACACATGGTAATCATTAGATTGAACAATATATATATATATATATATATATATATATATATATATATATATATATATATATATATATATATATAAGAGAACTAGTCAAACTAAATACAACAGGGATTTGAAAGTTTAAAATAGCTTGTACAACTTACTTCTCAAATCAAGCCTCTAAGGCCAAAAAGTCTAAGATAAAAAGGTGAGAGAAGGTACTACAACAAAATAAAACAGAAATAAACAAGGAAGAAACCATACTCCGCTCTGTCACCATGTTCGCAATTTCACCGAGGTGAATCACGACCTGCATCTGAAAATCAACAATAAGATATGGCATGAGAACTGGAGGTTCTCAGTATGGTAACAGTACCCAATAAGTAAGATGTAAGGTTCTGGGACACCGAAGGAAATCCTAGAACTTCACATCGATACAGATATTCAAGCTTAACAAAAATAAATAAATAAATAAACTTAAACTGTAAACCATGAGCAGGGTTATCTTTTCTTAGGGGGATTTCTAACTAATACTAATCGCACAGCTATATCCCACGACCTTCGCCAACCTAAACTCCGTGCGATCCCATCGTCATCGCCTCCGGATCCTCCTCAATGCCAGTAAAACACATTTAATACAACCAAGTAAAACACAAGTAATATACATATACAACAGGTAATTCAACTAGCATTTAGGCATGTTATTCAAATAGGCATAACTCAAGTAATCAAAGCAAGCAAGCATATATAAGATGCATATCATGAATGTCTATCCTATTTGGCTCGTGATATCACTTGTCGGTCTATAAATGCCAACCCGACACATCATTTTGGATGTAGCCTTCCTGCCACGCCAGAGATATAGGCTTTGCACACTCATGCAGCAGAGAAATCTGCCACGTCGGGGATATAGGACCTGCACACTCATGTAGCAGAGAAATCTGCCACGTCGGGGATATAGGCCCTGCACACTCATGCAGCAGAGAAATCTGTATTGTTTGTATATTGCTAGCCGGCTTAAACTCTGGGAGCCGGGGCTAGATTCTTATGCTATTATACTTTTATATTTTTTATATTATATCTATATCTTGTGCGTTAAGTTAGTAGCTTCATGTATACGTTTTGCGCCTTTCAAATCCTGTTTTTGAGCTTATTTCCTTCATCAGACTTTTAGAATTAATATTCCTTCTCTCTCTCTCTCTCTATATATATATATATAAGGAATATTAATTCTAGAAGTCTGTATGAGCCTTAGAATTGTCATAACCCTTGATTAACCTTTGCTTTACAGCATGAGGTAAGGCTTAGGGTAATTAGGGTGTTACATGTCGCGTGCAGGTGGTCGCGTACGTATGCTGCATCAGACCCAGAAAATTAAATGCTGTAGAATTTCAATTTTAAACACCAAACTTTAAACGTTCATAACTTCCTATCCAAAAATCCATTTTCATCAAAATTTATACCAATTTAAAGATATTTAAATGAACTTTAATTTAAGACAATTTTTAACAAATTTTGAAAATTGAGGCTCAAGTTATAATCCGTTAAAATTCACCAAAAACTGGTTTTTACCAAAAATTAACTAGGTTCTCAAACTTCCAAATTTCAAAACCAGACCAATTTCAAACAAACCCAAAACGAACACAAAACCTCATAGTAACATTTATCAACCACCTCTCATTCAATCACTACTGAAACCTATCTCATTCATTTTAATTCCATGATTCTCATCACAAGGTCCTATTCACCACATCCATTCACATACACAAAACCACAACTAATATTTTACAACCACCATTTCAACATGACCAAATCACATATACCTTAATTCAACCCTTTACAAATAACATTTATCCACTCATCATCCTATTTAATTCAAATTCATCATCATTCAATCTACAACAACATCATCAATCATCATTAATCATCTACATCAACATTTAACATCATAAATTCATCAACAATTCAAAACTTATCCAAAGGTCCACTAGTCTAAGTGTATAGAAACATTACATATTACATAAAGAAAACCAAAACCATATCTTGGCCAATTTTCAAAATGCGCTAAACACCAAAACGAAGCCACCAAGCTCGATCCAAAGCCTCAAACCATACCAACAAACAACAAAACTCAATCTAACATCATAAAACATACCAAAATCAAACGTAAGCTTCAAAAACAACTAAAAAAAAAAATTTTAGTGAAACCTTACCTTACCCACGAGATTAGGGGCAAAATTCAACAATATTCTAATGCTAGATCACCCCTAAACAAACAAAATCACAAAACTTGCTCAAAAACTAAACCCAAAATTGCAAAAAAGTTAGGGCAGGAAACAGGAGCATGAGTTTCGAGTTCTTACCTATAAAAATTAGTTAGAAATGACGGGCTTGACGAGAGCTTCGCGTGGCTGTAAACGACTCGTCAATCGGAGCTCCGTAGCTCAAGTTATGGCTCCCGGAAGATGGTGATGAATAGTACCACCCTCCCCCTCTCTCTCAATCCGCGTTTCTCTCTCTCTTTGGTGGTGAAAATGAGTTGAAAGATCAATTAATACGCATATATATGTTGGGCCTTGGGCCCTGCTTGGGCCCGGTCCAATCTGTTAGTGTTTTTGGTCCGTTTGGCCCTCTTTGATCCAAAACCTTTAAGATTAATGCCCAGTTTTTAATTTTAAATTATTTTTGTCCTTTCAAAACAATGAAAATTCAATCTTCAAAATCTTATTTTTCTCAATGTATAGTACCGGACAGACTAGAGCCGGTACTGCCAGTTTCAGCACCGGTACATATTTTTACAAAATTTTTTTGAAAAAGATACATTTGCCAACTCAGAAAAATTCATTGAAATCAAATTTCACCTTTAAATTTTTAAATTAAAACTTCTGAATTTTGAATCTACATCCGGGCACTTAAAAATTATTATTTTATTGAAATAGTTATGCCGGTTCTTAGATGGTGAGGCGCTAAAACATATAATAATAAAATCTTATATATAATATAGTTGAAACGAAGATTTATCTAGGAGCTTTTGAAGGAAAGATAAAATAAAACGTTAAATGGAGAAGCGCAACACTCCCAAAGGCGTTAACATAAATGAAACAAGATGAGAGTAAACTAAACATGAATATACAAAAAGAGTTCCAAGATACAGATAACAAAGCTTTTGACTCGGCTCACGAAGTTAAGACCGGCTAGAGCATATATATACAAGATAAAATCCAAAAGACAGTTTACAGAACTTGTTTCTCCATGTCAACCTCTAAGAGGAACCAAATATGAGTATATATATATAGTAAAGACATATAACTATGTACATATGCATCTAAACCAAAATGAAATCCCAAATAGGTAGAGTCCTTCGCTTGCAGAAAGCTTCCAGTATGCCTCAGTGAGGTGCCTCATGTCCAGCATCTAAGAACCACAAAATATGTATCCAGTTCTCAGCATGGTAACGGTGCCCACATATCTAACATATAAGGTCCCAGTAAAGCCGAAGATGATCCTAGAACTTTCGACAACAGATTCAAACTTAAACCTAAAATTTAAAACCATAAATTAAGCCAAGGTATCTAAGTTTAAGGATTTTGGTTCTTATTAGAATTCTAACCTAAGCCCCTAAGTTCACCGCCTTTCCCCCAATCCTCCGAAACACCAGTGCACAAACAAACAAAGCATACAAAGAAAACACAAGTAGTTTACAATTACAACAAACAGAACATATAGCAGTTAAACATGAATATCAATTATGCAAACCCAAGAATGCAAAATCAAACAATTCACTCAAATGCATATGATGCATGCCTTTCCTACTGGCCGCGAGCTCACGTGTCGGTTACTTTGTCAGAATCCGACACATCCAGTAGCTAACCTGGATATCGTCGTCTTGAAAACCGGTAGGCGGTGGGCGGTACATCACCACGAACCCCACATGGCGGGTGGTACACCACCATGAATCCCACCTGGTGGGTGATACACTGCCATGAACCCCACCATTGTGAGCGGTACACCACCACAGACCTCGCAAGATCTTCAATTGAAAAACAACACACACACGTGAGTGGTAAATCATCACGAATCCCACATAACATTCTCTTTTAAAAACATGTGGGTGGTACACTACCACAAACCCGACATAATATTCTCAGTCAAAAATATGTGGGCGGTACAGCACCACGAATCCCACATAGTCTCGACACTGAACAAGCGGTAAACCACCACGAACCTTGCCAAGGTCAAGCACAAAACAAATTCATTATAAATCATTCATTCATATCCATTCATAATCATTCAAAATCCATCACTAAGGCCAGATTCATCATATATATATATATATATATATATATATCACATCTATACACTTCTCATTCATAATTCACCACCTCTCAAACTTTCTTCATCTCCAAGTTACTATTCCTCCTTACATTCTTCTCACTACTCAACATACAACTGAGCTTTAGGGGCTAAAAGAGTAAAAATAGAGGTTTAGAGGTTAAAAATTATATTTTAAAATACAAAACTCACTTTGCTGATTTCAAGGGTCACGCGTACGCATGGGCGTAATTTTATGCTTGCGTAAATTTCAGGAGTCACACGTACGTGTGGCCCACGCGTACGTGTGGGCGTGTTTTTCATGCTTGCGTACACAAGCACCCTGCTCGCATATGCAAGATGCCCAACACGAAAGGCTTGGTCACGTCACGTGCAGTGATCGCATATGCAAGATATCTAGAGTGGCATAAAATGCTGAATGCTGTAGAATTTCAGTTTTGCACTCTGAACTTCCGACGTGCATAACATTTTTGTTTTAAAACATTTTCCATCCATTCTTCGACCGGCGTAAACTTCACAGACACAATTTTCGTATGAAACATGTTTGAAACAATTTGGGAGTTTGAAAACCGAGTTATGGCTCACCGAAATTTGGTCAAAAATAAACTTTTTACAAAAATTTCACAAGATTTCTAAACCTCAATTTCCCCAACACTTCAATTCCATCCTTTTTAAAACTTACCTAACAACATCAAACCAAGTCCCCACATTTCTCAATACACCAATTGCACTAATTTTACAAATATGGTCACTTCCACACAATAATTCATTTCCAACAACAATATAATCCATACCAACAACTCACATATACATATATATACATCATCAACACCATCAACTTTCTCAAACCAAATAACAACCAACTTAGCCAATCCACATTCAATTCAACACAATATACTACAAAATATATCACCATTATCGTATCCAACCATTCAAGTCCAATATACGTCATCATCATTATCATTATCATAACATCATAATTATCATTGTTCAACATACACTTA
Organism: Arachis hypogaea; assembly: GCF_003086295.3. Taxonomy (NCBI): domain Eukaryota; kingdom Viridiplantae; phylum Streptophyta; class Magnoliopsida; order Fabales; family Fabaceae; genus Arachis; species Arachis hypogaea. The sequence goes on from NC_092055.1 coordinate 74,781,606, forward strand.
AAGTCAATTCTTAACATTCACATTTTCAAATCCTAACAATCCAAAATCATGCAACACAAATCATCAACACCATCATTCATCACCCAAGTTCAAGATAACTCAACATTTACTTTAAGGTCACTAACCACTAATGATACATACATGCTTCAATCTATCTTATGGTTATCTAGCCTATGTTTTCACAAGACATTACATTTTAGTTATGAGAAACCAAAATCATACCTTGTCTGATTCCTCGTTAATGCACGAAACACCTCACAATAAACCGCACCGCAAGCTTCCAAGATTCTGAAACCTCACCAATGAAAATTGGTGCATGAAACTGGCTCCGCACGTTTCTCTCAGATAGAATGGCAAGTATTCCGAGTCGTCCAAGTAATACCTCAGGTGAGTGAGGGTCGACTGGTGCACGAAATTACAATCACACTTTTGTAACTCCGCACAACTAATCAGCAAGTGCACTGGGTCGTCCAAGTAATACCTTACGTGAGTAAGGGTCGATCCCACGGAGATTGTCGGCTTGAAGCAAGCTGTGGTGATTTTGTAACTCTTAGTCAGGATATCAATAATTCTCAGATTTAATTGTAAAAAGTAAAAGAACATGAAATAAATACTTGTTATGCAGTAATGAAGAACAGGTTGAGGCTTTGGAGATGCTTTGTCTTCTGAACCTCTACTTTCCTATTGTCTTCTTCTTCATGCACGCAAGACTCCTTCCATGGCAAGCTTTATGTTGGGCATCACCGTTGTCAATGGCTACATCCCGTCCTCTCAGTGAAAATGTTCCAAATGCGCTGTCACCGCACGGCTAATCATCTGTTGGTTCTCGATCATGTCGGAATAGGATCCATTGATCCTTTTGCATTTGTCACTACGCTGAACACTCGCGAGTTTGAAGCTCGTCACAGTCATCCCTTCCCAGATCCTACTCAGAATACCACAGACAAGGTTTAGACGTTCCGGATCTCAGGAACGACCGCCAATGATTCTAGCTTATACCACGAAGACTCTGATTTGAATCATGAGGCTAAGAGATATGCATTCAATCTAAGGTAGAACGGAGGTGGTTGTCAGACATGCGTTCATAGGTGAGAATGATGATGAGTGTCACGGATCATCACATTCATCAAGTTGAAGTGCGAATGAATATCTTAGAATGGAAGCAAGCGTAATAGAATGGAAAATAGTAGTAATTGCATTAATTCATGAAGAACAGCAGAGCTCCTCACCCCCAACAATGGGGTTTAGAGACTCATGCCGTAGAGAATACAATAAAAAACGTGTAAAGTGTCATGAGGTACAATATGGATCACTGAAAGTAGTATTTATAGTAAACTAGTGACCTAGGATTACAGAAAATGAGTAAGCTAGGGTGTTTGTTATAAAATTCCACTTCTGGGGCCCACTTGGTGTGTGCTTGGGCTGAGCATTGAAGCTTTCATGTGTAGAGACATTTTTTGGAGTTAAACGCCAGCTTTTATACCAGTTTGGGCGTTTAACTCCAGCTTTTGTGCCAGTTCTGGAGTTAAAGGCCAGAATTCTTGAGCTGACTTGGAACGCCTGTTTGGGCCATCAAATATCAGACAAAGTATGGACTATTATATATTGCTGGAAAGCCCAGGATGTCTACTTTCTAACGCAATTAAGAGCACGCCAATTGGGCTTCTGTAGCTCCAGAAAATCCACTTCGAGTGCAGGGAGGTCAGAATCCAACAGCATCTGCAGTCCTTTTTCAGCCTCTGAATCAGATTTTTGCCCAGGTCCCTCAATTTCAGCCAGAAAATACCTGAAATCACAGAAAAACACACAAACTCATAGTAAAGCCCAGAAAAGTAATTTTTATTTAAAAACTAATAAAAACATAATAAAAACTAACTAAAATGTACTAAAAACATACTAAAAATAATGCCAAAAAGCGTATAAATTATCTGCTCATCACAACACCAAACTTAAATTGTTGCTTGTCCCCAAGTAACTAAAAATCAAATAGGATAAAAAGAAGAGAATGTACAATGAATTCCAAAAACATCTATGAAGATCAGTATTAATTAGATGAGCGGGGCTTTTAGCTTTTTGCTTCTGAACAGTTTTGGCATCTCACTTTATCCCTTGCAGTTCAGAATGATTGGCATCTATAGGAACTCAGAATCTAGATAGTGTTATTGATTCTCCTAGTTAAGTATGTTGATTCTTGAACACAGCTACTTTATGAGTCTTGGCTGTGACCCTAAGCACTTTATTTTCCAGTATTACCACCGGATACATAAATGTCACAGACACATAACTGGGTGAACCTTTTCAGATTGTGACTCTGCTTTGCTAGAGTCCCCAATTAGAGGTGTCCAGAGCTCTTAAGCACACTCTTTTTGCTTTGGACCACGACTTTAACTGCTCAGTCTCAAGTTTTCACTTGGCACCTTCACGCCATAAGCACATGGTTAGGGACAGCTTGGTTTAGCCGCTTAGGCCAGGATTTTATTCCTGTGGGCCCTCCTATCCACTGATGCTCAAAGCCTTGGATCCTTTTTATCACCCTTGCCTTTTGGTTTAAAGGGGTATTGGCTTTTTCTGCTTGTTTTTCTCTTTCTCTCTTTTTTTTTGCAAGCTTTCTATTCACTGCTTTTTCTTGCTTCAAGAATCAATTTTATGATTTTTCAGATTATCAAATAACATTTCTCCTTTTTCTTTCATTCTTTCAAGAGCCAACAATTTTAACATTCATAAACAATCAAATTCAGAAATATGCACTGTTCAAGCATTCATTCAGAAAGACAATAGTATTGCCACCACATCAAAATAATAAACTGTTTTAAAATTCAAAATTCATGTATTTCTTTTTCTTTTTTAATTAAAAATACTTTTTATTTAAGAAAGGTGATGGATTCATAGGACATTCATAACTTTAAGGCATAGACACTAAGACACTAATGATCATGTAACATAGATAAACATAAAGCATAAAAATTCGAAAAACAGAAAATAAAGAACAAGGAAATTAAAGAACGGGTCTACCTTAGTGATGGCGGCTTGTTCTTCCTCTTGAAGATCTTATGGGGTGCTTGAGCTCCTCAATGTCTCTTCCTTGCCTTTGTTGCTCCTCTCTCATGACTATTTGATGTTCTCTAATTTCATGAAGGAGGATGGAATGCTCTTGGTGCTCCACCCTTAGTTGTCCCATGTTGGAACTTAATTCTCCTAGGGAGGTGTTGATTTGCTCCCATTAGTTTTGTGGAGGAAAATGCATCCTGTGAGGCATCTCAGGGATTTCATGATGAGGAATTTCCTCATGCTCTTGGTGATGTCCATGCGTGGGCTCTCTTGTTTTCTCCATCCTTTTCTTAGTGATGGGCTTGTCCTCTTCAATGGGGAGTCTTGGCCACACTTCATAGAAGTGGTCTTTGATGGACCTTTGAGATGAATCTCTCCATCTCCCATGACTCGAAGGTGGAAGCTTTTGCCTTCCCTTTCCTCTTTCTAGAGGTTTCTCTGGCCTTTGGTGCCATAAATGGTTATGGAAAAATAAAAAGCAATGCTTTTACCACACCAAACATAGAAGGTTTGCTCGTCCTCGAGCAGAAGAAGAAAGAAAAGAGGAGAAAAAGAAGAAATGGAGGAGATGGAGGGTAGTGAAGGTTTCGGCCAAGGTGGGTGGAGTAGTGTGTAGGAAGTGTGAAAATCAAGGAGTGAAGATGGGTTGAATTTGAGTGGGTGGGTGTAAGTGGTTTGTATGATGGTTTTGGAGGAGTAATAGAGGTGATTGGTGGAGGTTATTTGGGGAAGAGTATTATGAAAAGGTGTGAAGAAGTGAGAGAGTGAGTTGAGGTTGGTGGGGATCCTGTGGGGTCCACAGATTCTGAGGTGTCAAGGATTTCCCATCCCTGCACCAATTAGGCTTGCAAAACACCCTTTGCTGCCAATCCTGGCGTTAAACGCCAGGTTGCTGCCCATTTCTGGCGTTTAACGCCAGCTTCTTGCCCTTTTCTGGCGTTAAACACCAGTTTGGTGCCCATTTCTGGCGTTAAACGCCCATAATGGTGCCAGACTGGGCGTTTAACGCCCATTCTGCTGCCTTTACTGGCGTTTAAACGCCAGTAGGCTTCTCCTCCAGGGTGTGCTATTTTTCATTCTATTTTTCAGTTTGTTTTTGCTTTTTCAATTGTTTTTGTGACTTCACATGATCATCAACCTACAAAAAACATAAAATAACAATGGAAAATAGAAATTAACATAGAATAGTAAAATTGGGTTGCCTCCCAACAAGCGCTTCTTTAATGTCAGTAGCTTGACAGTGGGCTCTCATGGAGCCTCACAGATACTCAGAGCATGATGATGGCCTCTTAACACCAAACTTAGAGTTTGGTTGTGGCCTTCCAATACCAAACTTAGAGTTTGAATGTGGGGGTTTTATTTGACTCTGTATTGAGAGAAGTCTTTCATGCTTCTTCCTTTTCCTGTTTGCAAACCATGGTGCTTCCTGGATGGCGAAGAGTTGCTCATCTGGAAATGTTTCAGAGATCTCAGTAGGAGGGTGGGACGCCCCTGCTACTGGTTCTATCCGGGATAGGTGATCAGCTACCTGGTTCTCTGTCCCTTTTCTGTCTCTTATTTCTATATCAAACTCTTGCAGAAGCAACACCCATCTTATGAGCCTGGGTTTTGAATCCTGCTTTGTGAGTAGGTATTTAAGAGCAGCATGGTCAGTATACACAATCACTTTTGAACCTACTAAATAGGATCTAAACTTGTCAATGGCATAAACCACTGTAAGTAACTCTTTTTCTGTGGTTGTGTAATTCTTCTGTGCATCATTTAAAACACGGCTAGCATAGAAAATGACGTGCAGAAGCTTGTTATGCCTCTGTCCCAACACTGCACCAATGGCATGGTCACTGGCATCACACATTAGTTCGAATGGTAATGTCCAGTCAGGTGCAGAGATGACTGGTGCTGTGACCAGCTTGGCTTTCAGGGTTTCAAACACCTGCAGACACTCTGTGTCAAACACAAATGGCGTGTCAGCAGCTAGCAGGTTGCTTAGAGGTTTTGTAATTTTTGAAAAATCCTTTATGAACCTTCTATAGAATCCTGCATGTCCCAGAAAGCTTCTGATTGCCTTTACATTGGCAGGTAGTGGTAATTTTTCAATTACTTCCACTTTAGCTTGATCCACCTCTATTCCCTTGTTTGAAATTTTATGCCCAAGGACAATTCCTTCAGTCACCATGAAGTGACATTTTTCCCAGTTTAAAACTAGGTTGGTCTCTTGGCATCTTTTCAGAACAAGTGCTAAATGGTTAAGACAGGAGCTGAATAAGTCTCCAAATACTGAAAAGTCATCCATGAAGACTTCCAGAAATTTTTCTACTATACCAGAGAAAATAGAGAGCATGCATCTCTGAAAGGTCGCAGGTGCATTGCACAGACCAAAAGGCATCCTTCTATAGGCAAATACTTCAGAAGGACATGTGAATGCTGTTTTCTCTTGGTCCTGAGGATCCACTGCAATTTGGTTGTAACCTGAATAGCCATCCAAAAAGTAGTAATATTCATGACCTGCTAGTCTTTCTAGCATCTGGTCTATGAATGGTAAAGGAAAGTAATCCTTTCGGGTGGATGTATTGAGCCTTCTGTAGTCAATACACATACGCCACCCTGTAACTGTTCTTGTAGGAACCAGTTCATTCTTTTCATTATAAACCATTGTCATGCCTCCCTTCTTGGGGACAACGTGGACAGGGCTCACCCAGGGGCTATCAGAAATAGGATAAATAATCCCAGCCTCTAGTAACTTAGTGACCTCTTTCTGCACTACTTCCTTCATGGCTGGATTTAGCCGCCTCTGTGGTTGAACCACTGGCTTAGCATCATCCTCCAATAGGATCTTGTGCATGCATCTTGCTGGGCTAATGCCCTTAAGATCACTTATGGACCACCCGAGAGCTGTCTTGTGTGTCCTCAGCACCTGAATTAGTGCTTTCTCTTCCTGAAGATTTAAAGCAGAGCTTATGATCACCGGAAAAGTGTCACCCTCTCCCAGAAATGCATATTTCAGGGATGGTGGTAGTGGTTTGAGCTTGAGTTTAGGAGGTTTCTCCTCTTCCTGAGGGATTTTCAGAGGTTCTATTATTTCCTCTGATTCTTCCAGATCAGGCTGAACATCTTTAAAGTTGTCCTCTAGCTCTGATTCAAGACTTTCAGTCATATTGACCTCTTCCACCAGGGAGTCAATAATATCAATGCTCATGCAGTCATTTGACGTGTCTGGATGCTGCATAGCTTTGACAACATTTAACTTAAACTCATCCTCATTGACTCTCAGGGTCACTTCCCCTTTTTAGACATCAATGAGAGTTCGTCCAGTTGCTAGGAAAGGTCTTCCTAGAATCAGAGTTGCACTCTTGTGCTCCTCCATTTCCAGCACTACAAAGTCAGTGGGAAAGGCAAATGGCCCAACCTTGACAATCATGTCCTCAATTATGCCTGATGGGTATTTAATGGAGCCATCAGCAAGTTGAAGACATATCCGGGTTGGTTTGACCTCTTCAGTCAAGCCAAGCTTTCTGATGGTGGTTGCAGGTATTAGATTGATACTTGCTCCAAGGTCACATAGAGCTGTCTTAGTACAAGAACCCTCTATTGTGCATGGTATCATAAAGCTCCCTGGATCTTGAAGCTTCTCTGGTAAGCTTTTCAGAATGACTGCACTGCATTCTTCAGTGAGAAACACTTTTTCAGTTTCTCTTTCATGAACTTAGCATAAGAGGGTATTTGCTCAAGTGCCTCTGCAAATGGGATCTTTATCTCAAGAGTCCTGAGATAGTCTGTAAAGCGGGCAAATTGTTTATCCTATTCTGCTTGGTGGAGTTTCTGAGGATAAGGCATCTTGGCTCTATATTCTTCAACCTTAGTTGCTGCAGGTTTATTCCCTACAGAAGTGGTTGGAGAAGCCTTCTTAGAGCGGTTACTATCAGCACTTGCAGGTGTCTGATCCCTCATTGGCGTTTGCACGCCAGGATTGGATGCTGGATGGGCGTTTAACGCCAGCTTCCCACCCTTTTCTGGCGTTTGAACGCCAGAACTGGGCAAGGAATGGGCATTTAACGCCAACTTTTCCCCCTTTTCTGGCGTTTGAACGCCAGAGTTATTCCTCTCTGGGCTCTTGATGTCCTCAGAGGGATCTTGGGTAGTGGTTTGGTCATCCTCTGTCATTTGTTCCTTTCTTGACTTTTTGCTATTTTGAGCTGAGTTATTCAATGTCTTCCCGCTCCTTAGTTGGACAGCTTGGCATTCTTCTATTATCTGTTTAGATAGCTGCTGTCTTGTTTGATTCAATTGTGCTTCTATATTCTTGTTAGCATTTTTAGTGTCTTGGAGCATCTCTTTGAATTCTGCTAATTGTTTTGTCATAAGGAGTAATTGCTGATTAAGTTCAGCAATTTGTTCTTGAGGATTGGGATTAGTAGTTACTGCCATAGCCTCTTCTTTTATGGAGGACTCACTGTTTGAATACAGATGTTGATTTCTAGCAACTGTATCTATGAGTTCTTGAGCCTCTTCAATTATTTTTCTCATGTGTAAAGATCCACTAGCTGAGTGGTCTAGGAACATCTGAGCTTTTTCTGTAAGCATAGTAGAAGATGTCTAACTGTACCCACTCTGAAAACATTTCAGAGGGGCATTTTCTTAGCATCCCTCTGTACCTCTCCCAGGTATTATAAAGGGATTCATGATCCTCTTGTTTAAAGCCTTGGATGTCCAGCCTTAGCTGTGTCATCCTTTTTGGAGGGTAAAATTGATTCAGGAATTTGTCTCATAACTGTCTCCATGTTTTTATGCTTGCTGTGGGTTGGTTATTTAACCACCTCTTAGCTTGATCTTTTACAGCAAAAGGAAACAATAATAATCTGTAGACATCCTGATCCACTTCTTTATCATGTACTGTGTCAGCAATTTGTAAGAACTGTGCCAGAAACTCAGTAGGTTCTTCCTGTGGAGGACCGAAATACTGGCAATTTTGCTGCACCATGATAATGAGCTAACGATTTAGCTCAAAGCTGCTTGCTTTGATGGGAGGTATACAGATGCTACTCCCATATGCAGCTGTAATGGGGTTAGCATATGACCCCAGAGTCCTTCTGGACTGTTCACTTCCACTTATGTCCATGATGGAGAAAAGGGAATTGATATGAATTATATATTTTTAATTTTTTTATTTTATTTAAGTAAAAGTGACCGAAAATAATAAAATAAAATAAAAGGAAAATAAAATAAAATTTTGAAAACTAAAAGAAAATAAAATCAAAGCAAATTGAAAACTAAATTAATTAATTAATTAAAAAGATTTTGAAATTAGCAATTAAAAAGATATGATTGAAAATTATTTTGAAAATGATATGATTTAGAAGATATGATTGCAAATAAAACAAAGATATGATTGAAAAGATATGATTGAAAAAAATTAAAAAGAATTGATTTTTGGAAAAGATTTGAAAAGATCAATTTTTGAAATTAGAATATTGACTTGACTAAAAAAAAAGATATGATTTTGAAAATCTTTGACTAAATTAATGCAAAATTTCGAAAATTATGAGTAAAATAAGGAAAAGATATTTTTTTGATTTTTGAATTTTAATGCGGAAAGAGAAAAACAACAAAATGAAACTAAACTTAGAAATTTTAGATCAAAACACAGAGAACAAACAAGAAAACTTTGAATGTCAAGATGAACACCAAGAACACTTTGAAGATCAAGATGAACACCAAGAACAAATTTTTGAAAATTTTTTTTTTTGAGTAAATAAAAGCACAAAAATACCAAACATAAAATTTTTAGAAAATCAAATATAAATTTTCGAAAATTTAAAGGAAAACACAAAGAAGACACCAAACTTAAAATATAAAATTAAACTCAAATAAAAGACTCTAAACCAACAAAAATAAAATATTCCTAATCTAAGCAACAAGATAAACCGTCAGTTGTCCAAACTCGAACAATCCCCGGCAACGGCGCCAAAAATTTGGTGCACGAAATTACAATCACACCTTTGTAATTCCGCACAACTAACCAGTAAGTGCACTGGGTCGTCCAAGTAATACCTTACGTGAGTAAGGGTCGATCCCACGGAGATTGTTGGCTTGAAGCAAGCTATGGTGATCTTGTAACTCTTAGTCAGGATATCAATAATTCTCAGATTTAATTGTAAAAAGTAAAAGAGCATGAAATAAATACTTGTTATGCAGTAATGAAGAATAGGTTGAGGCTTTGGAGATGCTTTGTCTTCTGAACCTCTGCTTTCCTACTATCTTCTTCTTCATGCACGCAAGACTCCTTCCATGGCAAGCTTTATGTTGGGCATCACCGTTGTCAATGGCTACATCCCGTCCTCTCAGTGAAAATGTTCCAAATGCGCTGTCACCGCACGGATAATCATCCGTCGGTTCTCGATCATGTCGGAATAGGATCCATTGATCCTTTTGCGTCTGTCACTACGCCCAACACTCGTGAGTTTGAAGCTCGTCACAGTCATCCCTTCCCATATCCTACTCAGAATACCACAGACAAGGTTTAGACGTTCCGGATCTCAGGAACGACCGCCAATGATTCTAGCTTATACCACGAAGACTCTGATTTGAATCATGAGGCTAAGAGATATGCATTCAATCTAAGGTAGAACGGAGGTGGTTGTCAGGTACGCGTTCATAGGTGAGAATGATGATGAGTGTCACGGATCATCACATTCATCAAGTTGAAGTGCGAATGAATATCTTAGAATGGAAGCAAGCGTAATAGAATGGAAAACAGTAGTAATTGCATTAATTCATGAAGAACAGCAGAGCTCCTCACCCCCAACAATGGGGTTTAGAGACTCATGCCGTAGAGAATACAATAAGAAACGTGTAAAGTGTCATGAGGTACAATATGAATCACTGAAAGTAGTATTTATAGTAAACCAGTGACCTAGGGTTACAGAAAATGAGTAAGCTAGGGTGTTTATTGTAAAATTCCACTTACGGGGCCCACTTGGTGTGTGCTTGGGCTGAGCATTGAAGCTTTCATGTGTAGAGACATTTCTTGGAGTTAAACGCCAGCTTTTATGCCAGTTTGGGCGTTTAACTCCAGCTTTTGTGCCAGTTCTGGAGTTAAACGCCAGAATTCGTGAGCTTATTTGGAACGCCTGTTTGGGCCATCAAATATCGAGCAAAGTATGGACTATTGTATATTGCTGGAAAGCCCAGGATGTCTACTTTCCAACGCAATTAAGAGCGCGCCAATTGGACTTCTGTAACTCCAGAAAATCCACTTCGAGTGCAGGGAGGTCAGAATCCAACAGCATCTGCAGTCCTTTTTCAGCCTCTGAATCAGATTTTTGCTCAAGTCCCTCAATTTCAGCCAGAAAATACCTGAAATCACAGAAAAACACACAAACTCATAGTAAAGCCCAGAAAAGTGATTTTTATTTAAAAACTAATAAAAACATAATAAAAACTAACTAAAATGTACTAAAAACATACTAAAAACAATACCAAAAAGCGTATAAATTATCCGCTCATCATCGACCCCACGGAGATTGTTGGTTTGAGCAAGCAATGGTTACCATGCACATCTTAGTCAGACAGATAAAAAATATAGTTGTCACGAGAAAATACATAAAAAAAAAATATTACTAGATAAGTGTGAAATAAATGGTATGAGAATGGTTGGGGCTTCGGAGATGCTTCTTCCTTCTGGATCAACTTTTCTCATCATCTACTTCAACTTTTGATTGATTCATTCCATGGTAGGCTGTATATAATTAACGACAGGTTAGCGATCATTAATCTCCTCTGCTTCAGATCAAACGTCGGGTCAGCGATCATCCAATTTGAGCGGGGTGAAGCTCTAGTAGTCAGTTCCCTTGGTGATCCTACTCAAAACGCCACAGACAAGGTCTGATATTCCATATCAGAGAACGCTGCTCCTTGGGTTCTAGCCTATACCACAAAGGCCTTAATCTCCCCGCACCTCGGCTGAAATAATGTCTCGAGAAGTCCCCAACGAAGCCGTGGATTAGCCGTCTAGGATGACGGTCAGGTTGCACTCCCAACCCATTAGGATGAAGAACGAAGATACATCTTAGAATAGAATCAAGCATAGATTGAAGTAGAATAATGATATTATTAATTCATAAGAATCAGCAGAGCTCCTAACCTTAACCTTAAGAGGTTAGTGACTCATATTGTACAATGAAATAATGAAAAACGTAAAAGTGGGCAAGAGTCTTTCTAACAAAGGTGATCTCTTGTCTATACATACTAATCTGCTAACTAAGAATTACAGAAATAACATAAACTAGTCTTGTAGTGCGAAGATCCACTTTTCGGGCCCAATTGCTGAGTGTTTAGGCTGAGCCAAGGGTGTCTCCACGTGCTAGGACTCCTTAGGGGCATTGAACGCTAGCTTGGGACTCCCTTTAATCGTTGGATCCCTGTTGCTCCCTTTTGGGCATCCAATGCTAGGAATAGGGTAGGTGGCTGGCGTTGAATGCCAGTTTTGGGCCTTTATTTCCAGAGCAAAGTATGGACTATTATATATTTCTGGAAAGCCCTGGATGTTAGCTTGCCATAACTATTGAGAGCGCGCCATTTGGACTTCTGTAGCTCTAGAAAAGCTCTTTCCAGTGCACAGAGGTCAGATCTTGATAGCATCTGCAGCCCTTTCTCTGTCTCTGAATCATACTTTTGCTCAAGCTCCTCAATTTCAGCCAGAAAATACCTGAAATCACCATAAAACACACAAACTCAAAGTAGAATCCAAAAATGTGAATTTTTCACTATATGAAAATGATGCCAAAAAGCGTATAAAATATCCGCTCATAAAAAATTAGCCTCCGAAACTTGATCTCAGGTTTCCAAATCCTCACTTTGACTCTAAACAATAATCAATTCTCAATATAACATCACAATTATCACTATAATCAATATGAAGTTCACTAATTCCACATTTCACAAAAGGGTTTGAGGGTGCTTACCTTACCCACAACTCAAGCGAGCTAAACCCGACAAAACCCGCAAGCTAATTTGAACCTAAAGTACCAAAACTAACAAAATCTCAACATATACACTCATGAATTTCGAAATTCAAAGGCTATAATTTTTGAATTTTTTGGGAGAAAAACACAAAAGGACACCAAACTTAAAAGTTTTAAGATCAAACAAAGAAAAATAGCAAAAAGAATTCGAACACCAAGAAAGAATACTCAAGAACACCTTTTGAAAACTTAAGAAAAGAAAAATACTAAGAGACACCAAACTTAAAAATTTTAAAATCAAAGACACTAGTTTTTTGAAAATTAAAAGAAAAACACCAAAAGACACCAACTTTAAATATTTTGAAATCAAACTAGAAAAAATTACCAAGAAAGTTTCGAACTTCAAGAAAGAAAACAATAACACTTTCGAAAATTCAAAGAAAAAGATGAAAACAAAAAGGGACAACAAACTTAAAAACTGACACAAGACTCAACCAAAAGATAAAGATTAATAAAGAAAAGAAAAGGTTTTGAAAAGTTTTTGAAAAAGAAAACAAGAAACACAAGTAAAAGAGCAAATAAACTGTAAAAAGTACCTAATCTAAGAAACAAGATAGTCCGGTAGTTTGTTAATCTTGAACAATCCCGGGCAACGGCGCCAAAAACTTAGTGCGCAAAATTGAACTCCGCACAACTGAACCGGCAAGTGCACCGGGTCGTCATTAAAGATACTAGACCTAAAAGATGTTACTATTAATTAAAAATTACAAAAATGTGATAAACTAAGCTAAAGGGTGCGAAAATCTAATTCTGGACCCACTTGGTGAGTGTTTAGGTTGAGCTTGGGGTGAATTCACGTGCTTGGACTCCTCTTGGGTCGTTGAACGCTGGATTTGGATCATTTAGGACTTTTGGGGTGTTGAACACCGGGCAAGGGATGATTTGGGCATTCAACGCCCGTTTTGGGCCTATATTTCCAAAAAAATTTATAGACTATTATATATTGTTGAAAAGCCCTGGAATTTAGCTTTCCATCTCAGTTTACAGTATCTCCAGAAATGCTTGTTTGAATGCATGGAGGTCAAGAGTTTACTGCATTTGTAGTTTTTTTTTTGCCTCTGAATCAGACTTTTCCAAAACTTGCTAGATTCACCCAAAAATCACCTAAAATCATAGGAAAACAACAAAAACTCAAAGTAGCATCTAAAAAGTGATTTTTGCACTAAAACCTACTAAAACATAATAAAACTTAATCAAATGTACTAAAAACACTAAGGAAACAATGCCAAAAGGCATATGAAATATCCGCTCATCAGAATACCAAACTTAAACTGTTGCTTGTCCCCAAGCAACCAAAAATAAGTAGGATTAAAAAGAATAACAAGATACAATAAGTCTCAAAGTTTTCAATGAAGCTCAATTCCAATTGATGAGCGGGACTAGTAGCTCTTTACTTCTGAACAGTTTTGGCATCTCACTTTCCTTTGAAGCTCAGAAGTATTGGCATCCCTTGTTACTAGAATCCAGATGATATTATTGATTCTCTTAGTTTAGCTTTTCTTGATTCTTGAACACAGCTTCTTTTTTAGCCTGGCCATGACCCTAAGCGTTTTGTTTTCCCATATTACCACCGGATACATAAACGTTTTGATTAGTTTTATTAAGTTTTTATAGGTTTTAGTGTTAAATTCACATTTTTGGATTCTACTATGAGTTTGTGTGTTTTTGTGCAATTTCAGGTATTTTCTGGCTGAAATTGAGGAGTTGGAGCAAAAGTCTGATTCAGAGACAGAGAAAGCACTACAGATGTTGTCCGGATTTGACCTCCTTGCACTCAGAAGAGCTTTTCTGGAGCTACAGATGTCCAAATGGAAAGTTCTCAATGGCCATAAAAAGCTAACTTCCAAAGCTTTCAAGAAATGTATAATAGTTTATACTTTGCTTCAGGTTAGAAGGCCCAAAACTGGCGTTCAACGCCAGCCTCCTGCCTCCTTCCAGGCGTCCAGTGCCTAAAGAATAGAGACCAGCATCCAAATGCCTAGAGAGGATCCCCTAGCTAGTGTTCAATGCCCTAGAGGTCTCCTAGCACGTGGATCTCATCAAAGCTCATCCCAAACACTCACGAAGTGGGCCCCTGAAGAGAAAACTTTTGCATGATCTAGAAATTCGCAGATAAATCCTCGTTGCAGGTATAGCTTCTAAACCAACAAAAGTCCTTTCATACAAACGTTTTGGTTGTCACAAGTAACAAACCCCTTTGAAATTGATAACAGAAGTATTTAACCTCGGGTCGTCTTCTCAAGGAATTGCAGGGAGGTGTTCTTATTATTGGTTATGATTTTTGTAAATTGGGGGTTTTGAAAGTAAGGAACGAGTAATTTAAATGACAAGTAAAATAAATAAATAACTATAAAATAAACTCTCGGCAAGGTATGAAAATTCGGAAGTCCTATCCTAGTTATTCTTATGAGAATTGAGTTTAACCCCACTTAGTTAACCTAAAGCAAAGGAAAGTCAAGTGGAATAATTAGTTAGATTTCCAAGTCCTAGCCAACTCCTAAGGAAAGACTAGAGTTAGTGGAATTCCAGTCAATTAGAGGAATTAATCAACAATCACGATAAGTTTAATAACTCAAGAGCCTCCAGTTAATCAATTAAAGCCAAGAATATAAAAAGGCTAAACAAGAATCATAAATTTGAAATACCTCAATTACATTAATAAGAGAAAATCAATCTAAACATAAAGAGTTCATAAGCCAATTTGGCAACATAAGTAATTAAAGAAAAGCATTGAAGTATCTGAAAGTAAAAGAGAAATATAAAGTAAAAGGAATATTGAACCTGATAAAGAGTTGAAATCCTAAATCCTTTAAGAAGAATCCTAATCCTAAAACCTAAGAGAGAGGAGAGAACCTCTCTCTCTAAAAACTACATCTAAATTATTAAAAGTGAATAATGGAAGGCATGTTGATGAATGAATGGATTCCCCCACTTTATAGCTTCTAATCTGTGCTTTCTGGGCCGAAAACTGGGTCAGAAACAGCCCAGAAATTGCCCCCAGCGTATTCTGGTACGTACAGGTCATGGGAAAGTGACGCGGAAGCGTCGTCCACGCGTTTGCATGGGTTGCGTTTCTGCCAGGTCACGCGTCCGCGTGATCCACGCATTCGCGTCACCTGGCTTCGGGACAGCTATGGTAAATTATATATTGTTGCGAAGCCCCAAATGTTAGCTTTCCAACGCAACTAAAACCGTGTCATTTGGACCTCTGTAGCAAAAGTTATGACCGTTTGAGTGCAAAGAGGTCAGGCTGGACAGCTTAGCAACTTCTTCAACTTCTTGTATTCCTTCCACTTTTGCATGCTTCTCTTCCATCCTCTGAGCCATTCCTGCCTTGTAATATCTGAAAACACTTAACACACATATCAAGGCATCGAATGGTAATAAGAGAGGATTAATAATTAGCAAATATAAGATCAAAGAAGCATATTTTCAATCATAGCATAAAATCAGGAAGGAAAAAGTAAAACCATGCAAATAGTATGAATAAGTGGGTAAGGACTTGATAAAATCCACTCAATTGAGCACAAGATAAACCATAAAATAGTGGTTTATCAACCTCCCCACACTTAAACATTAGCATGTCCTCATGCTAAGCTTAAGAGAAGCTATAAAGATGAAGAGGAATGGTAGATTAATATGAAATGCAACCTATCTATATGAATGCAACTATATGCAGAATGTTTCTACCTACTTGGTTAAAAATAAACAAATCTTTTAAGAACAAAGATGAACTGGATTTCACTAATTCAAATTATACAATAAAAGACAAGTAAACTTGTAAGAATATAGCTCATGAAAGCAGGGAACATAGAATTAAGCACTGAACCCTTACTGGTAGTGTATATCACTCTAACTCTCAAGTGTCTAGGGTCAATCACTCTACTCTTCCCTAGTCATGCTTTCTCAACCTTGTTCTTCATCTAACCAATCAACAAATATTTAGTATATCAATGCAAACATCATGAGGTCTTTTCAAGGTTGTAATGCGGCTGAGGTAAAGGTAATGATATACATATATAAGGCTAAGTAAGCTAACAAAGTGAATCCTTGATTAGTCTAAGATCTCACCTAACATATACATACTTTATATAATTTAAAATGCTTTACCTAGCTACCCAAATTTTTCCCACTTTTGTATTACATGCTCATGTATCAAACTTATTTTTGAATTTTGTCCCATGTGCATTGCTTCTTTTTATTTTACATTGGGGAAATTTTTGTGTCCCCTTATTCAATTACTTAAAAATTTAATTTTTTCTTAATGCACATGGTAATTTAATTATTTTGACTTCACATGAGCATGCTTCCCAAACCTTGAAATAACTTATTCAATTTAATTTCCCCTTTTTTTTTCTATCATCCCATGTTCCCATAAAATTTCTCATACTTAATTTATACACAATATCTATCTTAAGCTTAACCAAGGATTCAACTTGGAATTTTTATTTTATTTCTATGCTTAAGGCTAGTAATGTGGTTATAAAATAGAAGAAGGGGCAGAAAGGCTCAAGGGGGCTAACAAAGGTAACATAAAAGGGTAGGCTTATTTGGGATAAGTGAGCAAAAACAAGTAATGACCTCAATTATATGCAAGCATGTAAATACAGTAAATATTGGACATATAGAATGGAACAAAGCAAAGATTGCAATTATAGAGAAGAAAACACACAAGAATAAAAATTTATGGTTAAATAATATAACCATATAAATAAGCTCAAAATCTCACAGGTTGTGTGTTCTTAGCTTTTAACTATGTTCCAAATACAACTTCAAACAAGTTTAACAAAAATTTTTCAATTTAAATTAGTGAAATACTATAAAAATTTCTTAAAAAATAAAATATTACTTCAACCAAGTAGTAACTAAATGCACAAAATCAAACAAATATGCAATCAAATATGCAAATGCAACAATGAACAAACAAAGAAAATAAAACAATGGTGTTGGAAAGAAGAAAATAGCTAACCTATGGAGATCGGTATGGACCTCCCCACACTTAAAGATTGCACCGTCCTCAGTGCATGCTAAGATGTGCAGGTGGATGGGTTGCGAGCTATAACTGCTGTTATTTCTCTAAAGATTGTGCAGACGGACTGGCTTGTCTCCCAATTAAGAGGCTTGTCCTCTCCCTTCGTGGTGGCCATCCTGAAAGAAGAGGGAAAAGAAGAAAAGTAACCCAAAAATAAAGATAAAATAAAATATGGTTGGGTTAATGCCAAATAATAAGGGTCTCAATTACATGGTAGCTACAACATGCAAGTGAGAAAACAGTAGAAGTACATGGCAAATCAAGAGTGCAAAAATTTGCAACAATAGGAAAGAGAGTGTGGGTAAGGAGAGATAATATAAATTCATGTCAATGTAAAAGTAATACAGGTATAAAAGATTGGCATTGATTTAAATAATATTACCTAACCAGAATAAAACAAGTCACTAAGCACCCAAAATAATTCAAGAGAAGATGCAACAGTTAAATAAGAAAATCAACACCAAAGGAAAAATAATGAATTTAGAAAATAAAAGAAAAATATGCACTAAATTAAAATGCAATGAATGAAATATGAAAATAAATTAAGTAAAATAGAATGAATGTGAAAAGGAATGAGAAGTGAAAGAAATAAAGTAAGAAAGAAAGAAGAAAAGATAGAAGAAATTAGGATTAGAAAAGAAAATAGAAGATAATTGGCGCTGATTTGGATGAGTTGTGCGGCGCAGGCGATGCGGACGCGTGAGTGACGCGTTCGCGTGGTGCGCGATTAGGTCAGGTGACGCGGACGCGTGGGTCACGCGATCGCGTGGCCTGATTTGTGCGATTGGCGCGAGTGCAGTCTCGCGTTCGTGCAACTCTCTGTTCGAAACTCTTTTCGCCAGATTTTTGGGTGACGCGGTCGCGTGGATGGACATATTTTGAAAATGACACGGACGCGTGGGGCACGCATTCGCGTGGTAAGGCTTGTGCTTCTAGCACGGTTCCATCCCCATTCCATCCTAACTTGCTGCCAAACACCCGTATACGTCGATTTTACAGGGCCACGCGTTCGCGTGGGTGACGCAGACACGTGGGAGGCATTTTTCCCACATGACGCGGATGCGTGGATCAATTTGTGCCAAAGGCACGCCTCCAGCCACGCTCTCGCGTGACTCTCTGTTCAATTCTCTTTTCTTCAAAACGCACTGGTGACGCGGACGCGTCAGCGACGCTGCCGCGTCGTGTGCGTGTTTTTTTTTATGCATGAAAAATGAAGAATGCAATGCTAATATGAATATTATGCAAAACTCCAGGTTCAATACAATAAAATAAAATAAAACTCGAAAACAAATAAAACTAAATAAAAATAAAAAAGAAACGACAAAATCAGGAAGGAAAAAGTAAAACCATGCAAATAGTATGAATAAGTGGGTAAGGACTTGATAAAATCCACTCAATTGAGCATAAGATAAACCATAAAATAGTGGTTTATCAGCCCCAGAAGTAGATTTTAGCACTAAATAGACTATTTTACCCTTACTAGTCATTAGTTTAGTATTTAAGTGTTATTTTTGCATAATGATACGAACAACATCAGACTTTACACAATATTTTCATTTTTACCATTGTATTTTTCTTTCAGTATGAGTTTCTAAACCTCCTAGGTTGAGGGGAGGAGCCCTGCTGAGTCCTAT
Source organism: Arachis hypogaea (assembly GCF_003086295.3). NCBI lineage: Eukaryota > Viridiplantae > Streptophyta > Magnoliopsida > Fabales > Fabaceae > Arachis > Arachis hypogaea. The sequence goes on from NC_092055.1 coordinate 74,800,340, forward strand.
GAATTAATAAAAGTATTACTGTTTCTCTTCGATCCGTGTTTAATTTAATTCTAAGATGTATACTCGTTCTTCAACATGGTTAATAGGATGTTCAGTGACAATAAGCTCTGTTCATCATACTAAAACAACGTGCCTGACAAACACTCGTGTCTACTTGGGTTCGTGTGAATACGTGACTGAAAAGCGCAAACCGCCAGCTATGTTTATACATCTCTTAGACGGCTAATCCACGACTTTGTTGTGGACTTCTCGAGACACTAGTTCAGCCAATTTCCGGAGAGATTAGGGTTTCTGTGGTAAAGGCTAGAACCCAAAGAAGCAGCATTCTCTAATCCGGAAGATTCGACCTTGTCTGTGGTGTTTTGAGTAGGATCGCCAAGAGAATGAACTGCTAGAGCTTCACCCTCGTTCAGATTGGATGACCACGACCAATGGCGTTTGATCTAAAGCAGAGGAGATTGATGACTGATGAGCGGATAATTTATACGATTTTTGGCATTGTTTTTAGTATGTTTTTAGTAGGATCTAGTTACTTTTAGGGATGTTTTCACTAGTTTTTATGTTAAATTCACATTTCTAGACTTTACTATGAGTTTGTGTGTTTTTCTGTGATTTCAGGTATTTTCTGGCTGAAATTGAGGGACTTGAGCAAAAATCAGATTCAGAGGTTGAAGAAGGACTGCTGATGCTGTTGGATTCTGACCTCCCTGCACTCAAAGTGGATTTTCTGGAGCTACAGAACTCGAAATGGCGCGCTTCCAATTGCGTTCGAAAGTAGACATCCAGGGATTTCTAGCAATATATAATAGTTCGTACTTTGGCCAAGAATAGACGACGGAAACTGGCGTTCAACGCCAGCTTTCTGCCCAAATCTGGCGTCCAGCGCCAGAAAAGGAGCCAAAACCAGAGTTGAACGCCCAAACTGGCACAAAAGTTGGCGTTCAACTCCAAGAAGGACCTCTACACGTACGACACTCAAGCTCAGCCCAAGCACACACCAAGTGGGCCCCAGAAGTGGATTTATGCATCAATTACTTACTTCTGTAAACCCTAGTAGCTAGTTTATTATAAATAGGACCTTTCACTATTGTATTAGGAGTCTTTTTGACCATCTTTGATCAGTTATATGCTATCTTAGATCACGTTTGAGGGCTGGCCTCTCGGCCATGCCTGGACATTCACTTATGTAATTTCAACGGTAGAGTTTCTACACTCCATAGATCAAGGTGTGGAGCTCTGCTGTTCCTCAAAGATTAATGCAAAGTACTACTGTTTTCTATTCAATTCATCTTGTTTCACTTCCAAGATATTCATTCGTACTTCAATCTGAATGTGATGAACGTGACAATTATCATCATTCCCTATGAACGCGTGCCTGACAACCACTTCCGTTCTACCTTCGACTGAATGAGTATCTCTTAGATCTCCTAACCAGAATCTTCGTGGTGTAAGCTAGAATGATGGCGGCATTCAAGAGAACCCAGAAAGTCTAAACCTTGTCTGTGGTATTCTGTGTAGGATTCAATGAATGAATGACTGTGACGAGCTCCTAACTCGCGATTGCAGGGCGTTAGTGACAGACGCAAAAGGATAGTAAATCCTATTCCAGCATGATCGAGAACCGACAGATGAATAGCCGTGCCGTGACAGGGTGCGTTGACCATTTTCACTGAGAGGATAAGATGAAGCCATTGACAAGGGTGATGCCTCCAGACGATTAGCCGTGCCGTGACAGGGCATTGGATCATTTTCCCGAGAGATGACCGAAAGTAGCCATTGACAGTGGTGATGTATCACATAAAGCCAGCCATGGAAAGGAGTAAGACTGATTGGATGAAGATAGCAGGAAAGCAGAGGTTCAGAGGAACGAAAGCATCTCCATTCGCTTATCTGAAATTCTCACCAATGAATTACATAAGTATTTCTATCCCTATTTTATTATATTATTTTCGAAAACTCCATAACCATTTAATATCTGGCTGACTGAGATTTACAAGGTGACCATAGTTTGCTTCATACCGACAATCTCCGTGGGATTCGACCCTTACTCACGTAAGGTATTACTTGGATGACCCAGTGCACTTGCTGGTTAGTTATGCAAAGTTGTGAAGATATGTTTAGACCATGGTCCTGTGCATCCGCTTTTGGTGCCATTGCCAGGGAATCAATTTCGAACAACAATTCACAACCTGAGTAGCAATTTCGCATACCAAGTTTTTGGCGCCGTTGCCGGGGATTGTTTGAGTTTGGACAACTGACGGTTCATCTTGTTGCTCAGATTAGGTAATTTTCTTTTTGTTTTCTTCTCAAAAATTTTTCAAAAATATTTGAAAATTTTCTCCTTTGTATTAAAAAAAAAAAATAATATAAGAATGTTTTCAAAAATTTTATTCAAAATTTTTAAGAATGAATTCTAGTGTTTCATGAAGCATGTGAAGCTTGGCTGGCTGTAAAGCCATGTCTAAATTTATTTGGACTGAGGCAGCAATTTGTTATCAAGAGCAAGCTAGTTGTTGCTAATCCACCTGCTGCTGTTCCTGATTCACCTGCTGAAGCTTGGCTGGCCATTGGCCATGTCTAGTGTTTTGGACCGGTGCTTTCATTGAAAGCTTGGCTGGCTAGTGAGCCATGTCTAATTCCTGGACTGAAGCTTTAGACTAAGAATGCAAGATTCCTGGAATTCATGTTAAAAATTTTGGAATCCTTATTTTTTCTTTTTCATATAATTTTTTGAAAAATCCAAAAAAATTTTAGAAAATCATAAAAATAAAAAATATTTTTCTGTTTCTTGTTTGAGTCAAGAGTCATGTTATAAGTTTGGTGTCATTTGCATGTGCATCTTGCATTTTTCAAAAATTTTATGCATTCATGGTGTTCTTCATGATCTTCAAGTTGTTCTTGGTAAGTCTTCTTGTTTGATCTTGATGATTTTTTGTTTTGTGTCTTTTATTGTTTTTCATATGCATTTTTGAATTCTTAGTGCCTAAGCATTAAAGAATTCTAAGTTTGGTGTCTTGCATGTTTTCTTTGCATTAAAAATTTTTCAAAAATATGTTCTTGGTGTTCATCATGATCTTCATAGTGTTCTTGGTGTTCATCTTGACATTCATAGCATTCTTGCATGCATCACATGTTTTGATCTAAAAATTTCATGCATTGCATCTTTTTAGTGTTTTTCTCTCTCATCATAAAAATTCAAAAAATAAAAAAAAATATATCTTTCCCTTTTTCTCTCTCATCAAATTCGAAAATTTGAGTTGACTTTTTCAAAATTTTTTAAATCAAGTGGTTTCTTATGAGTCAAATCAAATTTTCAATTTGAAAATCTCATCTTTTTTAAAATCTTTTTCAAAAATCAAATCTTTTTCAAATTTCTTAGTTATTTTCGAAAATTTCAAAAATATTTTTCTTATTTTTATATAAAATTTTCAAAAATAACAATAAAAATTAATGTTTTGATTCAAAAATTTCAAGTTTGTTACTTACTTGTTAAGAAAGACTCAAACTTTGAGTTCTAGAATCATATCTTGTGATTTCTTGTGAATCAAGTCATTAATTGTGATTTTAAAAATTCAAATCTTTTTCAAAAACTAATTTCTCTCATATCTTTTCAAAAATATATTCTTATCTTATCTTTTTTTTTCAAAAAAATTTGATTTCAAAATATCTTTTCTAACTTCCTAACTTCCTATCTTTTCAAAATTTGTTTCAACTAACTAACTAACTTTTTGTTTGTTTCTTATCTTTTTCAAAATCACCTAACTAACTCTCTCTCTCTCATTTTCGAAAATCCCTTCCTTCTTTTTCAAAATTTCTTATTAATTAACTAATTATTTTTATTTTTGATTTCAAAATTTTTCGAAAATTACTAACCTTTTTCAAAATAAACTATTTTCGAAAATCACTAACCCTTTTTCAAAAATTATTTTCGAAAATTCTCCCTCTCCCATCTTACTCTATTTATTTATTCATCTACTAACATCTCATCTCACATCTCTACCCTCCTCACAGTTGTGTTTCTTCCATTACAATACATTCTTTGTCTCCCTCTTTTCTCCCACTCACAAAGGGATCCCTATACTGTGGTATAAAGGATCTCTATTATTATTATTTTTCTGTACCTTCTTCTTTGTCATATGAGCAGGAGCAAGGACAAGAACATTCTTGTTGAAGTAGATCCAGAACCGGAAAGGACTCTGAAGAAAAAACTAAGAGAAGCTAAATTACAACAATCCAGAGATAACCTTTCAGAAATTTTCGAACAGGAAGATGAGATGGCAGCCGAAAATAATAATAATGCAAGGAGGATGCTTGGTGACTTTACTGCACCTAATTCCAATTTACATGGAAGAAGCATCTCCATTCCTGCCATTGGAGCAAACAACTTTGAGTTGAAACCTCAATTAGTTTCTCTGATGCAGCAGAACTGCAAGTTTCATGGACTTCCATCTGAAGATCCTTTTCAGTTCTTAACTGAATTCTTGCAGATATGTGATACTGTTAAGAGTAGATCCTGAAGTCTACAGGCTCATGCTTTTCCCTTTTGCTGTAAGAGATAGAGCTAGAGTGTGGTTGGATTCTCAACCCAAGGATAGCCTGAACTCTTGGGATAAGCTGGTCAAGGCTTTCTTAGCCAAGTTCTTTCCTCCTCAAAAGCTGAGCAAGCTTAGAGTGGATGTTCAAACCTTTAGACAGAAAGAAGGTGAATCCCTCTATGAAGCTTGGGAGAGATACAAAGGACTGACCAAAAAGTGTCCTTCTGACATGCTTTCAGAATGGACCATCTTGGATATATTCTATGATGGTTTATCTGAGTTATCAAAAATGTCACTGGATACTTCTGCAGGTGGATCCATTCACCTAAAGAAAACGCCTGCAGAAGCTCAAGAACTCATTGACATGGTTGCAAATAACCAGTTCATGTACACTTCTGAAAGGAATCCTGTGAATAATGGGACGCCTATGAAGAAGGGAGTTCTTGAGATTGACACTCTGAATGCCATATTGGCTCAGAACAAAGTATTGACTCAGCAAGTCAATATGATTTCTCAGAGTCTGAATGGAATGCAAGCTGCATCCAACAGTACTCAAGAGGCTTCGTATGAAGAAGAAGCTTATGATCCTGAGAACCCTGCAATAGCAGAGGTGAATTACTTAGGTGAACCTTATGGAAACACCTATAACTCATCATGGAGAAACCATCCAAATTTCTCATGGAAGGATCAAAAGCCTCAACAAGGCTTTAATAATGGTGGAAGAAACAGGTTTAATAATAATAAACCTTTTCCATCATCCACTCAGCAACAGACAGAGAACTCTGAACAAAATACTTCTAATTTGGCAAACTTAGTCTCTGATCTGTCCAAGGCCACTGTGAGTTTCATGAATGAAACAAGATCTTCCATTAGAAATTTGGAAGCACAAGTGGGCCATCTGAGTAAAAGGATCACTGAAATCCCTCCCAGTACTCTCCCAAGCAATACAGAAGAGAATCCAAAAGGAGAGTGCAAGGCCATTGACATAAGCAAAATGGCCAAACCCAATGAGGGAGAGGAGGACGTGAATCCCAAGGAGGAAGACCTCCTGGGATGTCCAGTGACCAATAAGGAGCTTGCCTCTGAGGAACCAAAGGAATCTGAGACTCATCTAGAGACCATAGAGATTCCATTGAACCTCCTTATGCCCTTCATGAGCTCTGATGAGTATTTCTCTTCTGAAGAGAATGAGGATGTTACTGAAGAGCAAACTGCCAAGTTTCTTGGTGCAATCATGAAGCTAAATGCCAAATTATTTGGCATTGATACTTGGGAAGTTGAACCTCCCTTGTTCATCAATGAACTAAGTGATCTGGATCAACTGACATTACCTCAGAAGAGACAGGATCCTGGAAAGTTCATAATACCTTGTACCATAGGCACCATGATCTTTAAGGCTCTGTGTGACCTTGGTTTAGGAATAAACCTCATGCCCCTCTCTGTAATAGAGAAACTGGGAATCTATGGGGTGCAAGCTGCTAAAATCTCATTAGAGATGGCAGACAATTCAAGAAAATAGGCATATGGACAAGTAGAGGACGTGTTAGTAAAGGTTGAAGGCCTTTACATCCCTGCTGATTTCATAGTCCTGGATACTGGAAAGGAAGAGGATGAATCCATCATCCTAGGAAGACCTTTCCTGGCCACAGCAAGAGCTGTGATTGATGTTGACAGAGGTGAACTAGTCCTTCAATGGAATGAGGACTCCCTTGTGTTTAAAACTCAAGGATCTCCCTCTGCAACCATGGAGAGGAAGCATGAAAAGCTTCTCTCAAAGCAGAGTCAACCCAAGCCCCCACAGTCAAACTCTAAGTTTGGTGTTGGGAGGCCACAACCAAACTCTAAGTTTGGTGTTGAACTCCCATATCCAAACTCTAAGTTTGGTGTTGGAGAGTTTCAACAATGCTCTGAACATCTGTGAGGCTCCATGAGAGCCCACTGTCAAGCTATTGACATTAAAGAAGCGCTTGTTGGGAGGCAACCCAATTTTTATTTATCTAACTATATTTTTCTTAGTTATATGTCTTTATAGGTTCATGATCATGAGGAGTCACAAAATAAATATAAAAATTGAAAACGGAATCAAAAACAGCAGAAGAAAAATCACACCCTGGAGGAGCATCTGCCTGGCGTTCAACGCCAGAACAGAGCATGGTTCTGGCGCTGAACGCCCAAAATGGGCAGCATTCTGGCGCTGAACGCCCAGAACAAGCATGGTTCTGGCGTTCAACGCCAGAAATGGCAACAAATGGGCGTTGAACGCCCAAAATGGGCACCAACCTGGCGCTGAACGCCCAGAGTTGTGTGCAAAGGCATTTTACATGCCTAATGGGTGCAGGGATGTAAATCCTTGACACCTCAGGATCTGTAGACCCCACAGGATCCCCACCTACCTCCACTCACTTCTTCTCACCACTCTCTTTCACACAACCCCATAAACACTCTTCCCCAAAAACCCTTCACCAATCACCTCAATCTCTCTTCCCCATCACCTCTTCACCACTCACATCCATCCACTCTTCCCCATAAACCTACCTCATAAACTCCACCTACCTTCAAAATTCAAAACCAATTTCCCACCCAAACCCACCCATATGGCCGAAACCTTTCCCCCCTCCCTTCCTTATATAAAGCCCTCCATTCTTCATCAAATTCACACAACACACCCCTCTACACCCTTCTTGGCCGAAACACTTCCCACTCTCCCTCTCCTCCATTTCTTCTTCTTCTTCATCTATTCTTTCTTTTATTGCTCGAGGGCGAGCAAAATTCTAAGTTTGGTGTGGTAAAAGCATAAGCTTTTTATTTTTCCATTACCATTGATGGCACCTAAGACCGGAGAATCCTCTAGAAAGGGGAAAGGGAAGACAAAAGCTTCCACATCCGAGTCATGGGAGATGGAAAGGTTCATCTCCAAAGCCCATCAAGACCACTTCTATGATGTTGTGGCCAAGAAGAAGGTGATCCCTGAGGTCCCTTTCAAACTCAAAAGAAATGAGTATCTAGAGATCCGACATGAAATTCAAAGAAGAGGTTGGGAAGTTCTAACAAATCCCATCCAACAAGTCGGCATCCTAATGGTTCACGAGTTCTATGCTAATGCATGGATCACCAAGAACCATGATCAAAGTAAGAACCCGGATCCAAAGAACTATGTTACAATGGTTCGGGGGAAATACTTAGATTTTAGTCCGGAAAATGTGAGGTTGGCGTTCAACTTGCCAAACATGGAAGAGAACGCACGCCCCTACACAAGGAGAGTCAACTTTGATCAAAGGTTGGACCAAGTCCTTATGGACATATGTGTAGAAGGAGCTCAATGGAAGATTAACTCTAAAGGCAAGCCGGTTCAACTAAGAAGATTGGACCTCAAGCCTGTAGCTAGAGGATGGTTAGAGTTCATTCAATGCTCAATCATTCCCACTAGCAACCGGTCTGAAGTTACTATAGACTGGGCCATCATGATCCATAGCATCATGATTGGAGAAGAGGTGGAAGTTTATGAGATTATACCTCAAGAACTCTACAAGGTGGCTGACAAGTCCTCCACTATGGCAAGGTTAGCCTTTCCTCACCTCATTTGCCACCTATGCAATTCAGCTGGGATTGACATAGAGGGAGATATCCTCATTAAAGAGGACAAGCCCATCACTAAGAAAAAGATGGAGCAAGCAAGAGAGCCCATTCATGGAGCTCAAGAGGCGTATGAAGCTCATCACCATGAGATCCCAGAGATGCCTCAAATGCACCTTCCTCCACAAAACTATTGGGAGCAAATCAATACCTCCCTAGGAGAATTGAGTTCCAATATGGGACAACTAAGGGTGGAACATCAAGAGCACTCCATCATGCTTTATGAAATAAGAGAAGATCAAAAAGCAATGAGGGAGGAGCAACAAAGACAAGGAAGAGACATAGAAGAGCTCAAGGACATCATTGGTTCCTCAAGAAGGAAACGCCACCATCACTAAGGTGGATTCATTCCTTGTTCTTATTTCTTCTGTTTTTCATTTTCTATGTTATGTGCTTATTTATGTTTTTGTCTTCATTACATGATCATTAGTAGTTAGTAACTTTGTCTTAAAGTTATGAATGTCCTATGAATCCATCACCTCTCTTAAATAAAAAACTGTTTTAATTCAAAAGAACAAGAAGTACATGAGTTTTGAATTTATCCTTGAACTTAGTTTAATTATATTGATGTGGTGACAATGCTTCTTGTTTTCTGAATGTATGCTTGAACAGTGCATATGTCTTTTGAAGTTGTTGTTTAAAGAATGTTAAATATGTTGGCTCTTGAAAGAATGATGACTAGGAGACATGTTATCTGATAATCTGAAAAATCATAAAAATGATTCTTGAAGCAAGAAAAAGCAGCAAAGAACAAAGCTTGCAGAAAAAAAAAATAGGCGAAAAAAAAAATATATAGAAAGAAAAAGAAAAAGCAAGCAGAAAAAGCCAAAAGCTCTTAAAACCAAAAGGCAAGGGTAAATAAAAAGGATCCCAAGGCTTTGAGCATCAGTGGATAGGAGGGCCTAAAGGAATAAAATCCTGGTCTAAGCGGCTAAACCAAGCTGTCCCTAACCATGTGCTTGTGGCGTGTAGGTGTCAAGTGAAAACTTGAGACTGAGCGGTTAAAGTCGAGGTCCAAAGCAAAAAAAAAAGAGTGTGCTTAAGAACCTTGGACACCTCTAATTGGGGACTTTAGCAAAGCTGAGTCACAATCTGAAAAGGTTCACCCAGTTATGTGTCTGTGGCATTTATGTATCCGGTGGTAATACTGGAAAACAAAGTGCTTAGGGCCACGACCAAGACTCATAAAGAAGCTGTGTTCAAGAATCATCATACTGAACTAGGAGAATCAATAACACTATCTGAACTCTGAGTTCCTATAGATGCCAATCATTCTGAACCTCAATGGATAAAGTGAGATGCCAAAACTATTCAAGAGGCAAAAAGCTATAAGTCCCGCTAATATGATTGAAGCTATGTTTCATTGATAGTTTGGAATTTATAGTATATTCTCTTCTTTTTATCCTATTTGATTTTCAGTTGCTTGGGGACAAGCAACAATTTAAGTTTGGTGTTGTGATGAGCGGATAATTTATACGTTTTTTGGCATTATTTTTAGTATGTTTTTAGTAGGATCTAGTTACTTTTAGGGATGTTTTCACTAGTTTTTATGTTAAATTCACATTTCTGGACTTTACTATGAGTTTGTGTGTTTTTCTGTGATTTCAGGTATTTTCTGGCTGAAATTGAGGGACTTGAGCAAAAATCAGATTCAGAGGTTGAAGAAGGACTGCTGATGCTATTGGATTCTGACCTCCCTGCACTAAAAGTGAATTTTCTGGAGCTACAAAACTCAAAATGGCGCGCTTCCAATTGCTTTCGAAAGTAGACAACCAGGGCTTTCTAGCAATATATAATAGTCCATACTTTGGCCAAGAATAGACGACACAAACTGGCGTTCAACGCCAGCTTTCTGCCCAAATCTGGCGTCCAGCGCCAGAAAAGGAGCCAAAACCAGAGTTGAACGCCCAAACTGGCACAAAAGCTGGCGTTCAACTCCAAGAAGGACCACTACACGTGCGACACTCAATCTCAGCCCAAGCACACACCAAGTGGGCCCCGGAAGTGGATTTATGCATCAATTACTTACTTCTGTAAACCCTAGTAGCTAGTTTATTATAAATAGGACCTTTCACTATTGTATTAGGAGTCTTTTTGACCATCTTTGATCAGTTATATGCTATCTTAGATCACGTTTGAGGGCTGGCCTCTCGGCCATGCCTGGACATTCACTTATGTAATTTCAACGGTAGAGTTTCTACACTCCATAGATCAAGGTGTGGAGCTCTGCTGTTCCTCAAAGATTAATGCAAAGTACTACTGTTTTCTATTCAATTAATCTTGTTTCGCTTCCAAGATATTCATTCGTACTTCAATCTGAATGTGATGAATGTGACAATCATCATCATTCCCTATGAACGCGTGCCTGACAACCACTTCCGTTCTACCTTCGACTGAATGAGTATCTCTTAGATCTCCTAACCAGAATCGTCATGGTGTAAGCTAGAATGATGGCGGTATTCAAGAGAATCCGGAAAGTCTAAACCTTGTCTGTGGTATTTCGAGTAGGATTCAATGAATGAATGACTGTGACGAGCTCCTAACTCGCGATTGCAGGGTGTTAGTGACAGACGCAAAAGGATAGTAAATCCTATTCCAGCACGATCGAGAACCGACAGATGAATAGCCGTGCCGTGATAGGGTGCGTTGACCATTTTCACTGAGAGGATAAGATGAAGCCATTGACAAGGGTGATGCCTCCAGACGATTAGCCGTGCCGTGATAGGGCATTGGATCATTTTTCCGAGAGATGACCGAAAGTAGCCATTGACAGTGGTGATGTATCACATAAAGCCATCCATGGAAAGGAGTAAGACTGATTGGATGAAGATAGCAGGAAAGCAGAGATTCAGAGGAACGAAAGCATCTCCATTCGCTTATCTGAAATTCTCACCAATGAATTACATAAGTATTTCTATCCCTATTTTATTATATTATTTTCGAAAACTCCATAACCATTTAATATCTGCCTGACTGAGATTTACAAGGTGACCATAGTTTGCTTCATACCGACAATCTCCGTGGGATTCGACCCTTACTCACGTAAGGTATTACTTGGACGACCCAGTGCACTTGCTGGTTAGTTATGCGAAGTTGTGAATATATGTTTAGACCATGGTCCTGTGCATCCGTTTTTGGTGCCATTGCCAGGGAATCAATTTCGAACAACAATTCACAACCTGAGTAGCAATTTCGCATACCAATGACCATGGCCAATGGCATTGATCACATACAGCCTGCCATAGAAGAAGCCATTCACAAGCAAAGAGACAGTAATACCAGAGTTAATTCAGAAAGACAAAGCAACTCCAATCCTTAACCATATTCCTATTATTGATTCCTTTCCAATATAAAAAGTAATTTATACAATATTCCTTTAATGCAATTAAGCCTCAATCCAACAACCTTCTGATTTTGCCTGACTAAGACCTGCAAGATAACCATAGCTTGTTTCAAACCACAATCCTCGTGGGATCGACCCTCACTCGCTCAGGTATTTTTTGGACGACCTACTGCACTTGCTGGTACAGCTGTACAAAAGTGTGGGGATTCGTGCACTAAGTTTTTGGTGCCGTTGCTGGAAATTGTTCGAGTTTGGACAACTGACAGATTATCTTATTCCCTAGATCAGGTAATTTTTATTTTATTTGAGTCTTTTATTTTTATTATCTTCTTCTTTAATTTTCAAAAAATCAAAAACTTTTTCAAAAATATTTTTCTTTTCTTTGTTTAATCTTTGTTCTTAGTTTGAGTCTTTTTATTTTTCTTCTTGGTTAAATTTTCGTTTTCTTTGAGTCTTTCTTTAAAAAAAATTTAAAAAATAGTTTCTTTGGTCAAATCTTTAACTTTGGTGTCTTGTGTTTTTCTTTTAGTTTTTCAAAAATTTTATGTTCCGTTTTCAAAAATTTTAAGTTTAGTGTCTTTTGCATGTTCTTGTGTTCTTTGAATTTCTTGAGTTTTGTTCTTGGTGTTCTTCTTAATCTTCAAGGTGTTCTGGTTTTTCTTTTTGTTTTGATCTTAAAAATTTTTAAGTTTGGTGTCCCTTTGTGTTTTTTTTTAAATTTTCAAAAACTAGGTGGTTTTGATCTAAAAAATTTTAAGTTTTGTGTCTTTTACTTGTTTTTCTCTTTCCTCATTAAATTCAAAAAGAAAAAAATACCTTTTCTATTTTTATTTTAACTTAATTGTCAAAATTTTTAAATAAAAATTCAGATTTTAATTTCAAAATTTTTATCTTATCTTATCTTAGTTTTAAAAAGCAAAATTCAAATCTTTTCAAAATCATATATTTTTCAAAATCTTATCTTATCCTTCTTTAAAATTTAAAAATTTCTATCATATCTTTTTCAAATTTCAAATCTAAAATTTCAAATTTTAAAATTAAATCTTTTTCAAAATCAAAATTTAAATCTTATCTTTTTCAAATCTTTTTTGTTTCTTATCTTATCTTTTCTAATCTCAATTTTTAAAATCAAGTCTTTTTCAAATATTTTTAATTTCTTATCTTATCTTTTCTTATCTTTTCTAATTTTAAATTTTAATTTCAAATCTTTTATAATCTTATATCTTACCTTATATTCAAATCTTTTCTTAATTGGTTATCTTCTCTTTCTTCTTTTTCAAAACTTCCTAACTAATTCTTCTTTCTCCTAATTGTCGAAAATTACTTCTTCTATTTCTCTTCTCTCTTTTTCGAAAATTCACTAACCAATTTTCAATTCTTTTTAATTAATTAACCATAATTTTCAAAAATAAAAAATAAAATAAAATAAAATAAAATATTTAAATTCTTATTTATCTTTTCTATTTCAAATTCTTCTCTTCTCTACTTCTATTTATTCGAACTCCTCTTCCCCTATTTTCAAAGTATTCTTCTTCTCTCTCATCTTCCATCTTCACTTTTCTATCTTCTTCTCCCTTCTTCACATCTCACTGGGAGTCTTCTATACTCAAATCAGACATAGAAGCTTCCTTTCTTTCTTTTCTTTTCCTTTTGTTTATGATCAAGAACAGGGATAAAGAACTCCTCTTTAATCTTGATTCTAAACCTGAAAGGACTTCGAAGAAAAGCTTACAACAAGCTAGAGAACAACACTCTGGAAGAAACCTTTCAGAAATTCTTGAACAAGAAATTGGAGACATGGCCAAACCTGAAGGTGATGCCAGAAAGGTTCTTGGTGACTTCACCATGCCTACCTCTGACTTTTATTACAGAAGCATCTCTGTACCTGCCATTGGAGCTAACAATTTTGAGCTTAAGCCTCAGTTAGTCTCTCTACTGCAACAGAATTGCAAATTCCAGGGACTTCCAACGGAAGATCCACATCAATTCCTGTAAGAATTCTTGAAGATCTGTGATACTATTAAGACCAATGGAGTAAATCCTGAGGTCTATAAACTCATGCTCTTTCCCTTTGCTGTAAGAGACAGAGCTAAGATATGGTTAGCTTCTCAACCAAAGTAGAGCTTAGACTCTTGGGAAAAGCTGGTTAATTCTTTTCTGGATAAATTCTTTTCCCCTCAAAGGATGAGCAAAATTAGGGTGAATGTTCAAACCTTCAGACAAAGGGAAGGTGAATCCCTCTATGAAGCTTGGGAAAGATACAAGCAATTAATCAAGAGATGTCCTCCTGACATGCTCTCAAAATGGCCTATCATAGGCGTATTCTATGATGGTCTGTCTGAGATGTCCAAAATCTCATTAGACACCTCTGCAGGTGGATTACTCCACTTGAAAAAAATGCCCGCAGAAGCAAGAGAACTCATTGAGATGGTTGCAAACAACCAATTCATGTACACTTCTAAAAGAAATCCTGTAAATCATGGAGTCTCTCAGAAGAAAAGAGTTCTTGAAGTTGATACTTTGAATGCCATATTGGCTCAGAACAAGATCTTGACCCAACAGGTCAATATGAACTCCCAGCATTTAACTGGAATGCAAACTACAGCTGGAAGTACCCAAGAAGTATCACCTAATGTAGATGCTTATGATCTTGATCAACCCACCATGGAGGAGGTGAATTATATGGGAGAACCCTATGGAAACACCTACAATCCTTCATGGAGAAATCATCCTAATCTTTCATGGAAGGATCAACAGAAATGTCAGCAAGGTTTCAATACTAATCAAGGTGGAAGGAACCAGAATAGGTTCAACTACAGACCACCATTCCCATCTTCTCAAGGGAACACAGAAACCCCTAAGCAGACCCTCTCTGACTTAGTCATTCTGGTTTCCAGCCTCTCTAAGACCACCCATAGTTTCATGAATGAAATAAGGTCCTCCATTAGAAACTTGGAGGTACAAGTTGGTCAACTGAGCAAAAGGATCCCTGAGACTCCTCCTGACACTCTTCCAAGCAACACTGAAGTGAACCCAAGAGAAGAGTGCAAGGCCATTACCATGGAGGTAGAGGTCGAATATGGGGAGAATGGGAAGGCATTGAACACCAGTGAGGAAGCCCTCACTGGGTTTTCAATGCCCACAATGGCAGCAAGCCTGGTGTTGAACGCCAGTGAGAAACCCCTCACTTGGCATTCAATGCCCATCCTGGCAGCAGAGCTGGCGTTGAATGCCAGCCAGGTAGCACTGGCTGGGCGTTCAACGCCCAAACAGGTAGGACTTCTGGCGTTGAACGCCAGTGAAGACCCCTCACTAGGTGTTCAACGCGCAACCAGACAGGGAAGCTGGCGTTGAACGCCAGCCAGGATACCCTTGCTAGGCGTTCAACGCCCAAAAGGATAGAGGATCTGGCGTTTAGCGCCAGTAAGGGTGCACAGTATGGGTGTTCAATGCCCAAAGAACTATCAGAGATGGCGTTGAACACCAGTAAAAGTACACCTTCTGAGTCCTCAATACCCACTCAAGAAACCCCTATCCAAGACCTAAAAGAAGCTAAGGCTCATATAGAGGCTATAGAGGTTCCTTTACATGCACTTCTGCAATACATGAATTCTGATGAACACTCATCCTCTGATGAGGATGAAGACACTAGGGAAGAGCAAGTTGCTCAGTTCTTAGGAGCTCTTATGAAGCTGAATGCCAAGTTATTTGGTATAATCTGCTTTCTAAAGAACTAAATGCTTTGGTTCAGCAAAAGCTACCTCAGAAGCTTCCAGAACCTGGATGCTTCTTGATTCCTTGTACCATAGGCACCATAACCTTTGAGAAGGCTTTGTGTGACTTAGGGTCAAGCATAAACCTCATGCCACTCTCTGTAATGGGAAAGCTGGGAATCTTTGAGGTGCAGGCTGCAAACATCTCACTAGAGATGGCACACAAGTCTCTGAAGAAGCCATATGGCTTAGTGGAAGATGTCTTGGTGAAGGTTGAAGACCACTACATCCCTGCAAAGTTCATAGTCTTGGATATAAGAGAGGATGAGGATGACTCAGTCATCCTTGGAAGACCTTTCCTAGCCACTGCCAATGCTATCATTGATGTGGCTAAGGGAGAATTGACTCTACAACTAGGAGAGGATCACATCTTGTTCAAGATGCCTCATCCCAATTCTCTCTCTGAGAAAAGAGAGATAACTGTGTAACACCTAGTGTTCCAACCCTCTCTTTCTGTGTAGAGTTTTGTAGGGCCCCCAGACATCAATTCTAAGTTTGGTGTTGTGTAGCCATCAATAAGCTCTAAGCACAAAGGTAATAGAAAGAGAGTACCTAAAGGCTGGAGGGACAAGAAAGTCCCAACTAAAGTCCTCTCACCTGGCATGAGAGTTGTCTTCACCAAGAAACCAGTCATACCATATACAGTGAGTCGTGTCCTGTCTTTAGAGCATGTAGAGCTCATTCATGAGAGGACAAGAAGAAAGTTCACTGTAAGGGGCAAAAATCTGAGCCCATACTCACCTCCGTAAGGAGCTAATTGTCATGCTAATGACATTAAAGAAGCGCTTGTTGGGAGGTAACCCAACCATAATTAATTATTTTTATTTTTCTTTTATTTTGTTTTTCTTTAATTTATAATTTAGGTTCATAATCATATGCAGCAGTCAGAGTAGAGACAGAAATGTCAAAGCAGAGAAAATAGAACACTCTGGATGGAGTGTTGTCAAAGTTAAACGCCAGCCATGGAGCTCTGGCTGGGCGTCCAACGCCCCAAATGGGCAGCATTGCTGGCGTTGAATGCCAGCCAGGGAGCAGACCCTGGGCGTTCAAACGCTAGTGCAGAGGGCAGGGAATTTGGATTCCCTAGCCTCTCAGGACCAGTGGGTCCCATAGCATCCTTACCTACCCCATTTATTCTTTCTTACTTTCACACTTCCCCATAAACACTTTCCTATAAACCCTTGCCAATCAAATCCATACCACTTTTCCAAATCCATCATAACTCCCACCAACCCCCATCCAATTTAAAATCAAATTTCTCTCCCATTTACCCACCCATGGCCGAACCCAACCCTACCCCCTCCTATAAATACCCCTCTTCATAACCCTTCATACACACACACCTTTCGCATACACTCATAAGCCCCACGGTCGAGCCCTCTCTTTCCCTCTATCTTCTTATATTTTCTTCTTCTTCTATTCCATTCTTTTTTTTCTTTATTTTTGCTCGAGGACGAGCAAAGATTTAAGTTTGGTGTTGGAAAAGCATAGCTTTTTTCTTTCCATTACCATTCATGGCACCCATTGTTGGTCCTCTAGAAAGAGGAAAGGAAAGGCAGTAACCACCTCCTTTGAATCTTGGAAGCTGGAGAGATTCATCACCAAAGCCCATCAAGACCATTTCTATGAAGTAATGGTAGAGAAAAAAGTGATCCTTGAGGTCCCTTTCAAGCTCAAGAAGAATGAGTATCCAGAAATCCGAAGAGAGATCCAGAGAAGAGGTTGGGAAGTCCTAACTAATCCCATTCAAGATGTTGGGATTTTAATGGTGCAAGAGTTTTATGCTAATGCATGGGTTACTAAAAACCATGACACTAGTGTGAACCCAAATCCAAGGAATTGGAGCACCATGGTCCGAGGGAGAATCCTAGATTTCAACCCAGAAAGTGAGAGGTTGGCGTTCAACTTGCCTTTGATGCAAGGAGACTGACATCCATACACTAGAAGAGTCAAATTTGATCAGAGATTAGATCAAGTACTCTCAGATATCTGTGTGGAAGGAGCACAGTAGAAAAGGGATTCCTAAGGCAAGCCTGTTCAACTAAGAAGGCTTGACCTAAAGCCCATAGCTAGAGGATGGTTAGAATTCATCCAACGTTCCATCATTCCCACTAGAAACCGGTTAGAAGTGACTATTAAAAAGGCCATCATGATCCATTGCATCATGATTGGGAGTGAGGTGGAAGTGCATGAGGTGATTCTTCAAGAATTGTACAAGATAGCTGAGAAGCCTTCCACCAATGCATGGTTGGCATTCCCACACCTCATCTATCATCTATGCTATTCAGATGGAATTGTCATAGAAGGAGACATATCCATTAGGGAGGACAAGCCCATCACTAAGAAGATGATGGAGCAAATTAGAGAGCATGCACAAGAGCCTATACATCTACCACAGCATGAGATCCCTGAGATGCCTTAAGGGATGTATTTTCCTCCTCAAAGCTATTGGAATCAATGGTAGACTTCTCTTGGAGAACTAAGCACTAACATGGAGAAATTGAGGGTGGAGCATCAAGAGCATTCCATCACCCTCAATGAAATAAGAGAAGATTAAAGAGCCATAAGGGAAGAACAAAGGGCTATGAGGGAAGAGCAACAAAGGCAAAGGAGTGACATTGAAGAGATCAAGCACCACATTGGATCCTCAAGGAGGAGCACTAGCCGCTACCATTAAAGGTGGATTCGTTCTCTTTTACCTCCTTTTCTTTTATTTTTTTGTTTTCTGTCATGTTGAGTTATCTGTTCTCTTGTTCTTGTTGCATGATCATTTGCATTGATGTCTTAAAGTTGTAAAATGTTCCATAGATCTCTCACCTTGCTTAAAAAAATTTATTTGAAAAGAATTGAGAGATACATAAATTTCAAGTTTATAATAAGAATAGTTTAATTATTTTGATGTGGTGGCATTGCTTTTCTTTTCTGAATGAATGAATAAACAGTGCATATTTGAAGTTGGAATTTTAGAATGTTGGCTCTTGAAAGAATGATGAAAAAGGAAAAATATTATTGATAATCTGAAAAATCCAAAAATTGATTCTTGAAGTAAGAAAAAGCAGCAAAAAAGAAAAAAGAAAAAAGCATGTTGCAAAAGAAAAGGAAAAAAAAATTACATATGCATGCGAAAAAAATGGCAAAAAAAAATAATAATAATAAAGAGAAAAATCTATTACTTCCCAAAAATGCAGGAAAAGGAGGACAGATTGAAAAAGCCAGTAACCCTTTAAACCAAAAGGCAAGGGTAAAAGGATCCAAGGCCTTGAGCATCAATGGATAGGAGGGCCTAAAGGAATAAAATCCTGGCCTAAGCGGCTCAACCAAGCTGTCCCTAACCATGTGCTTGTGGCGTGAAGGTGTCAAGTGAAAAGTTTGAGACTGAGCGGTTAAACTCGTGATCCAAAGCAAAAAGAGTGTGCTTAGGAACTCTGGACACCTCTATCTGGGGATTCTAGCAAAGCTGAATCACAATCCGAAAGGGTTCACCCAGTTAAAGTGTCTGTGGCATTTATGTATCCGATGGTAATACTGGAAAACAAAGTGCTTAGGGTCATGGCCAAGAATCTGAAAGCTGTGTTCAAGAATAAAAAAGAACTGAACTAGGAGAGTCAATAATATCATCTGGATTCTAAGTTCCTAAAGATGCCAACCATTCTAAGTTTCAATGAATGGTGAGATGCCAAAACTATTCAGAAGCAAAAAGCTACTAAGTCCAGCTCATCTAATTAAAACTGAGTTTCATTGGAAACTTTGAAATTTAATTATATCTTACTTTTCTTTTCTATCATACTATGTTTTTAGTTGCTTGGGGACAAGCAACAGTTTAAGTTTGGTGTTGTGATGAGCGGATATTTTATACGCTTTTTGGCATCATTTTCATATAGTTTCTAGTATGTTTTGTTTAGTTTTTAATAAGTTTTTATAGATTTTAGTGTTAAATTCACATTCTTGGATTCTACTACGAGTTTTTGAGTTTTTGTGCAATTTCAGATATTTTTTGGCTGAAATTGAGGGGCTGGAGTAAAAGTCTGATTCAGAGACAGAGAAAGCACTACAGATGCTATTTGGATCTGACCTCCTTGCACTCAGAAGAGCTTTTTTGGAGCTACAGAAGTTCAAATGAAGCATTCTGAATGGCTATGGAAAGCTAACATCTTGAGCTTTCCAGCAATGTATAATAGTTTATACTTTTCTTCAGATTAGAAGGCCCAAAACAGGCATCCAATGCCAGCCTCCTACCCCCTTCCAGGCGTCCAACGCCCAGAGAGGACCCCCTAGCCAGTGTTCAATGCCCTAGAGGTCTCCTAGCATGTGGATCTCATCAAAGCTCAGCCCAAACACTCACCAAGTGGTCCCTATAAGTAGATTTTAGAACAAAATAGACTATTTTACCCTTACTAGTCATTAGTTTAGTATTTAAGAGTTATTTTTATATAATCATACGAACAACATCAGACTTTACACCATATTTTCGTTTTTACCATTGTATTTTCCTTTCAGTATGAGTTTCTAAACCTCCTAGGTTGAAGGGAGGAGCCATGCTGAGTCCTATGAATTAATAAAAGTATTACTATTTTTCTTCAATCCGTGTTTGATTTAATTCTAAAATGTATACTCGTTCTTCAACATGGTGAATAGGATGAGCAGTGACAATCAGCTCTGTTCGTCATACTAAGATAGCGTGCCTGACAAACACCCGTGTCTACTTGGGTTCGTGTAAATACGTGACTGGAAAGCGCGAACCGCCAGCAATGTTTATACATCTCTCAGACGGCTAATCCACGACTTCGTTGGGGACTTCTTGAGACACTAGTTCAGCCGATTTTTGGGGAGATTATAGTCTCTGTGGTAGAGGCTAGAACCCAAAGAAGCAGCATTCTCTGATCCGAAAGATTCGACCTTGTCTGTGGTGTTTTGAGTAGGATCGCCAAGAATATGAACTGCTAGAGCTTCACCCTCGTTCAGATTGGATGACCACGGCCAATGGCATTTGATCTGAAGCAGAGGAGATTGATGACCACGACTAATGGCGTTTGATCTAAAGCAAAGGAGATTGATGACCACGGCCAATAACATTGATCACATACAGCCTGCCATAGAAGAAGCCATTTAGAAGCAAAGAGACAGTAATACCAAAGTTAATTCAGAAAGACAAAGCAACTCCAATCCTTAACCATATTCCTATTACTAATTCCTTTCCAATATAAAAAGTAATTTATATAATATTCCTTTAATGCAATTAAACCTCAATCCAACAACCTTCTGATCACCTGACTAAGACCTGCAAGATAACCATAGCTTGCTTCAAACCACAATCCTCATGGGATCGACCCTGACTCGCTCAGGTATTACTTGGATGACCTAGTGCACTTGCTGGTACAGCTGTACGAAAGTGTGGGGATTCGTGCACCAGGAAGCATCTCATTTGAACTTTTTAGGCCAAGATTTTGTTTCTTTAGACCCTCCTAACCATTGATGCTCAAAGCCTTGGATCCTTGCTCTTGCCTTTTAGTTTTAAGAGCTTTTGGCTTTTTCTTTTATTTTTTTTATTCTTTTTGCTTTTTCTTTCTATTTTTCTTTCCTTTTTCTTTTGGCTACTTTTTCTTGCTTCAAGAATCATTTTTTTTTTATTTTTTAGATCACCAATAATACGTTTCCTTCTTCATCATTCTTTCAAGAGCCAACATACTTAACTCCAACATCAAATATGCACTTTTAATTCATGCATTCAGAAAGTAAAAGCAAGGTCCACCACATCAAAATAGTTGGACAACTTTTATTATATAACTCGAGCTTATATATCTCACTATTCTTTTTCAAGAAAAATTTTGTTTTAAGCATGGTGAGGGATACATAGGTGGTATGCAAAATCGTGATCATTCATTCCTTGGTAACGGCATCAAAAACTTTATACGCACGTTCATAATCTTAACTCTTTGTCACAACTTCGCACAACTAACCAGCAAGTGCACTGGGTCGTCCAAGTAATAAACCTTACGTGAGTAAGGGTCGATCCCACGGAGATTGTCAGCTTGAAGCAAGCTATGGTCACCTTGCAAATCTCAGTCAGGCGGATTCAAATGGTTATGGTGAATTGATAATTAAAATATAATTAAAATATAGAATAGGATAGAGATACTTATGTAATTCATTGGTGAAAATTTCAGATAAGCGTATAGAGATGCTTAGTTCCTTCTGAATCTCCGCTTTCCTACAGCTTTCATCCAATCCTTCATACTCCTTTCCATGGCAAGCTTTATGTAGGGCATCACCGTTGTTAATGGCTACATCCCGTCCTCTCAGTGAAAATGGTCCAAAATGTACTGTCACTGCACGGCTAATCATCTGCCGGTTCTCGATCATACTGGAATAGGATTCAGTAATCCTTTTGCATCTGTCACTACGCCCAGTACTCGCGAGTTTGAAGCTCGTCACAGCCATCCGTTCCCAGATCCTACTCGGAATACCACAGACAAGGTTTAGACTTTCCGGATCTCAAGAATGGCCGCTAATAATGCTAGCCTATACCATGAAGACTCTGATCATAGATCAAAAGGCTAAGAGATACACATTCAAGCTTGTTTGCATGTAGAACGGAAGTGATTGTCAGGCACGCGTTCATAGGTGAGAATAGTGATGAACATCACATAATCATCACATTCATCATGTTCTTGTGTGCGAATGAATATCTTAGAGAAGAAATAGACTTGAGTTGAATAGAAAAACAATAGTACTTTGCATTAATTCATGAGGAACAGCAGAGCTCCACACCTTAATCTATGGTGTGTAGAAACTCTACCGTTGAAAATACATAAGAATAAGGTCCAGACATGGCCGAATGGCCAGCCTCCATGATCTAAGAACTAAACGTCCAGAGATCTAAAATGATCAAAAAATATCTAACACAATAGTAAAAAGTTCTATTTATACTGAACTTGTTACTAGGGTTACAGAAATAAGTAAATAATGCAGAAATTCTCTTCTGGGCCCACTTGGCGTGTGCTTGGGCTGAGCATTGAAGCTTTCACGTGTAGAGGTGTTCCTTGGAGTTAAACGCCAGTTTGTAACCTGTTTCTGGCGTTTAACTCTGCTTTGCAACCTGTTTCTGGCGTTTAACTCCAGAATAGGGCAGAAAGCTGGCGTTGAACGCCAGTTTGTGTCATCTAAACTCGAGCAAAGTATGGACTATTATATATTTCTGGAAAGCACTGGATGCCTACTTTCCAACGCAATTGAGAGCGTGCCATTTGGACTCCTGTAGCTCTAGAAAATTTACTTTGAGTGCAGGGAGGTCAGAATCCAACAGCATCTGCAGTCCTTCTTCAGCCTCTGAATCTGATTTTTGCTCAAGTCCCTCAATTTCAGCCAGAAATTACCTGAAATCACAGAAAACACACAAACTCATAGTAAAGTCCAGAAATGTGATTTTTATTTAAAAAATAATAAAAATATATTAAAAACTAACTAAATCATACTGAAAACTATGTAAAAACAATGCCAAAAAGCGTATAAATTATCCGCTCATCACAACACCAAACTTAAATTGTTGCTTGTCCCCAAGCAACTGAAAATCAAATAGGATAAAAATAAGAGAATATACTATAAATTCCAAAATATCAATGAAACTTATCTCCAATCAGATGAGCGGGACTAGTAGCTTTTTGCCTCTTGAATAGTTTTGGCATCTCACTTTATCCATTGAAGTTCAGAATGATTGGCATCTATAGGAACTCAGAATTCAGATAGTGTTATTGATTCTCCTAGTTCAGTATGTTGATTCTTGAACACAGCTACTTTATGAGTCTTGGCCGTGGCCTTAAGCACTTTGTTTTCCAGTATTACCACCGGATACATAAATGCCACAGACACATAACTGGGTGAACCTTTTCAGATTATGACTCAGCTTTGCTAAAGTCCCCAATTAGAGGTGTCCAGGGTTCTTAAGCACACTCTTCTTTTTGCTTTGGACCTCGACTTTAACCGCTCAGTCTCAAGTTTTCACTTGACACCTTCACGCCACAAGCACATGGTTAGGGACAGCTTGGTTTAGCCGCTTAGGCCAGGATTTTATTCCTTTAGGCCCTCCTATCCACTGATGCTCAAAGCCTTGGATCCTTTTTATTACCCTTGCCTTTTGGTTTTAAGGGTTATTGGCTTTTTGCTCTTGCCTTTTGGTTTAAAGAGCTTTTGGCTTTTTCTGCTTGCTTTTTCTTTTTCTCTTTTTTTTTTCCTTCAATTTTCTTTTGTATTCACTGCTTTTTCTTGCTTCAAGAATCAATTTTATGATTTTTCTGATTATCAATAACATTTCTCCTTTTCATCATTCTTTCAAGAGCCAACATATTTAACATTCATAAACAACAATATCAAAAGACATATGCACTGTTCAAGCATTCATTCAGAGAACAGAAAGTATTGTCACCACATCAAAATAATTAAACTAGTTTCAAGGATGAATTCAAAATCATGTACTTCTTGTTCTTTTGTAATTAAAACATTTTTCCTTTAAGAGAGGTGATGGATTCATAGGACATTCATAACTTTAAGGCATAGACACTTAAATACTAATGATCATGTAATAAGACACAAACATAAACATAAAGCATAGTAAACGAAAAATAGGAAAATAAGAACAAGGAGATTAAGGAACGGGTCCACCTTAGTGAGGGTGGCATCTTCCTCTTCTTGAAGAACCAATGGTGCTCTTGAGCTCCTCTATGTCTCTTCCTTGCCTTTGTTACTTCATCCCTAGTGATTTTGGTGCACCTATCCTTAGTTGCTCCCAATAGTTGTGTGGAGGAAAATGTATCCCTTGAGGGATCTCAGGGATTTCTTGGTGAGGGAATTCCACATGCTCTTGTTGAGGTCCATGAGTGGGCTCTCTTGTGTGCAGTCAAATGCTCTACTACTGAGCTATGGACCCTTGAGATGAATCTCTCCATCTCCCATGACTTGGATGTTGAAGATTTTGTCTTCCCTTTCCTCTTTCTAGAGGTTTCTCCGGCCTTAGGTGCCATTGATGGTTATGAAAAAATAAAAAGCAATGCTTTTACCACACCAAACTTAAAAGGTTTGCTCGTCCTCGAGAAAAAGAAGAAAGAAAGGATGAGAGGAAGAAGAAATGGAGAAGATGGAGGTGTGTGAATGGTTCGGTCAGGGGGTTTAGGTGGTTATAATATGTGAAAAGGAAAGAGTGATGGTATGAATTTGAGTGGGTGGGTGTAGGTGGGTTGTATGATGGTTTTGGAGGAGTAATAGAGGTGATTGGTGGAGGTTATTTTGGGGAAGAGTGTTATGAAAAGGTGTGAAGAGGAGAGAAGAAGAGGTGGGGTAGGTGGAGATCCTGTAGGGTCTACAGATCCTGTGGGGTCCACAGATCCAGTGGGGTCAAGGACTTAACATCCCTGCTTCAATTAGGCGTGTAAAACGTCCTTAGCATGCATGTCTGGCGTTAAACGCCAGCTTGCTGCTTGTTTTTGGCGTTAAACGCCCAAATATAGCCTGTTTCTGTTGTTTAACGCCACTTCCATGCTCTATTTTGGCGTTAAACGCCAGTCTGGTGCTTGTTTCTGGCATTTAACGCTAGCTTGATGCTTCTTTCTGGCGTTAAACGCCAGTTTGATGCTTCTTACTGGAGTTTAAATGCCAGTAAGTTCTTCCTCCAGGGTGAACCTTTTTTAATGCTGTTTTTCATTCTGTTTTTGATTTTTTAGTAGTTTTTGTGACTCCACATGATTATCAACCTAAAAAAACATAAAATAACAATAAAATAAAATAGATATAATTAAATAACATTGGGTTGCCTCCCAACAAGTGCTTCTTTAATGTCAATAGCTTAACAGTGAGCTCTCATGGAGCCTCACAGATGTTCAGAGCATTGTTGGAACCTCCCAACACCAAACTTAGAGTTTGAATGTGGGGGTTCAACACCAAACTTAGAGTTTGGTTGTGGCCTCCCAACACCAAACTTAGAGTTTGACTGTGGGGGCTTTGGTTGACTCTGTAGTGAGAGAAGCTTTTCATGCTTACTCTCCATGGTTACAAAAGGAGATCCTTGAGTTTTAAACACAAGGTTGTCCTCATTCAGTTGAAGGACCAACTCTCCTCTGTCCACATCAATCACAGCTTTTGCTGTGGCTAGGAAGGGTCTTCCAAGGATGATGGATTCATCCTCATCCTTCCCAGTGTCTAGGATTATGAAATCAGCAGGGATATAAAGGCCTTCAACCTTTACTAACACGTCCTCTACTTGTCCATAAGCCTGTTTTCTTGAGTTGTCTGCCATCTCTAATGAGATTCTGGCAGTTTGTGCCTCAAAGATCCCAAGGTTCTCCATTACAGAGAGTGGCATTAAGTTTATTCCTGACCCCAGGTCACACAGAGCCTTCTCAAAGGTCATGGTGTCTATGTTACAGGGAATTAGGAATTTACCAGGATCCTATTTCTTTTGAGGTAATTTATGCCTATCCAATGCATTCAGTTCATTGGTGAGCAAGGAAGGTTCATCTTCCCAAGTCTCATTACCAAATAATTTGGCATTCAGCTTCATGATTGCACCAAGGTATTTAGCAACTTGCTCTTTTGTTATGTCTTCATCCTCTTCAGAGGATGAGTACTCATCAGAGCTCATGAATGGCAAAAGGAGGTTTAATGGAATCTCTATGGTCTCTAGATGAGCCTCAGATTCCTTTGGTTCCTCAAAGGGAAACTCCTTATTGGTCACTGAGCGTCCCAGGAGGACTTCCTCACTAGGATTCACGTCCTTCTCCTCCTCTTTGGGTTCGGCCACTCCAAGTAAGGTAATGGCCTTGCACTCTCTTTTTGGATTCTCTTCTGTATTGCTTGGGAGAGTACTAGGAGGGGTTTCAGTGACTCTTTTACTCAGCTAGCCCACTTGTGCCTCCAAATTTCTAATGGAGGACCTTGTTTCATTCATGAAACTTAAAGTGGCCTTAGATAGATCAGAGACTATATTTGCTAACCTAGATGGATTCTGCTCAGAATTCTCTGTCTGTTGCTGAGTGGATGGTGGAAAAGGCTTGCTATTGCTAAACCTGTTTCTTCCACCATTATTAAAGCCTTGTTGAGGCTTTTGTTGATCCTTCCATGAGAAATTTGGATGATTTCTCCATGAGGGATTATAGGTGTTTCCATAAGGTTCACCCATGTAATTCACCTCTGCTATTGCAGGGTTCTCAGGATCATAAGCTTCTTCTTCAGAAGATGCCTCTTGAGTATTGTTGGATGCAGCTTGTAATCCATTCAGACTCTGAAAAATCATATTGACTTGCTGAGTCAACATTTTATTCTGAGCCAATATGGCATTCAGAGCATTAATTTCAAGAACTCCCTTCCTCTGAGGCGTCCCATTACTCACAGGATTCCTTTCAGAAGTGTACATGAACTGGTTATTTGCAACCATGTCAATGAGTTCTTGAGCTTCTGCAAGCGTTTTCTTTAGGTGAATGGATTCACCTGCAGAATGGTCCAATGACATCTTTGATAATTCAGACAGACCATCATAGAATATATCCAGGATGGTCCATTCTGAAAGCATGTCAGAAGGACACTTTTTGGTCAGTTGCTTGTATCTCTTCCAAGCTTCATAGAGGGATTCACCTTCTTTCTATCTGAAGGTTTGAACATCCACTCTAATCTTACTCAGCTTTTGAGGAGGAAAGAACTTGGCTAAGAAAGCCATCACCAGCTTATCCCAAGAGTTCAGGCTATCTTTAGGTTGAGAGTCCAACCATATTGTAGCTCTGTCTCTTACAGCAAACGGGAAAAGCATAAGCCTGTAGACCTCGGGATCAACCCCATTAGTCTTAACAGTATCACAGATCTGCAAGAATTCAGTTAAGAACTAAAAAGGATCTTCTGATGGAAGTCCATGAAACTTACAATTCTGTTGCATCAGAGAAACTAATTGAGGTTTTAGCTCAAAATTGTTTGCTCCAATGGCAGGGATTGAGATGCTTCTTCCATGTAAGTTGGAATTTGGTACAGTAAAGTCACTAAGCATCTTCCTTGCACCTCCACCATTGTTATTGGTTTTGGCCATCTCAACTTCTTTTTCAAAAATTTCAGTAAAGTCCTCTTCAGAGTGTTATGTTTTAGCTTCTCTTAGCTTCCTCTTCAGAGTCCTTTCAGGTTCTGGATTAGCTTCAACAAGAATGTTCTTATCCTTGCTCCTGCTCATGTGAAAAAGAAGAGAACCGAAAAGAAGAGGAATCCTCTATGTCACAGTATAGAGATTCCTTTATGTGAGTAGAAGAAGAAAAGAATAGAAGAAGAGAAATTCGAACACCAAGAGGAAGAGAGGGTTCGAATTTTGAGATGAAGAGAAGTGTTAGTAAATAAATACATAATTAGAAGGAGATGAGAGAGGGAAGAATTCGAAAATTAAATAAAATAAAAATATTTTTTTAATTTAAAATCATTTATAATTCGAAAATTTTAAAAAGAAAAATGAAATTAAATTATGTTAAAATTTAAAACAATTAGTTAATTAAAAAGGGATTTTGAAAAAGAGGAAGGTGATTTTCAAAAATTAGAGAGAGATAATTAGTTAGGTGGTTTTGAAAAAGATAAGAATCAAACAAAAATATAAGATTAATTGAAAAGATTTGAAAATCAAATTTTGAAAAGATAAGAAGTTAGAAGAGATTTTGAAATTGATTTTGAAAAAGATGTGATTGAAATTTATTTTGAAAAAGATTTGAAAAAAAATTTTAAAAAGATTTGATTTTGAAAAATTAAAGTTGATTACTTGACTAACAAGAAACAAAAAGATATGATTTTAAATTTTAAAGATTGAACCTTTCTTACTAGGCAAGTAACAAACTTAAAATTTTTGAATCAATCACATTAATTGTTAGTAAAGATTTTGAAATTATGAAACAAAATAAGAAAAAGATTTTTGAAAATCAATTTGAAATTTTCGAAAATTATGAAAAAAAGATTTGATTTTTGAAAAAGATTTGAGAAAGATAAGGTTTTTAAATTGAAATTTTGACTTGACTTATATGAAACAACTAAATTTTTAAAACTTTTGACTAAATCAAATCAAATTTTCGAAAATTATGAGTGAAATAAGGAAAAGATATTTTTTTTATTTTTGAATTTTAATGATGAGAGAGAAAAACATCAAAAAGACTCAACACATAAAAATTTTGGATCAAAATAAATGATGCATGCAAGAACACTATGAATGTCAAGATGAACACCAAGAACACTTTGAAGATCATGATGAACATCAAGAACTTATTTTTGAAAAACATTAAGAAAAATTAAAAAGATGCAATTGACACCAAACTTAAAAATTGACACTAGACTCAAACAAGAAACATAAAATTTTTGGTTTTTATGATTTTATAAGATTTTTTTTTGTTTTTTTTCGAAAATTATTTTGGGAAGAACGAAAAAGAAGAATTTTTTTTGTATTTTTCGAAAATAAGAAATAAAAAGCTTAAAATTAAAATAAAATTACCTAATCTGAGCAACAAGATTAACCGTCAGTTGTCCAAACTCGAACAATCCCCGGCAACGGCGCCAAAAACTTGGTATGCAAAATCGTGATCGTTCATTCCTTGGTAACGGCGTCAAAAACTTTATACGCACGTTCATAATCTTAACTCTTTGTCACAACTTCGCACAACTAACCAGCAAGTGCACTGGGTCGTCCAAGTAATAAACCTTACGTGAGTAAGGGTCGATCCCACGGAGATTGTCGGCTTGAAGCAAGCTATGGTCACCTTGCAAATCTCAGTCAGGCGGATTCAAATGGTTATGGTGAATTGATAATTAAAATATAATTAAAATATAGAATAGGATAGAGATACTTATGTAATTCATTGGTGAGAATTTCAGATAAGCATATAGAGATGCTTAGTTCCTTCTGAATCTCCGCTTTCCTACAGCTTTCATCCAATCCTTCATACTCCTTTCCATGGCAAGCTTTATGTAGGGCATCACCGTTGTCAATGACTACATCCCGTACTCTCAGTGAAAATGGTCCAAAATGCGCTGTCACCGCACGGATAATCATCTGTCGGTTCTCGATCATACTGGAATAGGATTCAGTAATCCTTTTACGTCTGTCTCTACGCCCAGCACTCGCGAGTTTGAAGCTCGTCACAGCCATCCCTTCCCAGATCCTACTCAGAATACCACAGACAAGGTTTAGACTTTCCGGATCTCAAGAATGGCCGCCAATAATTCTAGCCTATACCACGAAGACTCTGATCGTAGATCAGAAGGCTAAGAGATACACATTCAAGCTTGTTTGCATGTAGAACGAAAGTGATTGTCAGGCACGCGTTCATAGGTGAGAATAGTGATGAGCGTTACATAATCATCACATTCATCATGTTCTTGTGTGCGAATGAATATCTTAGAGAAGAAATAGGCTTGAGTTGAATAGAAAAACAATAGTACTTTGCATTAATTCATGAAGAACAGCAGAGCTCCACACCTTAATCTATGCTGTGTAGAAACTCTACCGTTGAAAATACATAAGAATAAGGTCCAGGCATGGCCGAATGGCCAGCCTCCATAATCTAAGAACTAAACGTCCAGAGATCTAAAATGATCAAAAGATATCAAACACAATAGTAAAAAGTTCTATTTATACTAAACTAGTTACTAGGGTTACAGAAATAAGTATATGATGCAGAAATTCACTTCCGGGCCCACTTGGCGTGTGCTTGGGCTGAGCATTGAAGCTTTCACGTGTAGAGGTCTTCCTTGGAGTTAAACGCCAGTTTGTAACCTATTTCTGGCGTTTAACTCTGCTTTGCAACCTGTTTCTGGCGTTTAACTCCAGAATAGGGCAGAAAGCTGGCGTTGAACGCCAGTTTGCGTCGTCTAAACTCGGAAAAAGTATGGACTATTATATATTTCTGGAAAGCCCTGGATGTCTACTTTTCAACGCAATTAAGAGCGTGTCATTTGGACTCTTGTAGCTCCAGAAAATCCACTTTGAGTGCAGGGAGGTCAGAATCCAACAACATCGCAGTCCTTCTTCAGCCTCTGAATCTGATTTTTGCTCAAGTCCCTCAATTTCAGCCAAAAATTACCTGAAATCACAGAAAAATACACAAACTCATAGTAAAGTCCAGAAATATGATTTTTATTTAAAAACTAATAAAAATATATTAAAAACTAACTAAATCATACTGAAAACTATGTAAAAACAATGCCAAAAAGTGTATAAATTATCCGCTCATCAATAGGATATTTTATAGTTTACGACAAAACAAAACTAGGAAAGGACAAAATACTAAACATGATCATGCACCGGTAATAGAAAACAGGAAATAAGGTAAACGAAGGGGTAATGAAACTTAATCACCTCAGTTATGGCTACTGTTGATCTTCCATGAAGATGATTCACCATCTTTTGGTGCTATTGATGATAACATAAACCCAGAGCTTGCTTTGCAACACCAAACTTTAAAAGTTTGCTTGTCCCCAAGAAAAGAAGATATGGAAGGAAAGATTGGGTGGGAGGGGTTTTTGAAATTCGAAATTCCTTTTCCCTGCCTGGGCGTTCAATGCCAGCTTTGGGCGTTGAATGCCAGGTAAGGACCTGGCTGCTCCTGGTTGGATGTTGGATGCCCAGCTCTTCCCTGTTCTGGCGTTCGATGCCAGACAGTACTCCTTGGTAGGCGTTGAATGCCCGGTTCCCTCCATTACTGGTGTTCAACGCCAGTGCATGCTTCTACATGGGCGTTGAACGCCTAGTTCCCTCTATTATTGGTGTTCAACGCCAGTGCATGCTTCTACATGGGCATTGAATGCGCAGCTTCATCCTTGTCTGGCGTTCAACGCCAGCAAGGGGCTCTCTCCAGGGTGTTCTGTTTCCATCTCCAAATGTCTCTGTCTCTGTTCTAAGTACTGCACATGATCACAACCATTAAAAATCAAGGGAAAACTCAGATAATAAACTAAAATAAACTCAAGTAAAAATAGTGAGAAGAAATAAGAACAAAAGTACTCTACTCATGGTTGGGTTGCCTTCCAACAAGCGCTTATTTAATGTCATTAGCTTGACACTTGATTGTTTACTTTCTTCCGCTTCTTCCAGTTGGTTAACAGAAATTACTTCAAGGGAAAAAAGGAGAGGATTAGTGCTCTTGGATTTGAATTCCTCTTAACAAGCTTTCTTTTATTATTATCAGCTTGATTCTCCTTGCTTGTTAGGGTAGAGGTTGTATTGTTTCTCCATCCCTTATGCATCTTCCTCTTGGAACCTTCCTCCTTGGTGGGTGGTGACTGCCCAACACCAAACTTAGGTTTGATTTCTAGGGAAACTGTATGAGTTTTCACCAAGGGAGGAGGCTTCAGTATTGTACTCTGCATGGAAGTACCTCCTTTGTTAGGGGGTAGTGGAGGTTTAAGGACCTTAATAATCATGTAATCCTTCTGTAACCTCAGCACTAATTTGCCTTTCTCAGCATCAGAGAGGTTTCTTCCAGTAGAGAGACAACATTGCTTCAAAATCTCAGCAAAAGAAATATTGATTTGCGACTTCTTAAAGCCTTCAAAGGACTGTGAGCAGTGCTTGTCCTTGGTCTCTCCTTTTGGGGCTTCTGAGGGTGTGGTACTTCAGGCTTTCTTCCCATAAGAGGGGCGTGTAACGGTGTGCTTCCAGCCTCTTTTTGAGCCTCTTCTTCATTTAGTTCCCCAACAGTGCGTACCCCCTTAGGCTCAGCCTCCTTGGTACTAATGAGGGCCTGACACTCTTCTCTTGGATTTACCTCAGTTTCTCTGGAAAGAGTGTTAGGGGGTCTCTGAAGTTTCTGAGAAAGATTCTTCTGATGACTGCACTGCACTCCTTAGTAAGCACCAATGTCTCTACTTCCCTCCAATCCCTCTTGTCATTCAGTATTTTGTTCATGAACTTAGCATATGAAGGCATTTGTTCAAGAGCCTCTGCAAAGGGGATTTTGATTTCTAACTTCTTGAAAGCTTCTAAGAATTTGGCAAATTACCTATCCATTTCTGCTTTCTGGAGTCTTTGAGGGCATGGTAACTTGGCCTTATACTCATGGGCCATGAGTGGTGCAGGGTGAGTGTCTATAGTGCCTATAGAAGGGCTATCGGCTTGCTTAGGAGAGGTGTTCTCAGTACTTACACGTGTTTGGCCTCCCTTGGACTGGCATTCAATGCCTGGGCTGCCCCCTTCTGGGCATTGGACACCTGGGCTACCCCCTTATGGGTGTTGGACACCCTGGCTACCTCCTTCTGGGCATTCAGCACTCTCATGAGTGCCTTGAACTACAGCTTGTTCATCTTCTGCCAGCTTTTCTCGCTGCCTATTACTGTTCAGAGGCTGGGTGTTCAGGGTACTCTTTAATTGAAGAACTTGGCACTCTTCTCTTATCTGTTTAGACAAGTGCTGTTTAGCCTGGTTCAATTGTGCTTCCATATTCTTGCTAAAGGCTCGGGTCTTCTGCACTTCTTCTTGCAAACTCAACTACTGCTATGTGAGAAAGTGTAGTTGCTGGGTTAATGACTCACTTTGCTTAGGAGGGTCTGATTCAGTGGATACTGTCTTAACATCTCCCTTCATTGGAGTCTCATTAGATGAGTACAGATGCTGATTGCTAGCAACTATCTCAATGAGCTCATGAGCTTCCTCAATTGTCTTTCTCATGTGGATTGAACCACCTGCAGAATGATCTAAGGACATCTTAGTCATATCTGTGAGTCCGTAATAGAAAATATCTAGCTTTACCCATTCTGAAAATATTTCAATGGGACATCTTCTCAACATCAACTTGTATCTCACCCAAGCATCATGAAGAGACTCATTCTCTTCCTGTCTGAAGCCTTGAATGTCCAATCTTAGCTGGGTTAGCTTCTTTGGGGGGAAATAGTGGTTCAAAAACTTATCCACCAAGGTTCTTCTTGGTTGTGACTCTCCCTCTAGATCTATAGTACACTCTTCCTGTTCTTGCATACACAAACAAGAGACAAAGAAAAGTGAGAGTCTCTATGTCAGAGTATAGAGAGCCCCCAGTGAGATACCCGAGAAGAAACAAGAATTAATTTTTTTAATTAAAATTTTGAAATTAATAAAATAATTAAAATAAAAAGTAGAAAAAATAATTCAAAAATAAAAAATAATTTTAGAAATTCCGAAAAAATTTTGAAAATAGTTTAGAAAAAGAAATTTTGAAATTCAAAAACAAAGAGAAAACCCCAAAGAAACACCAAACTTTTAAAATTTAAATTTAAAATTTGAATTTAAATCAAATCACTAGAATCAAAGAAAAGATAAATAAGATATGATTTGAAAATTTAAAAATTAATTGAAAAGAAAAAGAAAAGATTTGAAAATTTTAAAGATTTGAATTTCATTTGAAAAGAACAACTAACAAAATACTCAACTTTTAAAAATTTGAATTTTAAAATTAAAGATAAGATAACAAGATTTGAAAATCAAAAAGATAAGATTTGAAAAAGATTTGATTTTGAAAGTTTTTAAAATTTAAAAAGAGAAAGTCAAAGAGAGATTTTAAAATTCAAATTTTGAAAGAAAGAGTCAAACAAGATAAGATAAATTTGAAAAGATTTTTAATGATTTGAAATTCAATTTTGAAAGAAAAAAACTAACAAGATATTAAACTTTAAAAATTTGAATTTAAAATTTGAAATTAAATAAGATAAGATAACAAAATTTTGAAAATTGAGGAAAAAGATATGATAATGATTTAAAGATCAAGAAAGATAAGGAAGATATGATTTGAAATACAATTTTGAAATAGAGAGAAGCCAACAAAATACTAAACTTTTGAAAATTGAATTTGAAATTTGAATTTAAAGTTTTGAATTTTGAAAATTGAATTTGAATTAAGATAAGATAACAAGATTTTGAAATTCAAAGAAAGGAAAGATAAGATAAAGATTTGAAAAGATAACAGGGTAAACACAAAAAGATAACTGATTAGTCACCAAACTTAAAAAATTTTGAATTCAAAACCTATTAAATTCGAAAATTACAAAGGAGAAACACAAAAAGGCACTAAACTTAAAAATTTTTGAAATCAAAGGCTATAATTTTCGAAATTTTTGGGGAAAAACCACAAAAGGACACCAAACTTAAAAATTTTAAGGTCAAACAAAGAAAAATAGCAAGAACAATTCGAACACCAAGAAAGAACACTCAAGAACACTTTTTGAAAACTTAAGAAAAGAAAAACACTAAGAGACACCAAACTTAAAAATTTTAAAATCAAAGACACTAGTTTTTTGAAAATTAAAAGAAAAACACCAAAAGACACCAACTTTAAAAATTTTGAAATCAAACTAGAAAAATTACCAAGAAAGTTTCGAACATCAAGAAAGAAAACAAGAACACTTTCGAAAATTCAAAGAAAAAGATGAAAATAAAAAGGGACACCAAACTTAAAAATTAACACAAGACTCAAACAAAAGATAAAGATTACTAAAGAAAAGAAAAGGTTTTGAAAAGTTTTTGAAAAAGAAAACAAGAAACACAAGTAAAAGAGAAAATAAACGGTAAAAAGTACCTAATCTAAGCAATAAGATAGTCCGGTAGTTTGTCAATCTCGAATAATCCCCAGCAACGGTGCCGAAAACTTGGTGCGTGAAATTAAACTCCGCACAAATGAACCAGCAAGTGCACCAGGTCGTCCAAGTAATACCTCAGGTGAGTGAGGGTCGAATCCCATGGAGATTGTCGGATTGAGCAAACAATGGCTATCTTGTAAATCTTAGTTAGACGATTAGAAAAGATAGTTGTGTAATTAAATGCATAAACAAAATAATAAAGAACGAAATACTAGATTAATGCAAAAACAGTGATAAGGATTCAGTTAAAGCTTCGGAGATGCTATTTCTCACCATATCCGAGTACCTCATGTCCTCTCATCAAGTTGACTCATGGCTTCTCACTTTAGCCGAAGATGAAGCTCTAAGAAATCCACTCCCCTTCATGATCCTTCTCAAAATGCCACAAACAAGGTCGGATCTTCGGATCAGAGAGTGCTACTTTTGTGACTCTAGCCTTAACGCCACAGAGACCTCAGTAACCCATGGTCAACGAGATTTCATGCCACGTCTCCAAAGTTGCCCAGGTACTCTCTTGGAATCCGCAATGCATTCTCTAGCTTTAGTTCAATGCTATCCAGGTCAGGACTCGCACGAAACCCATGTAGAACAAGGATGGATGTCACAGTTCACCCCTAATTCATTGAGATTGAAGAACGAGAATGCATAAGAGAATAGAATCAGAGATATTAAAATAGAAACAGTAATATTATTAATCCATGAGAATCAGCAGAGCTCCTAACCCTAACTTTGGAGGTTTAGTTGCTCATAGCTTACAGAAAATAATAGTAGTAATGTGTCTGTGCTTCTCCCCTCTTGGGAGGCCTGATCCTCAAGAGGAAGGAAGTTTCTTATTTATAATCAAATACTAGACCTAAAAGATGTTACTATTAATTAAAAATTACAAAAATATGATAAACTAAGCTAAAGGGTGCAAAAATCCATTCTGGGCCCACTTGGTGAGTGTTTGGGCTGAGATTGGGGTGACTTCATGTGCTTGGACTCCTCTTGTGGCGTTGAACACCGAATTTGGTCTATTTTGGGCATTCAACGTTGAGCTTGCTCCTTTCGGGGCGTTGAACGCCGGGCAGGGATGATTTGGGCATTCAATTCCCATTTTAGGCCTTTATTTTCAAAGGCAAGTATATACTATTATATATTTCTGGAAAGCCCTAGAAGTTATCTTTTTAACGACATTAAAAGCAAATCAATAAAACCTTGGTAGCTCTAGAAATGCTTGTTTGAATGCACGGAGGTCATGAGTTGACAGTATATGCAGTCCTTTCTTTGCCTCTGAATCAAACTTTTTCAAAACTTGCTAGATTCACCCAAAAATCACCTAAAATCATAGAAAAACCACAAAAACTCAAAGTAGTATCTAAAAAGTAATTTTTGCACTAAAACCTACTAAAACATAATAAAACTTAATCAAATGTACTAAAAACACTAAGGAAACAATGCCAAAAAGCATATAAAATATCCGCTCATCAGAAAGTGGAGCACCCAACACCAAACTTAAAAATTTTTCTCGTCCCTAAGAAAAGTAAAGGAGAAAATAGAAGGAAGATAGAAGAAAGGAATGTGATAAAAGGGAAAAAAACAAAATAGAAGAAGGAAGTAAAGGAAAGAGAGGGCTATAGTATAGTGGGGATAGGAAGAGGGGAAGAAGATAGTGTATGAAGAAAAGGAGATAGTAGGATGGAAGATGGTAGTTGAAGGTGTGGGGAGAAGGATGAGTAAGTGAGTATTTATAGAGGTATGGGGGAGGATTCGGGTGGTTAATGGGGAAGAAAAATTGATGGAAAAGATGAGTGGTGATTGGGTGGAGTGGGAAGTGAGTTGAAAGATGTATGGGATTTGATTGATGGGTAGAAGGTGATTTTGGGAAATGGGGTGGAAGAATGTGGATGGAAAAGTGGTTAAGTGGGAGAGAGAAAGAGTGGGTGGAATGGTCAAAGTGGATGGGTGTTGGGGTTTTAACCATAGGTTAAACCCCCTCCTTCATGTTCAAGACTGACTTGCCTGGTGCTAAACGCCAGTCTCGGCGTTTAGCGCCAGTAATGGCACTTTTCTTTTTAGACGAGATAGCTGGGCGCATCGCCCTTGGTGAGGTGAGGAGTGCATCCTTCATGGGCGTCAAACGCCTATCTGGCATTTAATGCCAGTTGATTCTGACCATTCTGGGCATTAAATGCCCTCCTGGCGTTTAACGCCAGGTTCCCTTGCTCCCTTTCTGGCGCTAAACGCCCTCCCTGGCGTTTAGCGCCCAAGTCCTTCAAGTTCTTCTTGCTCTAGGGTGTTCTGTGTTTCCTTCCGAGTCCTTCTATCCGTAATCTAAGCACTGTGCATGATCACAAACAAGGTTAAACTAAGGAAATTATGAGACACAATGAAAAATAAATGAATCTCAACTGAAATAAAAACTAAAGGATATTCTTGGTTAGGTTGCCTCCCAACAAGCGCTTTTTTACCGTCACTAGCTTGACGGTCAGCTCCTCTAAGGAGGAGGGTTATAGGGGCTCAGGTCTTCACCCCCTTACTGTGAAC
Organism: Arachis hypogaea; assembly: GCF_003086295.3. Lineage (NCBI taxonomy): Eukaryota > Viridiplantae > Streptophyta > Magnoliopsida > Fabales > Fabaceae > Arachis > Arachis hypogaea. The sequence goes on from NC_092055.1 coordinate 74,837,746, forward strand.
TTCTTTCCTGTGCTATCATGTATCAACTCTATATGCTCAAGAGACAAGATTCTGTTCACTGTATGAGGTAGGACTGGACTTTTAGTGAATACCACTTTCATCCTAGGTGAGAAGTCTTCAGTGGGAATCTTCTTGTTCCTCCATCCGTTAGGTACCTTCTTCTTGGGACCTCCTCCTTCCTTGGTGGGTGATGAATGCCCAACACCAAATTTAGGTTTGATATCAGGGGAAATTGTAGTGATTCCCACCAAAGGAGGAGGCTTAAGCAATGAATTCTGCATGCAGGTACCTCCTTTTCTAGAGAGTGGTGAAGGTTTAAAAACCTTGAATACCAAGTAGTTCTCATGCATTCTCAGAACCAATTCACCTCTCTCAACATCAATCAGAGCTCTCCTAGTGAGCAGGAATGGTCTTCTTAGGATGATGGATTCTTTTGCATCCTCTCCTATATCTAGTATCACAAAATCTATAGGGAGGAAGTTTTCTACTAGCCCATGTGAGTGTCTCAAAGATTTATCAGCCATCTCCAATGTTATCTTTGTAGGTTGTGCCTCATAAATTTGCAGTTTTCTCATTACAGGCAGGGGCATCAGATTGATACTTGATCCAAGATCACAAAGGGTTGTGTCAAAAGTTACATTCCTAATAGTACAAGGAATCTGAAAGCTCGTTAGATCTGGCATCTTCTTTGGCAGCTTGCTTTGAATGAGTGCACTACATTCCTTGGTTAGTACCACTGTTTCATCTCCCTTTAAGGCCTTCTTCTCAGAGAGTAAGTCTTTCATGAATACAGCATAGGGAGGCATTTTCTCAAGAGTTTCAGCAAAAGGAATATTGACTTATAGCTTTTTAAAGACTTCCAAGAACTGAGAGAACTGCTCGTCCTTGGTCTCCTCTTGGAGCTCCTGAGGGTGTGAAACTTCAGGTTCTTGTATAGGTACCCTAGCTGGGGCGTGTGACAGTGTAACTTCAGCCTGTTCTGGAGCTTCTTTCTCTTCTGACCCCTTAGCAACTTATACCTCCTTCTTCAATATGGATTCATTATCTATTGTGAGGGCCTTACACTCTTCTTTTGGATTTACCTCTGTGTCACCAGGAAGAGTGTTAAGAGGTCTCTCAGGTATTCTCTTGCTTAGCTGACCCACTTGTACTTCTGAATTCCGAATGGATGCTCTAGTTTCCTGCATAAAGCTATGAGTGCTCTTGGAATGTTCTGTAACTAAAGAGGCTAATTCAGAACTACTCTAAGACTGAGTGGATGCCTACTGTGGCTGAGAAGATTGAAATTAATGGTTGTTGAAATTATTGAACTTATTCTAATTGAAACTGCCCTAAGAATTGTTGTTGAAGTTCTGTTGGGGCTTCTGGGCTTGTTCTCTCCATCCAAAATTAGGGTGATTCCTCCATCATTGCAACTAACATGCAGATATTTTTAATTATTTGCATGCATAGTGAGACAATGTTATGTGATGATTACACGTCTTAAGCATTTAACACTCGTCAACCAACCTCACATACCACTACTGCATGCCAATGCCCACGTACCTATCTCACCCCACAGAGAAGATGAATCCTTAACTGTCAAAAACTGACACACATCCTCTTCCCCTGGCCTCCAGCGAGTAGGACAATGAAGAGCAGAGAGTAACGGTTGATTCAGCAATGGAAGCATTTGTCCTTGAAGTGGCCATTTGAAGCGCTGGCGACACAAAGAAACAATAAGTTGATTAGCAAAAGGCAAGGAAAGAAAATTGAAAAGGTGTTGGCTTTACTTGCCTGCATTTGGGAAGGAAGATCTCTTGGGAAGGAAATGATGATCTCTTGCAAAACATAGATGATCACGAAAATCTTGTATCTCTACAATCTTCCTTTAACAAGTATACCAAATTATCGTTAAGTAAAAGCTCACAAAGAATGAGGTCGAATCCCACAGAGATTAACGGATTAAGCAATCAATATTTAGTTAATTATTCTAGTTAGACAAGCATAATTGGGTGATAAGCAACAAGAAATGTAAATGACATGAAAGTAAAGAAAGAAATAAAGTGCAAGAAAGTAAATGACTATAAAGTAAATATAAGAAATAAAGATAAAATGAACATTAGGATAAAAAGATATTGAAATCTCCAGATCAATTGCTTTCATCTCATCTTCAATCATGCAACTCAATGATCTCTTGGCAATCATGAGTGATTAAATCCCAATCCCTTGGTGATTCAATCTCTCTACCATTGAACAATTGCCAATTCTTTGATCTAGTTACTCATGACAAGGGATGAGGATTGGTCCCTGATTATACCACACATTTTTCTAGACCCAAATAATGGATAGATTAAATGTCACAATATCCCATCTATACCCAAATCTACTCAAGTGTGAGAAGAATTTTCAAGCATGATTCCATGATCGCCTTTCCCAAGGTTCACATAGAATCCATATGAACTCAATCTCTTTCCCATGATAATTGAGTTCTTGAATGAAGAATGAAAATCCTTCAACTAAATCAAAGAGAGATGAAGAGAAGAATAAAAAATAAGATAATTTAATCCATCAAATAGCAATAGAGATCTCTTTCCCAATGGAAAGAGTTAGTAATTCATAACTAAAATATTTACAAAAGTGGGTATGAAAGAAAGTGGAGAAGAAGAGAAGTATGGGTGAGAAGAGAGGGTCCGAAGACCTCTCTTCTAATTGTGTCCAGAATAATAGATGATAATCCTAATTCTATAAAACTAAGGCCTTTATATAGGCTTTCTTAAATTACAAACTTAAATGAATTTGAAAGCAAATTACAATGAGATAAAAATGAACTATTTTAGATGCTTCTTATGGCCTTGATTGAGTGGTATTAGTGGGCTTGCTTGCTTGAAGTTTGAGTGGATTTTGAGTAACTCTAAGTGAACAAAAATGATGCTCCAGGGGTGCTTTGACATGTATGGGCACTCCCTTGGGTGGTTACTTGGGCCTGGGCGCTCGCTCATTTAGTTTGGGCGCTCATTTGGGCGCACTCTTGGGCAGTGCCACTTCCAGCACCCACTTAGTGTTTTTAGAGTTTAAAGATGCTTAATTTGTGTACTCCAGTTTCATGCCCCTATAGAGTATTATATGTCATTGGAAAGCTCTGAATATCAGCTTTCTAACCCAACTAGAATCAACTCATTTGGACTTCTGTAGCTCAAGTTACGCTCTTTTGAAGAAGAAGAGGTCAGTCTGTCAAATACCTCGGCGTGCCATGCCTTCGCACACGCCAGTTCATACACCCAGATGAAAAAATTTCTCCTCTGGAAAGTTAGCCCGGCGTGCCACGCCTTCCAACATGCCAGTGGACACGCCCATAATGTTGGACCAATGATCACTTCTCTGGAACTCAAGCCTGGCATGCCACACCCAGGCACGCCCATGGACACGCCAGTATAGAGAGTTTGGCGTGCCACGCCTGGGACACGCCCAGGACACGCCGGCTTCCTTTGCTTGTTTTGTGCTTTTTGCTTCTTTTTTCACCATTTTCTACAAAATTAATCAATTCAAAGAGATCAAAGCAATATATGACTTAAGCATAAAAACACTCAATAATTAAGCATGATTGATTAAATTTTGATATGAAAAAGCATAGAAAAACACAACATGATGCACATGCATCAATAGACGCCCATCAAAATAGCCAAGGGGATGATTCAGAGACATAGTATCTTGAAACTGAACAACCGCCATCTCAATTCTCAAAACAATAACTGCTTCACCTGGTCCACAAACAATTCAATACTTAACAGTATATGTATATGATATCATAGCAAAAGTAGAACAACCATGAGCAATTCAAGTTGAATAGCAATGAATTGAAGTTGAGAGGAGGCATACTTGAAATGACGCAATGGCAGAACTAGAACAGCAGCGAGTCGCACTGATGAGCTCCGGCGACAGTAGAAGACAGCGTGCTAAATGTTTACTTTGATTCCACAAACGGATTGACGTATTTTCCTCAAAAGCACCATTGAGCGAGGGGAAGCGGAATGGAGAGGTGCTCATCGATGTGGAGGTTGTAGAGATTGGAGAAGCGGGAGGGGAGGAGGTGAAGGAAGATGTCAGGGGAGGCGGAGGCGCCGATTCGGAGGTTGGAGATGACCTAAGGCGGCGACGGCGGTGACGACGACGACATTGAGCTTAGGGTTTCTGCGATGAACTCTCCCTTCCCTCTGGATCTATTTTTCACACTTACTCACTATGATCCCATTTCTCCTCTATCGCAAATTGCAATTGACCAACTATTATTAAAAAAAAATTATTTTAATAAAAATAATACTGACCATAGTACTATAGCCATAAAAAATTTCTCACTAAAAAATAGTTTTTCTTATACTTTTAGTGGCAATAATAATAACTGCCATTATAATATATAGTATTAATGGCAAATATATAATAGCCACAAAAACATAACAAGAATTAAAAAAATAGCGGCCATTGTATTATTGCCGCTAAAAGTTTGTCGCTAATACTAATTATTTTTGTAGTGTTTTGAGATTTGTAGACAAGCATAGTTGTGTTCAAGAAAGATTTTTTGATCTTATTATACATGTTTCTGATACATGTTCTTTGACATTGAAAACAGAAATTTCACCAGTTCTTTCTCATCATAATCTTGATGTCGAAAATCTTAGGGGACAAGGGTACGATGGAGCTAGTAATATGCATGGTGAATGGAATGGATTGCAAGCTCTATTTTTGAAAGATTGCCCTTTTGCTTATTACATTCATTGTCTTGCTCATCGATTACAATTAGCACTTGTTTCTGCAGCCAAAGAAGTTTGCTATGTTCCTCAATTTCTTTTCAAAAATTAATTCCCATGATCAAATTCTGACAGGTAGTGGACTTAATCAAATTGGTACTTTGCAAAGAGCTGGAGATACTAGATGGGGGTCTCATTTGAATTATGTACGTAGCTTGCTATGCATATTTGATGCTACTTGTGAAGTTCTTGAAAAAAGCACCAAAGAAGGTAATTTCTCCACTCGTGGTAATGCTAGTGCTGCTTATGATGCTATCACATCCTTTGAATTTATCTTTGTTTTGTATTTGATGAGAAATATTTTGGAAGTTAGTCATGATCTTTGTCAAGCTTTGCAACAAAAAAAATCAAGACATATTGAATGCTTTGACTCTGGTTTCTACTACGAAGATTTTAATCCAAAGAATGAGAGAATCAAGTTGGGAGACTTTCATAAAAGAAGTTATATTATTTTGTGAGAAACATGAAGTTGAAATTCCTGATATGAATGCATTGCATATTTCTAGAAGAGGCCAAACTCGCAAAATTGTTGACTGGTGCGCGTGTACGCAAAACCCATACTATTTTGTACAACAGCAGCAGTACCAGCAAGTGCACTGGGTCATCCAAGTAATACCTAAGTGAGTCAGGGTCGATCCCAAGAGGATTGTGGCTTGAAGCAAGCTATAGTTGTCTTGCAGGTCTTAGTCAGGCAGAATCAGAAGGAGTTGTGTAAATTAGCTATTAAGAAGTTAGCTATTAGGAATAAGTGATAGGAGTAGATTGAGAGTCGGAGTTGCTTTGTCTTTCTGAAGTAACTCTGGTACTATTGTCTTCTTTGCTTGTGAATGATCTTCTTCTATGGCAGGCTGTAAGTGATCAAAGCCACGCCAATGGTCCTCGATCTCCTCTACTACAAGTTGAACGACATTGCCCGTGGTCATTCAATCTGACGGAAGGTGAAGCTCTTAGAAAATCGTTCTCTTGGCGATCCTACTCAAAGCGCCACAGACAAGGTCAAATCTTCCAGATTAAAGAACGCTGGTTCTATGGATTCTATCCTATACCACGGAGACCTTAATCTCCCCAGAGATCGGCTGAACTGGTAACTCGAGAAGTTCCCAACGAAATTGTGGATTAACCGTCTGAGAGATGTATAAACATAGATGTTGGTTCGTGCTTTTCGGCCAAGTATTCACACGAACCCAAGTAGACGTAGGTGTTTGTCAGGCACGTTCGTCTTAATGTGATAAATAGAGCCAATTTGTCAGATCGTCCTGTTCATCACGATGAAGATTGGAATATACATCTTAGGGATAGATCAGACACAGATCGAAGAAGAAGAAGTAGTACTTCTATTAATTCATACGACTCAGCAGGGCTCCTCCCCTCAACCTAGCAGGTTTAGAAACTCATACTGAAAATAAAAACAATGGTGAAACCTCTCAGTCTGTCTGAATTACATGAATAAGATCCCTTAAATACTAAACAAATGACTATTAAGGGTAAAACAGTCTATTTAGTGCTAAAATCCACTTTTGAGGCCCACTTGGTGAGTGTTTGGGCTGAGATTTAATGAGATCCATGTGCTATGAGGCTCCTTGGGCATGGAATTCCAGCTAGGGGGTCCTCTCTGGGCCTTTGGACGATGGGCTCTGCTCTTTGGGAGCTGGACGTCTGGAAGGGGCAGGAAGCTGGCGTTGGACGCCAGTTTTGAGCCTTCTAATCCAAAGCAAAGCATAGACTATTATATATTGTTGGAAAGATCTAGAAAGTCAGCTTTCTATAGCCATTGAGAGCGCTCCATTTGGACTTCTGTAGCTTTAGAAAAGCTCTTCCAAATGCATGCTGGTCAGATCCGGACAGCATCTGCAGTGCTTTCTCTGTCTCTAAAGTAGACTTCTGCTCCAACTCCTCAATTTCAGCCAGAAAATACCTGAAATTGCCCCAAAAATACAAAAACTCATAGTAGAATCCAAAAATGTGAATTTAATACTAAAACCTATAAAAACTTAATAAAAACTAAACAAAAACTACTAAAAACTATATGAAAGTGGTGTCAAAAAGCGTATAAAATATCCGCTCATCACAACACCAAACTTAAACTGTTGCTTGTCCCCAAGCAACTAAAAACACAGTAGGATACAAAAGAAAATTAAGATATAATAAATTTCTAAGTTTCAAATGAAGCTTAGTTAAAATCAGATGAGCGGGACTTAGTAGCTTTTTGCTTTTGAATAGTTTTGGCATCTCACTATCCATTGAAACTCAGAGATGTTAGCATCCTTAGGAACTTAGAATCCAGATGATATTATTGACTTTCCTAGTTAAGCTTATTTTGATTCTTGAACACAGCTTTTTGAATCTTGGCCGTGACTCTAAGCACTCTGTTTTCCAGTATTACCACTGGATACATTCATGCCACAGACCCTTTAACTGTGTGAACTTTTTCAGATTGTGACTCAGCTTTGCTTTGGACCACGACTTTAACTGCTCAGTCTCAAGCTTTTCACTTGACACCTTCACGCCACAAGCACATGGTTAAGGATATCTTGGTTTAGCCGCTCAAGCCAGGATTTTAATCCTTTGGGCCCTCCTATCTATTAATGCTCAAAGCCTTGGGTCTTTTTACCCTTGACTTTTAGTTTAAAGGGTTACTGGCTTTTTCAATCTGCCCTCCTTTTCCTGCATTTTTTTTGCAGTAATGGATTTTTCTGCTTTTTATTATTTTTTTCTTTTTCTTTTTCGCCATTTTTTCTTTCTTGCATGCATATAATTTTTTTTCTTTTACAACATGCTTTTTCTTTTGCTTTTTGCTGCTTTTTCTTGCTTCAAGAATCAATTTTCAGATTTTTCAGATTGTCAATAATATTTTTCCTTTTTCCTTATTCTTTCAAGAGCCAACATTCTAAAATTTCAACTTTAATCATGCACTGTTTATTTCATACATTTAGAAAACAAAAGCAGATGACACCACATCAAACTAATTAAACTAATCTTATTTTAAACTTGAAATTCATGTATCTCTCAATTCTTTTTAATAAAAATTTTCATTTAAGCAAGGTGAGAGATATATGGAATATTTTACAACTTAAAGACATCAATGCAAATGATCATGCAACTAGAGCAAGAAAATAGAAAATAAAACAGATAGAAAACAGAAAAATAATAGACAGGGAGATGAAGAGAATGAATCCACTTGGATGTTGTTGGCTACTATTCCTCCTTGAGGATCCAATGTAATGCTTGATCTCTTCTATGTCACTCCTTTGTCTCTGTTGAGGCAGCTGCACAGGTTCATGTGCATGCTTTCTAGTTTGCTCCATCCTCTTCTTCTATACTTAAGAGTGGTAGAAGTCACAAAGCAAAATTTTTACAACACCAAACTTAAGACTTTTGCTTGTCCTCGAGCAAATATGATCAATGGAAAAGAAGAAAGTGGGGTAGATAGAGCTTCTGTGGGACCTCTTGGACCTGAGAGGCTGAGAAATCCAATTTTGTTGCTTCTCTACATTGGCATTTGAATGCCCAGGAGGGCTTCCTCGCTGGTGTTCAACTTTAACACTCCACTTGGAGTGTTCTATTTTCACTACTGTGGAATCTATTTCTTGACTGATGCACATGATTATGACTCTGACAACTGAAAGGAAAAATAAAAAGAAAATAAATGGTTGAGTAAAGCTGGGTTGTCTTCCAACAAGCACTCTTTTAAAGTCACTAGCTTGACCTTCGGCTCCTTAAGGAGGTGAGTATGGGCTCAGATTTTCGCCCCTGACAGTGAATTTTCTTCCTGTCCTCTCATGAATGAGCTATACATACTCTAGAGATAGGACACGGTTTACTGTATGTGGTAGGACTGGATTCTTAGTGAAGACAACTCTCATGCCAGGTGAGAGGCCTTCAGTTGGGACTTTCTTGTCCTTTCAGCCTTTAGGTACTTTATTTTTAGTACATTTGTGCTTAGAGCTTGTTGAGGGCTGCCCAACACCATACTTAGAATTGATGTCTGGGGGCTCTGCAGAGCTCTGCACAGAAAGAGAGAGTTTGCACACTAGGTGTTGCACTGTTATCTCTCTTTTAAAGGGAGAGCTAGGATGAGGCATCTTGAATAAGATGTGATCCTCCCGTAACTTTAGGATTAGTTCTCCCACATCAATGATAGCATTAGCTGTGACTAGAAAAGGTCTTCCAAGGATCACACAGTCATCCTCATCATCTCCTATGTTCAAGATAATGAAGTTTGCAGGGATGTAGGGGTTTTCAACTCTAACCAAGACATCCTCCACTAAGTCATATGGCTTCTTCCTGGTCTTGTGATAAACTCCAATTTTGTGATTTATATTGTGTAGAATTTGGGGGGTTTTGTCAATATTTCTCACATTTATTCACAAGAATTGCATGGTTTTGTGTTCTCTTCCTAATATGGCTTCATGATGAAAAAAATGCTTTTTTTGCCTTAAAATTGCTATATTTTGATCCTCTTCTATTACCATTCAATGCCGTGACATATTTGTTGAGTGATTTCATAATTTATAGGGCAAGGATGGCCTAGAAGAGAGAAAGAAAGCATGCACAAGAGGAAGGAATATGAAGATTTGGATTTTGGGAATTCCAGCATGGGTGCGCATGCGCACCTCATGCGTACGCGTGGATGTGGACAACTGGAAGCGGCGCGCAAGGATGGACGCATCCGCGCAGATTAGGAAATCCACACCGACGCGCACGCGTACATGGCGTGCACGCGTGGATCACAAAAGCAATCGGCGCGCATGCACGCATGGCGTGTACGCGCCACAAGCTGCACGTGACCTCATTAAAGAAAATCGTGCTTGGCGATTTCTGAGGCTCAAGAGGCCTAAATTCATGCTGGTTTTGCATGAAAAAAACCCAAGGATGCTAGGGAAAATGGAGGGATCATTCATTTTGACACTTAGACATAATTTTTAGCTAATTTTTGGTTCTTGTTCTTCTAGAGAGAGAAACCCTTGTTCCTCTCTAGATCTAGCTTTAATTTGATCTTCCCTTGTTGAATTCTGAATTGGATCTTGTTAATTACTAGTTTTAATTGCTTAATTTAAATTTCCTAGTATAATTTTGTTTAGATCTTGCGTTAGCTTATGATTTCTTGTCAATTGTCATTTTATACCCATTTTATGAATCTTGTGAATCTTGAATTGCTAATGTTATATTGATGAGTCCCATGATTAATTGTGTTGTTTGAGTGATTGTATGTTGATAATTGTTAGTGGGTACTTGTTAGTTCCAATTTAATTGCAATTTGAATATGTCTTTTGTTAATGTTTACCATGTGTTTGATGAAATGTTTTCTTTGATTATGGAGTAGTTCTTTTTACTCTTGGCCTAGGCTAAGGGAATTGGGTAAACTTGAGTCATTGGGTCTAATAGATTTGATGATTTGGGAACCCTTAGTGGTCAATTTGATAACCATTGACACTAGCCTACTACTAAGTCAATTAGTAATTAGGTTGGACCTTATGGGTTGATGTTGACTAAATCATTTAACATACTTCAAGTATAGAAGTAGACTTAACGAGTTTAGTTCTTCATAATTGTCAAGATATGGTTATTAGACAAGGATAGTGACCCCAATTCCCATGTCTAGCCAAGAGTTGCTTTTATTATTCATATTTGAAAACCCAAAATTCATAATTTCTTGTCTTAGTCATAGTTATTTGGTTAGTCTTAGAGTAGAATTATATTGGATGTTATCTTATTACTTTGGAATTGCTCACATCTTGTTTTAGTTGTTTGAATTAGTTTCTTGCACTCCAAAATTGCTTGCTTGTTAAGATTCCTAGTTTAATTTCTTACTCATGGCTTGCAACCCCGGAATTCTAACCAATGTTGATGCACATGTTTGCCCATTCCTTGTGAGATGACTCAAGATTTGAATAATTCGGTTATTTTTATTGGGGTTGAACTTGTGACAACCAATTTCCTTCTAAATTTGACTCGAGGGTTGACTATCGGTTTGGGCTATACTAACAACGAAATTATTTGTGAATTTCCGAACCGGTATAAATCCTTGACCATCAAATTTTTGGTGCCGTTGCCAGGGAAGGGTTGCAACATATGCCTTGATATTGGTTATGTGAATATGTGAATATTGTAGATAGTTTACTTTCTTTTATTACTTAGCTATAGTTTAGATTCCTTTTGTATGTGTGCTATGACTCCCAAGTTTGATGACTCGGTCTCAACAGAATTCTAGCTTAGCCGAGTTTGACCCTGAGATTGAAAGAACCTTGTTACATACCTGGAAAGCTAGGCGGCGGTTGAACTATACGGCTAGTACTTCGGCCTCTCTTGAGGAACATACCGAATCACTAGATGGTACCGAGAGTGACTTGGAGTCCGCTACTTCCTATTCTTCTGTTGGCACTACTAATACATCTTTGCATCCCACAGGTGAACCATACATGGCGGAGCCATGACGGATCACTTTGCATGAGCAAGGAGCTCCGGATATCATACTTCAACCTTTGCAAGCAAGGTATCCTAACCTTGATCCAAACTTTGAGTTAAAGAGTAGCTTGATACATCTACTTCCTAAGTATCATGGGTTGCCGGGCCAAGACCCCATTCGACATCTAAGAGACTTTCAAGTTGCTTGTTCTACGGCTCGAAGGCATGGAGCCGATGAGTTGGCTATTATGGTCTTTGCCTTTTCTTTCTCTCTTGAAGGGCAAGCAAAGACATGGTTCTATTCGCTACCGGATGAGATTGTGACTAATTAAGATTTCTAAAGAAGAGAGTTTCTAGATAAATTCTTCCCACCAGAGAAGACCGATTATGTCCGAAAGGAGATCTCGGGTATAATGCAAAGAGACCAAGAGAGTTTGTATGAGTATTGGACTCGGTTCAAGAGGCTATTGGAATCTTGTCCACACCACGGATTGAACACTCACTTGCTCGTTAGTTACTTCACCGGACGTCTTTGTGTGGAAGATAGAAGATTGCTCACTGCTTCTAGTGGTGGTTCCCTTTCGAAAGACAAGACGGAGGGAGAAGCTTGGAAATTGATAAATGATGTTGCCGAGGCTACACAACATGTAAGAGTAAGAAGTAATACTCTCAAGAGTGTGGTAGAACCATCCCCTTCCGAAGCAAGCCTGACCAAGGCGCTTGGGGACATGACCACTATCCTCACGCAAATACAAAAAGATCAAAAGGAATACTACTCCATCCAAGCCATCCAAGCCCCACCCCTAGTTGTCCAACTTGAAGGCCCTCCTAGGATTTGTGGTTTGTGCTCTAGCACCACACATTACACCGATCAATGCCATCAAATTCAAGAGGAGGATGCCCTTGTAGTGGCCAATGTGAATTACAACAACTGTCCACCCTATCCTTCTTAAGGCCAAAACAACTACCCTCATGGTGGTAATCAACATCAAGGGTGGAGGGATAGTGCACAAGGGAGCAATCAAAATCAAAGATGGAACAACTCTTCTTCTCATTACAACAACAACCAATCTTCATCTCAATACCACTATAACAACACCAACCACCAAGCCAACCAAAATCACCCTAACCAAAACCTAAACAACTACACCAAATACCAAGCACCACACCATAGACAACAATCCAACCAAACCTCTTCATCTTCCACCAATCAAGTTGATGAGTTTAGAGCCGCAATGGAGAAACGGGACGAGAGCAATAAGGCTCAATTTAATGCCTTGGGTGCTTAATTGGCCAATCTCACCAACATGCTTTCAAAGATGACCATGCCCTCTCCCAACAACAACACCAACCAACCCTCAAGCTCTTCTAACCTTCCATTCCAACCCCAACCAAACCCCAAGGGCGGTCTCAACGCCATCACTCTACAGTCGGGGACTACATTGGAGGAGATACCTCCAAGGGTCATGGAAGACATTCATGAGGAAGAAGTGGTTGTTGAAGCTCCGCATGAAGAAGAGGAGGTAGACAAAAGGCAAGAGGAAGAAGAAGTAACCCTTAAGAAACCCAAGAGGAAAGCTATAGTGGATGAGTCCATTCCTATCCCATTCCCTTCTATGGTGAAGAAAGCAAAGAAGACTCCGGAATTCGATTTGAACATGCTTCAAGTGTTCAAGAAGGTTGAAGTAACCATACCACTTCTTGATGCTATCCAACAGATTCTGAAGTATACAAAATTTTTGAAATACTTGTGTACACACAAGGATAGGATAGGAAAGTTGGAGAGATTATCCTTGGGTAGTCCAATTTCTTCCTTGATGAAGCCTATTCCAAAGAAATATGTTGACCCTGGACCTTGTTTGGTGTCTTGTTGTATTGGTGGGCGCACTTTTCATGACTGTATGTGTGACCTAGGAGCTTGCGTAAGCATCATGCCGCTTTCTATCTTTGTGCGGTTGAATTTAGTTCCATTAAAAAAGTCGATGGCAAAGTTTGCCTTAGCCGATAAAAGTGTGATCACGGTGATAGGAATAGCAGAAGATGTACTTGTGGCGATCAAGGACTTGGTCTTTCTGGTTGACTTTTACATCCTTGAAATGCCTTCAACAGAAAATAGAAGCTCATCCTCCGTTCTACTTGGTAAACCCTTCCTTAAGACCTCTAAATTCAAGTTAGATGCCTTCACCGGCACATATTCTTTTGAGGTTGGAGACAAGACTATCAAGTTCAATTTGGAGGAAGCTATGAAGCACCCCCCGAAGAGCATTCCGTTCTCCGATGTGATGTAATCGATGAAATGGTAGCAGAAGTACGAATAGAAGACTACAACAAGTTATGCTACCTTATTGTTGAAGAGACAGATGACCAAGAGGATGAACAAGAGCAAGTTGTTAAGAATGAACTCTGTGAGCTTGATGAAAAGGAACCTCAGCTTGAGGGAAAGAGTGAACTAAAGCCTCTTCCATCTCATTTGAAGTATGCTTTTTTAGAGGACAACCAAAAGTTTTCGGTCATCATTGCTAGTGAGCTTTCTAGTGAAGAAGAAGTGAAGCTCCTAGATGTTCTAAGAAAGTACAAGAAGGCAATTGGATGGAGCCTAGCCGATATTGTGGAGATTCATTCTCGCAGGTGCATGCATCGTATATTTCTCCAAGAGGGAGCTAGGCCGGTTAGGCAACGGCAAATGAAGCTCAACCCAACTATCCTCGATGTGATAAAGAAGGAGGTCACTAGGCTACTTGATGCGGGTATCATATACCCAATTTCTGACAGTGAATGGGTGAGCCCGGTCTAGGTTGTTCTCAAGAAATCGGGCATCACTGCGGTTAAAAAGGATGATGGTGGAGTGGTCACCAAGAGAGTACAAAATGTGTGGCGAGTGTGCATCGATTATAGAAGATTGAACGCCGCTACAAGGAAGAACTACTACCCTTTGCCCTTTATCGATCAGATGTTGGACCGTTTGGCGGGTAAATCCCATTATTGCTTTCTTGATGGATTCACTGGTTACTTCCAGATTCACATTGCTCCTGAGGATTAGAAAAAGACCACATTCACTTGCCCTTTTGGCACCTTTGCCTACAAAAGGATGCCATTTGGACTATGTAATGCACCTGCTACTTTTCAGCGGTGTATGACGAGTGTCTTTTCCGATCTAATGGAGAATTGACTAGAAGTCTTTATGGATGACTTCAGTGTTTATGGAACTTCATTTGATTGTTGCTTAGAGAACTTGGCCAAGGTCTTAGCTAGATGTGTTGACACTAACCTTGTCTTGAATTTTGAGAAATGTCACTTTATGGTAAGACAAGGTATAGTGTTAGGACATGTAGTATCTAGTGAATGCATTTCTGTAGACCTGGCCAAGGTCAATGTTATCACCACTTTACCTCATCCTTCATCTGTGAGGGAGGTCCGCTCGTTTTTGGGACATGCAGGATTCTATAGGTGCTTTATTAAAGATTTCAGCAAGATTGTTTTGCCATTGTCGCGCCTACTCCAAAAAGATGTGGACTTTGAGGTTGACAGTGCATGTGTGAAAGCGTTTGAAGAGCTAAGGAGAGTTCTTACCACAACACCGATTGTACGAGGCCCCAACTGGACGCTACTGTTTGAGATAATATGCGATGCATCAAACCATGCTGTTGGTGCCGCGCTTGTACAGCGCGATGGTAAACTCCCTTATGTCATTGCTTACGCTTCTAAAACATTAGATGCAGCACAATCCAACTATACCACTACGGAAAAGGAACTCCTAGCTATTGTTCATGCTTTAGATAAATTAAGATCTTATTTGCTAGGGTCCAAGATAGTGATATACACGGATCATGCAGCTCTAAAGTACTTATTGACAAAGAATCAGTCAAAACCTAGACTCATACGTTGGATCTTGCTTTTTCAAGAATTCGACATTGAGATTAGGGACCAGAGTGGGTCTCAAAACTAGTTGCGGATCATTTAAGCTGCCTTGAGAATTTAAAATTTGACCCATTTTCGATCGATGATTCATTCCCATTGGATAGTTTGCATGCTGTGTCGGATAGCTTTCCTTGGTTTGCCCCAATAGTGAACTACTTGGTTGCAAAATTCTTCCCTCCTAACTTTTTTAAACACCAACGAGACAAGTTAAGGAGTGATTTCAAATACTACATTTGGGATGACCCTCACTTGTGGAAGAGGGAAGTGGACCAAGTAATTCGAAGATGTGTCCCAGAATCTGAAATCCAACCCATTCTTGAAGCTTGCCATTCATCTGAATGTGGTGGCCACTTTGGCCCACAAAGGACGGCTAAAAAGGTGTTGGATTGTGGATTCTGGTGGCCAACCTTATTCAAGGATGCTAACCGGTTCTATGTGTCTTGCCATCAGTGTCAAAAGTCGGGAAACACGTCCCAAAGGGATGAGATGCCTTAGCAACCTATGTTGTTCTGTGAGATATTTGATGTATAGGGCATTGACTTTATGGGACCGTTTTCCAACTCAAGTGGGTATCTATATATTCTGTTAGCGGTTGACTACGTGTCAAAGTGGGTAGAAGCAATACCTACTCACCTTGATGACGCCAATACCGTCATTTCTTTTATTAGAAATAACATTGTATGCCGTTATGGGTCGCCACGAGCCATCGTGAGCAACCAAGGATCCCATTTTTGTAACAGAAAAGTAAAGGCACTGCTCAAGCGCTAAGGAGTATTGCATAAGGTTGCCACTGCTTATCACCCACAGACCAACGGACAAGTGGAAGTGTCCAACCGGGAGATTAAGAGAATCTTGGAGAAAGTGGTCAATCCACAAAGGAAGGATTGGAGCCTTCGGTTAGGAGATGCACTTTGGGCATATAGGACGGCCTACAAGACTCCGTTGGGGATGAGTCCCTTTCGGATCGTCTATGGTAAGGCATGCCACCTTCTGGTGGAGATTGAGCATAGAGCCTATTGGGCGGTAAAGCAGTGCAACATGGATTTAACTAAGGCGGGAGTGGCCAGGAAATTACAGCTAGAGGAGCTCGAGTGTTTAAGGAACGAAGCATATGAGAATGCCCGGATTTACAAGGAAAAGACTAAGGCATTTCATGACCATCACATCCAGAAGAAGGACTTTCATGAAGGTGATGAGGTTCTCCTCTACAATTCAAGGCTTCGATTCATGCCTTGCAAGCTCCGTTCTAGATGGGAAGGACCCTTCAAGGTGAAGGAGATAAAGCCCTATGGAGTGGGGGAATTATTTGACCCTAAAAGTGAAGCAACTTTCAAGGTGAATGGACATAGAGTGAAGAAGTACCATGGCTACAAGCTCCCAAAAGAGCTAGAGGTGTTCCTGTTAACGGATGCACCTGAAGGAGGAGAAGCTTGACCGACTGACCGTCCAACTTAAGGACGTTAAAGAAAAGTGCTTGGTGGGAGGCACCCCACCGTAGTAAGATCTTCCTTGTGTATACCTTCTTTTTTTTAGCTCTAGATTTTTTGTATATTTTGTGACTTCTTGATGTTGTTGATTGCATAGGAATGCTAGTTTCGTTGATCTTATTGGATAATTAGAATGTTCATATAGATTTCCTCATTTTGGTACGGATAGATTATTGAAGTAGAGGGAATACTATGTTTTGAATAGTGCATGAATTTGAGATTGTTCTCTTGACTACTAGCTTAAACACCTGCCAAGAATGTGTTAAAATAGCCTTTTCTATGTTGTAAAAAAAAGAAAAAAATCAAGGAAAAAGGGCATCCGCGCGCGAGCGCACGTGCACGCGCGCGCTGGTGGTGCATTTCATACTCCTGGTCCAAAAACCCGAGAGTTATGCCCACTTTGTGTCCATTTCGTGCCAGGCACCCACGCGCCAGCGTACATGCTGCCTGCGCGCCCCGTGCAAATTTGCCATCGACGCGCAAGCGCACTGTGCGCGCGCGCACCAATGGTGCATTATGAACTCCCTGGTACAAAAGCCAGAGAGTTGTGCCATACTTATGCCTAGTCTGTGCCTGCACTGACGCGTTCTTGCACTGTGCGCATCCGCGCCGGTAGCCAATTCGATCAGGCACGCATCCGCGCACTGTGCGCGTCCGCGCCACCTGTGCTGCATGCCACTCTAGTACAGATAACCCGAGACTTAGGCCCACTTTGTGCCAACTCTGTGCCAGGGCCCCAACTGTATTCACGCGTATGCGCCCTTGATGCGTATGCGTCCCTCGCTCCACCTTCACCGACGCGCTAGCGCACCATGCGCGTGCGTCGGTCGCGCAAACTAGTTTTAAAGCTGCGTGCCCTGCTTCTACCCCTCTCCCACCCTCTTTCTTATTTCTTTCTTCTTCTTTCTCCATCACCTTTCTTCTCTTCTTCTTCTTCCACAATCCATCACCACCGTCTCTGGCTACTCACCGGCGACCACCACCAATTCCGATGGCACTACAACTCTTCTATCTCTTTCTCATTTTCACAAGAGAAAATTCCTCCTCGATTCTTTCACACTTCTCAAGGTTCTACTTCTTCCATATCTCATCTATTACTTTCTTTACATAATCTCTTCTTTCTCTTCTTTCTTGTTGATTCACTTATTTTCTCTTTTAGTTGCATAATTATACTACTTACTTTTTGTTTGTTTCCTTTTCCTTTTTCTTACTTTTCCATGGATGTGAATTTGAGTTTTGAATTGCTTTAATAGATCTTCTTGATTATCTTCCATTATCTTTGTCAGCAAGTGATGTTATGTGATGATTGATATTTCGTTTTGAGCTTCTAATTAGTTGAGTATCTCATAATTGCTCATTGCTTGATAATTACACGCCAAGTGTTCGAGGAAATGCACGAATGCCATTTTTGTTTATTTTAATCATGTATCTTCAATTTAGTGCTCCCTCCTCACTCACTTGCTTTCTTCTAAATGCATTGAGTCCACTTTGCTTGCTTAGAATATATGCTTGCTAATTAGATACTCATTGAAATTAACTTGCTCTTTGTTATGGATGCTTGAGATTATTCTTCTCATGCCTTATTGCATGCTTTACTTCCTCTTGCATCCCATGCCAAGTGTTGTGACCCATGCCTCTATGATCATTTTGTGATACATTTCTTCTGGGCACTACTTCTCACTTGTATGTTTTTGTTGAGATGATTCTTTGGGTTTAATGCTTTCCTTTTTCCCCTCCTTTTTCAGGATGGTCACCAAGAAAGGCAAGGAAAAAGCTTCAAGGAAATCGGCCGCAAAGAGAGCACCCCAAAAGTCAAATTCTAAGGCGCACTCTTCATTGGGAGCCAAACCCTTATCTAAGAAGGTGAAAGCACCCGCTCCTATTGATGAAAACGAGAAGAGCAAACGGGAAAAGGATTCTTCAAGATTCTCCAACCGCTTTTGTGAACTTGTGTTCCCCGCCATGGTTGAGAGGAACTATCATGCTAAGCATCTACTCGCTCCGTCAGACAAGGTTGCTCCTTGTATTCTACCCCGCATTGAACGGCGAAGATGGGAGTTTCTTCTGAGAAAACCACAAGAGGTCAACCTCTCCTGGGTGGTAGAATTCTACACTAACTACCATCTTCCCTCTCTTCAATCGGTATACGTGCGCCGGCAGCAAGTCTCAGTTTCAGAATAGGCTATTTAGCAAGTGCTTAATGTCTTACCAGTACCAAGTGACATGGATGGCTACCAAGTGGTCTTACATCAGCGAGAAGCGTTTGGGTTTGGTTGGGAATCGATCCTCCGAGTCATTGCTGAACCAGAGGCATTTTGGACCCATGGTCGACTTCGGATGAGGCCCAAGTGCATTAATGCACGTTTCCTCACTGTAGAAGCTAGAGCTTGGGCCCAGATCCTATCCTACTATGTACTACCTAGCACTCATAAGTCGTCCTTCATGGCGGATCTCGCCTTGCTTGTTTGGTGTGTTCTTACGGAGAGACCGGTGAACATTCCGCTTCTTGTCAAGCAAGCAATGGGTCAAGTCCACGCCCGGGGTAATTTGCCATTTCCAGCATTGGTATCTAATTTAGTTGCTGCTGCGGGTGTTCCTTGGGAAGCCATGGACACGAAGGCTATAATTCCAGCTAAGGGCGATGTGGCCCCAAGCGGAAAATACTTACATCTTCCCATGAACAACCCAAGCCTTGACATAGCCCTTCCATCTACTATTCCTTCCACCTCATCGTCACCACCATGGCAAAGATCCACCCATCAAAGGATAGATGATCTACACGGAAGATTGATAGATATGAGCGGCGCAACCAACGCCGATGCACTTACATCAAGAAGCTTCTGCATTGTGTTACCCCTAGCATGGAGGAACCCGAAATATTCACATCCACCTCAAACCCAAGTGATGGGAGCTCTGATGGAGGGGATAGTGAAGGGTCCGGTCCCGACGGTCCTTTGCACATTTCTGGTAGCACGAAGGACCGTGCTAAATTCTAAGTGTGGGGAGGTCGTTCGATCGATCTCCATGGGTAACAATCTCTTCCTTTCAACACCCATGGATTTATCTTTTGCTTAGTAGTTAGTACATTGCATGTGTAGTTAGTTTTTCTTGTAGATATTCCTTGCATGATAGTTAGTCTCTATAGAGTTGTTTGGTCAAAATAATGACTTCTTCCCCAAGAAACTGTGTTTTGGGGTACGCTACCAATTTTGAAAAAAAATTTTGCAGAAAACTTGCTTCAAGAATGTATTTTGGAACATAGTGATTGAGCTAAGAACACAAGCATGTAAGCTTTGAGCTTATTGTGTGGTTATATCTTCTAACCACTATTCCCCATTCTTGTGTGCATTATTCTCTCTCTATGATTGTAATCTTTGCTTTGTCTGATTCTATATGTTCATTACTTTGTGTATGAATGTATTTACATGATTGAGGCCATCATTTCAATAGTCACTTTTCCCAATCGGCCTTAACCCTTTTATCTACCATTGCTAACCAATTTTGAGCCCATGTTAAATAGAGCACATTAACAACCCTAAGCAAAAAATAATGAATGTCCCTAGATTTGGATCTTTGATTAGCTTAGGTAAATGGAGGTGTGTATCATTCAAAAGGGAGAGTGTACTTGGGAACTTGGGTAGATGTAAAGAGGTGTATTTGTAATTGTAATTGAAAATTCTGGGATTTGAGAACATACTCATGTATTAAATGATCGAACCATATGCATTGAAACTTTTATACATAAAACCCAAAGAAAGAAAGGGGATCAAAAAGAAAAAAATTTGTATGTGTATATATATGAGAATGTAAGAAAAAAAATTATAAAAGAAACAAAAAATATGAAAGGGGACAAAAATGCCCCAAGACAAAGTAATAATAACAATGCATATGGGATGTGAATTGAAAAGAATGCATGAGCATGCAAAAAGTGAAACCCATGGGTAGCTCAGTATTGTATTATAGTCGTATAGGTTGTTCTATATGTCTAGTGGGATCTTAGGTTAATCAAGGATTCAAATTTTAAGCTCACTTGACCATATACATCCTTACCTTCACCCTAGCCCCATTACAACCCATGAATAAGACCTCATGATACTCGTAAGCATGCATTAAGTAATTGTTGATTGTTAGATGAAAGACAAATCTTGGAAAGCATGATTAGGAGAGGATTGAATGACGAACCCTATACACTCGAGCGAATAGAGTGGATACACTTCCAGTGAGGGTTCGATGCTCAACTCTTTGTTCCCGGCTTTCACAAGCGTTCATCTAGCAAGTTATATGCACTTCATAGTAATGTTCAATTTGGTAGGATTTATGAAATACATTTCATTTTCACCCCGTATGCTCATATGTGTTCTTGGAGGATAGATTTACCCTTGACCAAGTAGACAGATGATTTTACATTAGTTGCATGCATTCACTTAGGAAATTTGCATTTCATAAACCCTTTTCTTACCATGATCTTTGGTTTTTTTATTTTAAGCATGAGGACATGCTTGGTTTAAGTGTGGGGAGATTTCATAAACCGCAATTTTGTGGTTTATATTCTGTAGAATTTGGGAGGTTTTGTCAATATTTCTCACACTTATTCACAAGAATTGCATGGTTTTGTGTTCTCTTCCTAATATTGCTTCATGATGAAAAACATGCTTCTTTTGCCTTAAATTGCTATATTTTGATCCTTTTCTATTACCATTCGATGCCGTGACGTGTTTGTTGAGTGATTTCAGAATTTATAGGGCAAGGATGGCCTAGAAGAGAGAAAGAAAGCATGCACAAGAGGAAGGAACATGAGGATTTGGATTTTAGGAATTCCAGCATGGGCGCGCACGCGCACCTCGCCCGCACGCGTGGATGTCGACAGCTGGAAGTGGCACGCAAGGATGGACGCATCCGCGCAGATTAGGAAATCCACACCGACGCGCACGCATACATGGCGTGCACGCGTGGATCACAAAAGCAATCGCGCGCACGCACGCATGGCGCATACGCGCGACAAGCTGCACGTGTCCTCATTAAAAGAAATCATGCTTGGTGATTTCTGAGGCTCAAGAGGCCCAAATTCAAGCTGGTTTTGCATGAAAAAGACCCGAGGATGGTAGGGAAAATGGGGGGATCAATCATTTTGACACTTAGACATAATTTTTTGCTAGTTTTTGGTTCTTGTTCTTCTAGAGAGAGAAACCCTTGTTCCTCTCTAGATCTAGCTTTAATTTGATCTTCCCTTGTTGAATTCTGAATTGGATCTTGTTAATTACTAGTTTTAATTGCTTAATTTGAATTTCCTAGTATAATTTTGTTTAGATCTTGTGTTAGCTTATGATTTCTTGTCAATTGTCATTTTATACCCATTTTATAAACTTATGAATCTTGAATTGCTAATGTTATATTGATGAGTCCCATGATTAATTGTGTTGTTTGAGTGATTGTATGTTGATAATTGTTAGTGGGTACTTGTTAGTTTCAATTTAATTGCAATTTGAATATGTCTTTTGTTAATGCTTACCACGTGTTTGATGAAATGTTTCCTTTGATTATGGAGTAGTTCTCTTTACTCTTGGCCTAGGCTAAGGGAATTGGATAAACTTGAGTCATTGGGTCTAATGGATTTGATGATTTGGGAATCCTTAGTGGTCAATTTGATAACCATTGACACTAGCCTACTACTAAGTCAATTAGTAGTTAGGTTGGACCTTATGGGTTGATGTTGACTAAACCATTTAACATACTTCAAGTATAGAAGTAGACTTAACGAGTTTGGTTCCTCATAATTGTCAAGATATGGTTATTAGACAAGGATAGTGACCCCAATTCCCATGTCTAGCCAAGAGTTGCTTTTATTATTCATATTTGAAAACCCAAAATTCATAATTGCTTGTCTTAGTCATAGTTATTTGGTTAGTCTTAGAGTAGAATTATATTGGATGTTATCTTATTAGTTTGGAATTACTCACATCTTGTTTTAGTTGTTTGAATTAGTTTCTTGCACTCCAAGATTGCTTGTTTGTTAAGATTCCTAGTTTAATTTCTAGCTCATGACTTGCAGCCCCAGAATTCTAACCAATGTTAATGCACATGTTTGCCCATTCCTTGTGTGACGTCCCGAGGTTTGAATAATTCGGTTATTTTTATTGGGATTGAACTTGTGACAACCAATTTCCTTCTAAATTTGACTCAAGGGTTGACTATTGGTTTGGTCTATACTAACAATGGAATTATTTGTGAAATTCCAAACCGGTATAAATCCTTTCCATCATTGTCTGCCATCTCTAAAGAGACGTGTGCAGCTCGTACCTCAAGGATTCCCAACTTCTCCATTACAGAGAGCGATATGAGGTTGATGCTTGACCCTAGGTGACACAGAGCTTTTTCAAAGGTCATAATGCCTATGGTGCAAGGAATCAAAAAGCATCCAGGATCTAGAAGCTTCTGAGGTAGCTCTTGCTGAACCAAAGCATGGATTTCTTTGGTGAGTAGTGTAGGTTCTTTCTCCAGAGGCTTTGTACCAAATAGATTGGTATTCAGCTTCATTAGTGCTCCTAGGAAACGAGTAACTTGCTCTTCCCTAGTGTCTACATCCTCACTTGAGGATGAGTAATCATCAGAACTTATGCACTGCAGAAGTGCATTCAAAGAAACCTCAATTGTTTTTATGGTTTCCTTCGGTTCTAGGCTAGAGGGTTCTTGAGTTGGCTTTAAGCACTGATAAACCACTATTTTATGGTTTATATGGTGTTTAATTGTGCGGTTTTATCAAATCTTTACCCACTTATTCATATGATTAGCATGCATTTATAATTCCTTCCTAAAAATACTTCATGGGTGAAAACTTGCTTCCTAGAGACTTTTAATTATGTATTTTAACTCTCCTTTATTCCATTCGATGTCATGATCTGGGTGTTAAGTGTTTCAGGCTTTATAGGGCATGAATGACTTGGAGATTGGAAAGGAGGCTTGAAAAATGGAAGGAACACAAGAAATTGAGGAGATGACCAGTGAGAAGTGACGCAGACACATGGCTCACGCGACTGTGCGACATAGAGGAAATTGCAGTGACGCGAACGCATAGCTCACGCGACCGCGCGGATTGGAAACTGCACAAGTGACGCGAAGGCGTGGACGATGCGCACGCGTGGCAAGGCAAAACGCCGGATGACGCGAACGCGTGAATGACGCGATCGCGTGACATGCGCTATCTGCAGAATCTGCAGAATTTGCTGGGGGCGATTTTGGGCCCTGTTTTGACCCAGTTTTCGGCCAAGAAAAGCATATTAGAGCCAGGGAATATGCAGAGACCAAAAAAACAACATTCATTCCGCATAATTTTAGTTTTAGATCTGATTTTACTCCTCCTCTAGGTTTTCTCTCTACACATTCATAGTTCTTAGGATTTTGATTTTATTGCTTCTTGGACTGGGATATTGAGAAGAGTTATTACTTCTGTCAAGACTTCGTCATTCTAGTTTGTTTCCTTACTTGTCATTTACTCTTCCATGTCCTTTATTTACTCAGAATTATTATTGGATTATTTTTAGAATTTATTAATACAAGAACTATTTTTATTTTTAATTGATCCTTTTGATTATTATTTATCATATCTTTCAATATTTCCCTTTCTTATTTCGTGGATTTTACAATCATAATGAGCGAGTACTTCTACAACTTGATTGGGAGTTGATTGACAGGAGGACCTTGAGTTGGACGCTCAAGAGTAAAATTATAGTTGGGTTTCGCGTTGGGTCGCCCTCTAATCATTGACACTAGTCCTTCCCAAGGGAGAGGATTAGAACTTGTGAATAAAAATTAACTTCCAACTTGCTTAACTTTCCTTTACCTGGTAAAGGATAACTGAGCAGGCAACCTTTAATTATCACTTTTATCTTGAGAGAACTCTATCAAGGATAGGAATTCCAACTAATCTACTCCCGGTCAAGGTTTTTATTTAAATTACATAAATTCTCTGATTTAATTTCTTGTTTATCGACTCAAACCATTTTTTAGAAAATATCTGATTAATAAAATAGCACATCTTTCTGCAACTCGTTGGGAGACGACCTGGAATTCGTACTCCCAGTATTTTAATTTTAATTTTGTGACAACCCCTTCTAAATTGATAAGTGGATTTTTGGTTGCTTAAGAACTATACTTGCAACGTATCTCTTATAACAATTTCTTAACTCGCCAATTTCTGCCATGTCAATTTTTGGCGCCGTTGCTGGGGAGTTGCAATAGAGTGCTAAGTTATTGATTGGAATTTATTTATTTGCATTTTATTTTATTTTGCTACTATGAGCTGCATGTTTCTTTCATTAAATGACGCGATCCAAGCTTGCTAGTATTCGATCCTGAGATTGAAAGAACTATTTCACGTATAAGGCAAGCTCGGCGTCGGTTAGTCCTCTCTGAGGGCGGATCTGAAATGTCACTTGAGGAAGAAACAAGCCCCCGTTCTACTGATTCGGTTGATTCACGCGCAGGTGAAATGGCAGCACCTAGGAGAGTTACTATCCAGGAGGCTGGAGCCCCTGATTTCACAATGCAACCGTTTCAAGCGCATCACCCAGCAGTGGCTATAGACTTTGAAATAAAGACTGCACTACTCAACTTGATGCCTAAGTTTCATGGCTTACCTGCTCAAGAGCCTATCAAACACCTGAGGGATTTCTAAGCAGCCTGTTCTACTGTCAGGCATGACGGTGCAGATGAAACTTCCATTTTGTTAAAAGCTTTCCCATTCTCTCTTGAGGGAAAGGCGAGAGAGTGGTACTACACTCAACCCGCAGCAATTGTTTCTGACTGGGATATGCTTAAAAGAGAATTTTTGGAAAAATTCTTCCCAGCTGAAGTTACTGATAAACTGAGGAAGGACATTTCCATGATTGTTCAGGACGAATCCGAGACTCTCTATGAATACTGGGAGCACTTCAACAACCTTCTGGAAGCATGTCCCCACCATATGATTGACAAGATAGTATTGCTCGGCTATGTCACATAGGGCATGAGGCCCCAAGATAAGACCACATTGGAAAGTGCTAGCAATGGGTCTATGAAAAAGTACAAGACCACTGATGAGGCATGGCAATTGATCAGCGACTTGGCTGAGTCTACAAGGAATCACAGGCAGAAACAAGGCCGGTCAAAGGCTGTTGCAGAGGTATCTTCTAGCAAGGAAACTACTGCTCTGACTCAGAGTATATGTGAAAGGACCAACTTACTAAAGCAGATGCAGTTGAGTCAACAACAAGCACAGCAAAGCCAACAGTTATTCCCACAGAGATTGTGTGGGATCTATGCTGATTACAGCCATTATACTGATGAATGTCCGTAGCTCCAACAGGAAGACAACACGGTGACAGCCACTCATAACTTCTATGACCGCCCCAACCAAGGGTACAATCAAGGTGGCAGTTACAACCATGGATGGCAGGACAATTTTAACCAATGTTGGAGAGATAATTCTAACCATAATTGGAGGGACAATAATAATAGAGGAGACAGAGACAATCAAGGATATCAGATGTGGAATAATAACAACAACAAGCAGCAGAACCAGAACCAACCTTACAGAGCACCTCACCTGAAGCAGTCCCAAGGACCACAGCACAACCAACAACAAGTTCTGCAGATCACTCAATCTAATCCCTCCACGAGTGACGAGGTGCTTCAATCTATTGTGCAAGGACAAAAGAATGTGGAAAGTTCAGTTAATGGCCTAGCAGCTTCTATACAAGCTCTCATCTCTCAGCTAGCATCACCCAACACTTCATACACTCAACATGCAAGCTCCAGTGGAATTCCTTCTCAACCCTTACCCAATCCAAAGGGTGGCATCAATGCCATCACCCTAAGGTCTAGAACTATACTGCAAGAGAGGAATCAGGAGGAGCCAATCCCATCAGAACACGCCTCAACTGAAGAGGTGGTAGAAGTAAAGGATGCTGAAGAGGAAGAGGAGATACAAGACATGGGTGAAGAAGTAGAGGCTCAACCACATAAAGAAGCACCCAAGGAGGCAGACCCTGCAGAAAATGCCCTCCCTATTTCATTTTCACAAATTGCAAGGAAGCCCAGGAAGTAGATGGAACTTGATCCCAAAATGGTAGAAATATTCAAAAAGGTTGAGGTAACTGTTCCCTTTTTTGATGTTATTCAGCAGGTACCTAAATACGCAAAGTTTCTAAAAGATTTATGTATACATAAAGACAAAATTAATGAATTAGAAACTATTCCTTTAGGTAGTTCTATATCTGCTTTAATGGGAGGTATACCTGAAAAGTGTAGTGATCCAGGTCCATGTATGGTTAATTGTACTATTGGTGGTGTGATATTTTCTGACTGCATGTGTGATCTAGGAGCATGTGTTAGTATAATGCCTTTGTCTATATATGATACTTTGAGGCTCCCTCCCTTAAAAAGGTCGGCAGCTCATTTTGTGTTAGCAGATAAAAGCATTATTACAGTGGTTGGAGTTGCTGAAGATGTATTAATGAGCATTAAGGGACTCACATTTCCCATTGACTTCTATATTCTGGAAATGCCCCCTAATGACTCAGGAAGGCCATCATCAATCCTGCTTGGAAGACCATTCCTGAAGACTTCAAAATTCAAGCTGGACGCATTTTCTGGAACTTATTCTTTCGAAATAGATGGAAGAATAGTGAAATTCAGTTTAAATGGGGCTATGAAGCACCCTCCGGATGACCTTTCTATCTCCCAGTGTGACATCATAGATGAAACCGTGGCTGAAGTTCACCAGGAGGAGTTAGAAGAGAAGTACACAGGACAAGGTCCAAGTGTGGGGACACTTTTGGAGGACAATGAGGGCACTTTGCCATTATCACCAGCCCCAGATAATCCAGAGCCTGACCATGAGCAGAAATTGGAATTAAAGCCCCTCCCTCCATACCTCAAGTTTGCTTACCTTGAGGACAAGCAGAGATTTCTAGTAATTATTGCAAGGGAACTCACTCCCCAACAAGAAGAACAGCTACTCAATATGCTGAGAAAACACAAGAAAGTAATTGGATGGAGCCTAGCGGATATAGTAGGCATCAGCCCTCAAGTTTGTGAGCACAGAATATTCCTAGAAGAGGGAGAAAAGCCTGTCCGTCAACCTCAGAGAAGACTGAATCCCACCATCTTAGAAGTTGTCAAAAAAGAAGTGACCAGGCTACTTGAAGCAGATATTATTTACCCCATCTCAGATAGCGAATGGGTCAGTCCAGTACAAGTGGTGCCCAAGAAGTCTGGAATCACAACAGTAAGAAATGAGCATGGAGAGATTCTGACAACTAGAGTGAAGAATTCATGGAGAGTTCGCATTGACTATAGGCATGTTAACCAAGCCACTCGTAAGAATCATTACCCTTGCCATTCATTGATCAGATGGTTGATCGCCTGTCAGGTAAATCCCATTATTGCTTTTTAGATGGTTATACAGGCTATTTTCAAATCCATATAGCTCCTGAAGATCAGGAAAAGACTACTTTCACCTGTTCTTTTGGCACTTATGCTTACAAGAGAATGCCCTTTGGCTTGTGCAATGCACTAGCTACTTTCTAAAGATGCATGATGAGTCTTTTCTCAGACCTTATTGAGGACTGTATGGAGGTTTTTATGGATGATTTTAGCGTTTATGGTGATTCATTTAGCCTTTGCTTGGATAGTTTATCTAGAGTATTAGATAGATGTGTCCGTACAAACCTTGTATTGAATTTTGAAAAATGTCACTTTATGGTTAAACAAGGGATTGTACTAGGACATGTTGTGTCTATTACTGGCATTTCTGTAGATCCAGCAAAGGTGGATGTTATTTCTAGTTTGCCTTACCCCTCCTCTGTGAGGGAAGTCCGTTCGTTCCTTGGCCATGCAGGTTTTTACCGGAGATTCATTAAGGACTTTAGTAAGGTAGCACTTCCCTTATCCAGATTACTACAGAAAGATATTGAGTTTGAGTTCAGTGAGGATTTCAAACAAGCGTTTGATAAGATGAAGACTGCCCTGACTCAAGCTCCAATTGTGAGAGGACCTGACTGGAGCCAGCCATTTGAAATCATGTGCGATGCTTCCAACCATGTAGTAGGAGCAGCGCTGGCTCAGCGTGAAGGTAAGGATCCTTTTGTAATTGCTTATGTGTCTAAGACTTTAGACACAGCTCAGTCTAATTACACTACTACTGAGAAAGAGCTTCTTGCTATTGTTTTTGCTCTGGATAATTTCCGAGCCTATTTACTTGGTACTAGAGTAGTAGTGTACTCAGACCATGCAGCTCTAAAGTATTTATTAGCTAAAAAGGAGTCCAAACCAAGGCTTATACGTTGGATACTGGTACTACATGAATTTGATTTAGAAATTAAGGATAGGAGTGGTAACCAAAATCTAGTGGCAGACCACTTGAGTCGCCTCGAGCACATTAAGGATACCACTACTCCTATAAATGATAATTTCCCGTTTGATGGCTTACAAGCAGTATCTAAAGTAGTCCCTTGGTATGCGCCTGTAGCTAATTATCTAGTTAGCCGCACATTTCCTCCAAACTTTACTAAGCATTAAAGAGACAAGTTGAAAAGCAAGTCCAAATATTATATATGGGATGACCCATATTTATGGAGATGTGGCACTGACCAGGTAATTAGATGGTGTGTGCCTCAACCAGAATTCCAGTCCATTTTAGTGGCCTATCACTCATCTGAGAGTGGAGGACATTTTGGCCCTCAAAGAACAGCTAGAAAAAATTTAGACTGTGGATTCTGGTGGCCTACCCTTTTTAAAGACGCTGCTGAATTTTGTAAATCTTGTTCCCCATGCCAAAGGTTTGGTAATATATCCAACAGGGATGAGATACTTGACGTTGGGATTTTTGTTAGTAAAAAAGTTCATAAAAACAGTCGCGTTGTAGATATAGTCTCTAAACCGACAGAAATCCCTTCGTACAAATGTTTTGGTTGTCACATGTAACAAACCCTTAAAAATTGTTAACCGAGTATTCAAACATCGGGTCGTCTTCTCAAGGAACTGCAAGGAAGTATGTTCTTATTATTGGCTATAAAGGTTGTAATCGGGTTTTAGAAGGTGAGAAGCAAGTGATTTAAATGACAAGTAAAGTAGATGGCAATTAAAATAAATAAATACTATAAAGCAAACTTCTGGCAAGGTAAAAGGAATTGAAAGTCCAACTTGGTTATCTCCCTCAACAATAATGAAAGTTGAATCTAAATTCCACTTAGTTAACCTTTACTAAAGTAAAGGAAAGTCAAGGGACTAATTAGTTTGACCTTCGAATCTTATTTATTTCCTAAGAAAAAGTTGGGATTATTGAAGTTCAGTTCAATTAGCAAGATAACGATTATCAATTATGTTGAGTTTGATAACTGCTGAGTTACTAATTTCTTAACCAAGACCAAAAGGGGAAAAAGTAAAATTGCTGGAATAAAAATGTCCTTAGATGGAAAGCAATGGTAACACAAATTAAAGAGAAAGCAATCAATAACTGAAATACCTCAAATATCATTAATTCAAATAACAATCTGTAACATGGAATAATTCATAAATTAAATTATAAAAGTAAATAATCAACTCAAGTGCTGGAATAAATAAATAAAAGTGAAAAGGGAAGCTTAAAACAAGAAACATAAAACCTGGATCGAGAGTCACTCTTAAAAACTAAGAGAAGTCCTAAATCATAATCCTAAGAGAGAGAGGAGAAAACCTCTCTCAAACTAAATCTAAATCATGGAAAGTAGTAAAAATGCGAGCTCCTTTGAATGGATGCATTCCTCCACTTTATAGCCTCTAGTCTGTGTGTTCTACACCTGGATCTGGGCCAAAAGGGCTTCAAAAATCGCTGGGGGCGTATTCTGTAAATTCTAATGCGTGGCCTCTGTCACGCGTCCGCGTGGGTCACGCGGTCGCGTCATCAGGAGTTTTCCTTGTGGCGCGGTCGCGTCGGTCACGCGTCCGCATCAAATGCGCTATGCTCAAGTCGCACGGCAGCGTCCATCATGCGACCGCATCGCTGCTTCTTCGCGCCTGGCACGCGATCGCGTCGTCTATGCGATCGCGTGGATGCCAGTTTCTTCAAAACTCCGTTTCGCACTTTCCTTCTATTTTTGTACGTTTCCTTTTCCATCCTTTAAGTCATTCTGCCTTAGAAAATCTGAAACTACTCAACACACTAATCACGGCATCGAATGGAAATAAAGGTAATTAAAATGATTAATTTTAAAGCTTAGGAAACATGTTTTTCACATACATCACATAATAAGGAAGGGAAAGTAAAACCATGCAATTAATATGAATAAGTGGGTGAAGGATTGAATAAATCACTTAAACTAAGCACAAAATAACTCATGAAATATGGGTTTATCAATACCTCAACAGACTATGCTTTTCTGTAAAATTTTTTATGTTTGGGGAATTGACTTCATGGGTCCATTTCCAAATTCTAATGGTTATTTTTATATATTGTTAGCCGTAGATTACGTTTCAAAATGGGTGGAAGTAATTCCTACCCGCACTGATGATGCTAACACTGTTGTTTCCTTTGTTAGAAACCACATTATTTGTCACTTTGGATCACCACGAGCAATCGTGAGCGATCAAGGCACCCATTCTGTAATAGGAGACTAACAGGATTACTGAAGAAGCATGAGATAGTTCATAAAGTGGCAACAGCCAACCATCCCCAGACTAATGGGCAAGTTGAGGTGTCTAACAGAGAGATAAAGAGTATATTGCAGAAGATAGTCAAACCTAATAGAAGAGACTGGAGCACCAGGCTACAAGACGCACTTTGGCCATACAGAACTTCATACAAGACACCTATTGGGATGAGTCCCTTCCGCTTAGTTTATGGAAAGGCATGTCACCTCCCAGTAGAGGTAGAGCACAAAGTCTTTTGAGCAGTAAAGGAGTGCAATATGGAATTTGAGAAGGCCGAAACTGAGAGAAAGTTGCAACTGTAGGAATTAGAGAGCCTACGCCTAGAAGCTTATGAGAACTCAAGACTGTACAAGGAAAAGATGAAGGTTGTGCATGATAATCACATCAAGAGGAGAGAGTTCCAACTTGGGGACTTTGTCCTCCTTTACAACTCTAGACTGAGACTCATGCCAGGCAAGTTAAGATCAAGATGGGAAGGTCCATATAGAGTGGAGAAGGTTGATCCATACAGAGTTTTCCACCTGAGTCATCCTTCAAGCTCTGAATTCATCAAAGTTAATGGACATCGCCTGAAGCTATATCATGGGGCGAAGGAGAAACCCAGGGAGCTAGAGATCTTCCTCTTGGAAGATCCTTAATGCACGGAAACTTGTCTCTCAACAATTTTTCCCTCGGCAAGTATACCGAATTTTCATCAAGTAAAAACTCACAATAGAGTGAGGTTGAATCCCACAGGGATTGATTGGTCAAGCAACTTTAATCAGAGGAATATTCTAGTTGAGCTAAGCAGAAATTGAGTTGAGATTTGCAAAAAAGTAAATGGCGGGAAAGTAAATAACAGAAAATGTAATTGCTGGAAGTAAATGATGGAATGTAAATGACAGAAAATAAATTGTAGAATCTTAAATGGGGATTTGGGGAAATGAACATAAAGGTAAATGACAGAAGGTAAAGAGAATGGGTAAGATCAGAAATGGGGGATTCATTGGGCTTAGGAGATGTTGTATTCTCCAGATCAAGTTCATTCTCATCTCTTCTTCAATCAATGCATTCATTGATCTCCTTGGCAATCTTAAGTGATTGGATTGCAATTCCTTGGCAACCCAATCTCTCAAATCTTGATCAATAGCCAATTCCTTGGTCCAATTGCTCATGAGAAGAGATGAAGTATGGTCACTGACTATACCACATGTATTCCCAAATCAAAGTGTTGGTAGGATTATATGTTACCATATCTATCCAAACCCCAATTTGGTCCAGCATGAGAAAGCATTTCTAGCATGATCTCTTCATTCCTCTTCCAAGGTTCCAAAGAGATCCAAGTATGAACAGCTTCTTTTCCAAGACAACTACCCAATTGGATGAAGATTGAAAGCTTTCTAGTAAAATCAAGAGAAAATAAAGAAGAAGAATAATGAAAACTATTATTGATCCATCAAATTACAACAGAGCTCCCTAACCCAATGAAAGGGGTTTAGTTGTTCATAGCTCTGGGAATGGAAAGCAAAGATGGAAAATACATTCTAAAAGTAAAACTAGAATTTGCAGAGAAAGTAAAATTATACAGAGAGTAGTTCTCCCAATGGCTAAAAGCTCCTTTTTTTTTCTAGTTCAAAACTACTCCTATATATACTACTCTTCTGATCTTCTAGTTGGATCTTCAAGTCTTGGATATGGGTCTTTTGATCTTTGAGTTGAAGTAGTTGCAGTCTTCAGTGGGCTCAGCTTTGCTTGCAGAGAAAGTGTGAGTTAGGCATGGACGTTAGTTAGGACGTTAGTGGTGTTAACGTTAAGTGAAAATGTGGGTTCGAGAACGTTAGTGACAATCACCTTTTTCACTAACGTTCCTAACCCAAGATGGTCCACATTAACTTCAACGTTAGTGGCACTAACGTGACTACTAACGTTGCCTCTTGGTCTTTCGCAAACATTATTGGCATTCACCTTTTCCAATAACATTTGCTTGTTGTCCTTTGTCACTAACGCTCTCAAACGCCCCTTCTCACGTTAGTGCCTCATGTTAATTGTATTAACGTGGCCACTAACATGGTGGTGATTGCCATCTCCAACGTTAGTGACAAAGGTGAGTGTCACTAACGTTGGCTCATCATTTCTTTCCTCCACGTTAGCTTCCACGTTAATGTAATTAACGTGGCAACTAACGTGGCTAATAATGGCTTGGTCCAACGTTAGTGACAAAGGTGAGTGTCACTAACGTTGGAACTTCTTTGTTCCTTCCACGTTAGAGTTCACGTTAATATAATTAACGTGACTCTTAACGTGGCTAAGTGTGCCCCTTTTACCAACGTTAGTGGTATTCCCACTTTTAACACTAACGTTGGAGCTTTACTTTTCCTCCACGTTAGCTTCCACGTTAATGTAGTTAACGTGGCAACTAACGTGGGCTATGATGGCTTTCGAAAGCGTTATTGGCGATTACTTTTCTCATTAACGTTGCAAGCTAGCTCCCATTCCACGTTAATGGTCACGTTAGTTAGACTAACATGGCTATTAACGTGGCATCTTCCTTGCTTCCTTTGTCCTGAAATCAAGCAAGTAAACTGTATCAAAGCTAGGTTCTAGCTCATGAGATCATGCATCATCCATTTTATCATTCAATTCTTGCATAATTCTCATAAAATCATATAAAATTCACAATGTTTGCTTGAATCAAGATGTAAGTGATTATCTACCCAAAACTTGCTTATTAACTAAGAAAATGCATGAAACTACCCTAAAACAGTAAAGAAAAGGTTAGTGAAACTGGCCAAAATGCCCTGGCATCACAACACCAAACTTAAAGCTTGCTTGTCCATAAGCAAGTACTGAAACATGAGAATAATGAATGAAATGACAAGAGAAATGAGTCATTATTGTGGAAGTCATGTCCTTGGTTTTATGGGTGTTTCATGCATAGCAACTTAGGTTTATTCCTTCACTGGCTTTCAGACCTTTATCATGCCCTGGAATACTCACTTGATTGCACCCTATGAGACTTTTATTTATTGATCCCTTTGTCTTTCCAAGGTTTAATTGTGTTCTTAGACTAGGTGTT
Organism: Arachis hypogaea; assembly: GCF_003086295.3. Taxonomy (NCBI): domain Eukaryota; kingdom Viridiplantae; phylum Streptophyta; class Magnoliopsida; order Fabales; family Fabaceae; genus Arachis; species Arachis hypogaea. The sequence goes on from NC_092055.1 coordinate 74,872,059, forward strand.
TTGTGAGAGGGCGACTCTTTAAGATAAGCTTTCAGTCAGCACTCCCGAAACAGTTGGTCTAAGGTGCTGGGTGTTAAGACACCTTTAAGGACTTACTCCCTCAAGTCTCTTTCCCCCACACATACACACCACAGGCACATGGTTTGTTATTTTCCTTCTTGAGACCTTGGTGTCCAGCACCTCTTTGGGTTACTAAGTGTTCTGTAGCAAAGGTTACTCTTGATAGTGGACTTTCAGCTGATAATTCCGGGTTAGTTAACCCAAGTTACCAAGTGATAAGGCACCCCTGAGAGCTTATTCATCCAAGTATATCCTTTACACAGGAGCACCACAGACACATGCCTCAAGATTCAACCCTTGGTGCCTAGCCTTATTTCTTACTCTTTTACTTTATTTCTCAACTTTTATTTTTCTTTCCCTTTTTCTTATTATGATCTTGTTATTTAGCTAGTCTCATGGGGTGTGTTTCAAGCATATGATTCAGGACAGATAGTTGCCTTCCTACCTTGTTGGTGAACCAACTTAGCTAAGTGATTACTACACCACAAGCTTAAGAACTTACTCCACAAATTGAACATCACCCTGGTCTTTCATAACATCTCTTTTTATTTTACTTAAAGGGATAAGCATACAAGTAAGTAAGGTGAAAATGCAGCAGTGACTTGAAACAGCACACATATGACAAAGGCGAGGAAAAAAACGAACATTAAATCTTAGTGATGTAAACTAAAGAGTAACTCATAATCAGGGATACATTCAGACTTCCAATTTGAGCATTTCCAAGCATATGGAATCAAGTAACAATACAACCTTTTGGTGGTGACTTCTAGCCATCCCTTTGTTGTCATCGTCCATAGCTTTTGCATCCTTCTTCGCTTCCTTGGATGATGGTGCACCATTTTTCCCGAAGATTTGATTGAATTCCTGCAAAGTTATTGGAAGTTGCTTGTTCCCAAAGCACTTGAGAAAGAGTTAGCATGCATGTATACTTGTGGATTTCTGAACCTGATTTGGTGTGTGAACACTTGGTGCACGAAATTGTGATCATCAATAATGGCGCAAAAGGACTTGGAGCTCTTAAACATGAATCACACTTTGTCACAATTCCGCACAACTAACCAGCAAGTGCACTGGGTCATCCAAGTAATACCTTACGTGAGTAAGGGTCGATCCCACGGAGACTGTCGGCTTGAAGCAAGCTATGGTCACGTTGTAAATCTCAGTCAGGCGAATTCGGATAGTGATGGAGAATTGATAATTAAAAGATAAATAAAACATAAAATAAAGATAGAGATACTTATGTAATTCTTTGGATGGAATTTCAGATAAGCGTATGAAGATGCTTTGTTCCCCCTGAACCTCTGCTTTCCTATTGCCTTCTTCCAATCATTCATACTCCTTTCCATGGCAAGCTTTATGTTGGGCATCACCGTTGTCAATGGCTACTTCCCGTCCTCTCTATGAAAACGTTCCAAATGCGCTGTCACCGCACGGCTAATCATCTGTCGGTTCTCGATCATGCTGGAATAGGATCCATTGATCCTTTTACGTCTGTCACACGCCCAACAATCGCGAGTTTGAAGCTCGTCACAGTCATCCCTTCCCAGATCCTACTCAGAATACCATAGACAAGGTTTAGACGTTTCGGATCTCAGGAATGGCCGCCAATAATTCTAGCCTATACCACGAAGGTTCCAATCTTAGATTAGAAACCCAAGAGATATGCATTCAAGCCATTGCTAGTAGAACAGAGGTGGTTGTCAGGCACATGTTCATAGGTGAGAATGATGATGAGTGTCATGGATCATCACATTCATCAAGTTGAAGAATGAATGAATATCTTAGAGAAGAAGTAGGCATGAATTGAATAGAAGAACAATAGTACTTTGTATTAATTCATGAAGAACAGCAGAGCTCCACACCTTAATCTATGGTGTGTAGAAACTCCACCGTTGAAAATACATAAGAACAAGGTCTAGGGATGGCCGTGAGGCTAGCCCCCAAATGTGAAAAGGTCTATCAAAGTATGAGTCAAAGATAGATGAAAATACAATAGCAAAACGTCCTATTTATAGAAAACTAGTAGCCTAGGGTTACAGAAATAGGTAATTAATGTAGAAATCTTCTTCCGGGCCTACTTGGTGTGTGCCTGGGCTGATCATTGAAGCTTCCATGTGTAGAGACTTTTCTTGGAGTTAAACGCCAGCTTTTGTGCCAGTTTGGGCGTTTAACTCCAGCTTTTGTGCCAGTTTTGGAGTTAAACGCCAAAATTCTTAAGCTGACTTGGAACGCCTGTTTAGGCCATCAAATCTCGGACAAAGTATAAACTATTATATATTGCTGGAAAGCTCAGGATGTCTACTTTCCAACGCAATTGAGAGCGCGCCAATTGGGTTTCTGTAGCTCCAGAAAATTCACTTTGTGTGCAGGGAGGTCAGAATCCAACAGCATCTGCAGTCCTTTTTCAGCCTCTGAATCAGATTTTTGCTCAGGTCCCTCAATTTCAGCCAGAAAATACCTGAAATCACAAAAAAACACATAAACTCATAGTAAAGTCCAGAAGAGTGATTTTTATTTAAAAACTAATAAAAATATAATAAAAACTAACTAAAATATATTAAAAACATACTAAAAACAATGTCAAAAAGCGTATAAATTATCCACTCATCACAACACCAAACTTAAATTGTTGCTAGGCCCCAAGCAACTGAAAATCAAATAGGATAAAAAGAAGAGAATATACAATGAATTCCAAAAACATCTATGAAGATCAGTATTAATTAGATGAGTGGGGCTTTTAGCTTTTTGCTTCTGAACAGTTTTGGCATCTCACTTTATTCCTTGAAGTTCAGAATGATTGGAATCTATAGGAACTCAGAATCCAGATAGTGTTATTGATTCTCCTAGTTAAGTATGTTGATTCTTGAACACAGCTACTTTATGAGTCTTGGTTGTGGCCCTAAGAACTTTGTTTTCCAGTATTACCACCGGATACATAAATGCCACAGACACATAACTGGGTGAACCTTTTCAGATTGTGACTCAGCTTTGCTAGAGTCCCCAATTAGAGGTGTCCAGGGTTCTTAAGCACAATCTTCTTTTTGCTTTGGACCTCGACTTTAACTGCTCAGTCTCAAGTTTTCACTTGACACCTTCACGCCACAAGCACATGGTTAGGGACAGCTTGTTTGAGCCGTTTAGGCCAGGATTTTATTCCTGTGGGCCCTCCTATCCACTGATGCTCAAAGCCTTGGATCCTTTTTATCACCCTTGCCTTTTGGTTTAAAGGGGTATTGGCTTTTTCTGCTTGCTTTTCTTTTTTCTTTCTTTTTCTTTCCCCTTTTTTTGCCTCTTTTTTTTTCGCATATATCCTTTTTTTTTCCTGCAAGCTTTTCACTGCTTTTTCTTGCTTCAAGAATCAATTTTATGATTTTTCAGATCATCAGATAACATTTCTCCTTTTCCCATCATTCTTTCAAGAGCCAACATTTTTAACATTCTTTAAACAACAAATTCAAAAATATGCACTGTTCAAGCATTCATTCAGAAGAACAATAGTATTGCCACCACATCAAAATAATTAAACTGTTTTAAAATTTGAAATTCATGCACTTCTTTTTCTTTTTCAATTAAAAACATTTTTCATTTAAGAAAGGTGATGGATTCATTTTCATAGCTTTAAGGCATAGACACTTAGACACTAATGATCATGTAATAAAGACACAAACATAAATAAACATAAGGCATAATTTTCGAAAAACAGAAAATAAAGAACAAGGAAATTAAAGAACAGGTCCACCTTAGTGATGGCGGCTTGTTCTTCCTCTTGAAGATCTTATGGAGTGCTTGAGCTCCTCAATGTCTCTTCCTTGCCTTTGTTGCTCTTCTCTCATGGTTCTTTGGTCTTCTCTAATTTCATGGAGGAGGATGGAATGCTCTTGGTGCTCCACCCTTAGTTGTCCCATGTTGGAACTTAATTCTCCTAGGGAGGTGTTGATTTGCTCCCAATAGTTTTGTGGAGGAAAATGCATCCCTTGAGGCATCTCAGGGATTTCATGATGAGGAGTTTCCTCATGCTCTTGTCCATGAGTGGGATCTCTTGTTTGCTCCATCCTTTTCTTAGTGATGGGCTTGTCCTCATCAATGAGAATGTCTCCCTCTATGTCAATTCCAACTGAATTGCAGAGGTAACAAATGAGGTGAGGGAAGGCTAACCTTGCCACAGTACAGGACTTGTCCGTCACCTTGTAGAGTTCTTGGGATATAACCGCATGAACTTCTACTTCCTCTCTAATCATGATGCTATGAATCATGATAGCTCGGTCTATAGTAACTTCAGATCGGTTGCTAGTAGGAATGATTGAGCGTTGGATGAACTCCAACCATCCCCTAGCCACGGGCTTGAGGTCATGCCTTCTTAGTTGAACCGGCTTTCCTCTTGAATCACTCTTCTATTGAGCACCCTCTTCACAGATGTCCATAAGGACTTGGTCCAACCTTTGATCAAAGTTGACCCTTCTAGTGTATGGGTGTGCATCTCCTTGCATCATGGGCAAGTTGAATGCCAACCTTAAATTTTCCGGACTAAAACCTAAGTAGTTCCCCCGGACCATTGTAAGCCAATTCTTAGGATCCGGGTTCACACTTTGATCATGGTTCTTGGTGATCCATGCATTAGCATAGAACTCTTGAACCATTAAGATTCCGACTTGTTGAATGGGGTTGGTGAGAACTTCCCAACCTCTTCTTCGGATCTCATGTCGGATCTCCGGATATTCGCTCTTTTTGAGCTTAAAAGGGACCTCGGGGATCACCTTCTTCTTGGCCACAACTTCATAGAAGTGGTCTTGATGCACCCTTGAGAGGAATCTCTCCATCTCCCATGACTCGGAGGTGGAAGCTTTTGCCTTCCCTTTCCTCTTTCTAGAGGTTTCTCCGGCCTTTGGTGCCATTAATGGTTATGGAAAAACAAAAAAAGCTTTAGCTTTTACCACACCAAACTTAGAAGGTTTGCTCGTCCTCGAGCAAAAGAAGAAAGAAGAGAGTAGAAGAAGAAGAAATAGAGGAGATGGAGGGGGCTCTGTGTTTCGGCCAAGGGGGATGGGTAGTGTTTAGGTTGTGTGAAAATGAAGGAGTGAAGATGGGTTTATATAGGAGTGGAGAGGGGGGTATGGTTCGGCCATTATGGGTGGGTTTGGGTGGGAAAGTGGTTTGAATTTGAATGTTGAGGTAGGTGGGGTTTTATGAAGGATGGATGTGAGTGGTGAAGAGAATGATGGGATTTGATAGGTGAGGGGTTTTTGGGGAAGAGGTATTGAGGTGATTGGTGAATGGGTGAAGAAGAGAGAGAGAGCTGGGGTAGGTGGGGATCCTGTGAGGTCCACAGATCCTGAGGTGTCAAGGATTTCTCATCCCTGCACCATGTGGCGTGCAAAAATGCCCCTTACTGCCAATTCTGGCGTTAAACGCCAGGCTGCTGCCCATTTCTGGCGTTAAACGCCAGTCTGGTGCCCATTTCTAGCGTTAAATGCCCAGAATGGTGCCAGACTGGGCGTTTAACGCCCATTCTGCTACCCTTACTGGCGTTTAAACGCGAGTAAGTTTCTCCTCCAGGGTGTTCTATTTTTCATTCTGTTTTTCCTTCTGTTTTTGCTTTTTCAATTGTTTTTGTGACTTCTCATGATCATCAACCTACAGAAAACATAAAATAACAAAAGAAAATAGAAATTTAACATAGATAAGTAAAAATTGGGTTGCCTCCCAACAAGCGCTTCTTTAATGTCAATAGCTTGATAGTGGTTCTCATGGAGCCTCACAGATGTTCAGAGCAATTTTGGAACCTCCCAACACCAAACTTAGAGTTTGAATGTGGGGGTTCAACACCAAACTTAAAGTTTGGTTGTGGCCTCCCAACACCAAACTTAGAGTTTGACTGTGGGGGCTCTGTTTGACTCTGTATTGAGAGAAGCTCTTCATGCTTCCTCTCCATGGTGACAGAGGGATATCCTTGAGCTTTAAACACAAGGGAGTCTCCATTCACTTGAATGATCAATTCTCCTCTGTCAACATCAATCATAGCTTTTGCTGTGGCTAGGAAGGGTTTGCCAAGGATGATGGATTCATCCATACACTTTCCAGTCTCTAGAATTATGAAGTCAGCAGGGATGTAGTGGCCTTCAACCTTTACCAAGACATCCTCTACAAGTCCGTAAGCCTGTTTCTTTGAATTGTCTACCATCTCCAATGAGATTCTTACAGCTTGTACCTCAATGATCCCTAGCTTCTCCATTACAGAGAGAGGCATGAGGTTTATGCTTGACCCTAGGTCACACAGAGCCTTCTCAAAGGTCATGGTGCCTATGGTACAAAGGATTGAGAATTTTCCAGGGTCTTGTCTCTTCAGAGGTAATTTCTGCCTAGTCAAGTCATCCAGTTCTTTGGTGAGCAATAGAGGTTCATCCTCCCAAGTCTCATTACCAAACAACTTGGCATTTAGCTTCATGATTGCTCCAAGGTACTTAGCAACTTGCTCTTCAGTAACATCTTCATCCTCTTCAAAGGAAGAATACTCATCAGAGCTCATGAATGGCAGAAGTAAATTCAATGAAATCTCTATAGTCTCAGTGTGGGCCTCAGATTCCCATGGTTCCTCATCAGGGAACTCCATCGAGGCCAGTGGACGTCCATTGAGGTCTTCTTCAGTGGAGATCACTGCCTCTTCCTCTTCTCCAGGTTCGGCCATGTGAGACATGTTTATGGCCTTGCACTCCCTTTTTGGATTTTCTTCTGTATTGCTTGGGAGAGTACTAGGAGGAAGTTCAGTAATTTTCTTACTCAGCTGACCTACTTGTGCCTCCAAATTTCTAATGGAGGACCTTGTTTCAGTCATGAAACTTTGAGTGGTTTTAATTAGATCAGAGACAATGGTTGCTAAGTCAGAGTGGCTTTGCTTAGAGTTCTCTGTCTGTTGCTGAGAAGATGATGGAAAAGGCTTGCTATTGCTAAACCTGTTTCTTCCACCATTATTGTTGTTGAAACCTTGTTGAGGTCTCTGTTGATCCTTCCATGATCATAAGCTTCTTCTTCAGAGGAAGCTTCCTTAGTACTGCCTGTTGCTGCTTGCATTTCAGACAGACTCTGAGAAATCATATTGACTTATTGGGTCAATATTTTATTCTGAGCCAATATGGCATTCAAAGTATCAATCTCAAGAACTCCTTTCTTCTGAGCTATCCCATTATTCGTAGAATTCCTTTCAGAAGTGTACATGAATTGGTTATTTGCAACCATTTTAATGAGTTCCTGAGTTTCTGTAGGCGTCTTCTTCAGATGAAGAGATCCTCCAGCAGAGCTATCCAATGACATCTTGGATAGTTCAGACAGACCATCATAGAAAATACCTATGATGCTCCATTCTGAAAGCATGTCAGAAGGGCACCTTCTGATCAATTGCTTGTATCTTTCCCAAGCTTCATAGAGGGATTCTCCTTCCTTCTGTCTGAAGGTTTGAACTTCCACTCTAAGCTTGCTCAATTTTTGAGGTGGAAAGAACTTTGCCAAGAAGGCATTGACTAGCTTTTCCCAAGAGTTCAGGCTTTTTTTAGGTTGTGAATCCAACCATGTCCTAGCTCTGTCTCTTACAGCAAAAGGAAAAAGCATAAGTCTGTAGACTTCAGGGTCAACCCCATTGGTCTTGACAGTGTCACAGATTTGCAAGAATTCAGCTAAGAACTAATGAGGATCTTCCAATGGAAGAACATAAAACTTGCAATTCTGTTGCATTAGAGAAACTAATTGAGGCTTAAGCTCAAAGTTGTTTGCTCCAATGGCAGGGATTGAGATGCTTCTCCCATAGAAGTCGGGAGTAGGTGCAGTAAAGTCACCAAGCACCTTCCTTGCATTGTTGGCATTGTTGTTTTCGGCTGCCATGGTTTCTTCCTCCTTGAAAAGCTCTATTAGGCCCTCTAAAGAGAGATGTTCTTTGGCTTCTCTTAGCTTTCTCTTCAAGGTCCTTTCAGGTTCAGGATCAACTTGAATTAGCATGCATGTATGCTTGTGGATTTCTGAACCTGATTTGGTGTGTGAACACCTGGTGCACGAAATTGTGATCATCAACAATGGCGCCAAAGGACTTAGAGCTCTTAAACATGAATCACACTTTGTCACAATTCCGCACAACTAACCAGCAAGTGCACTGGGTCGTCCAAGTAATACCTTACATGAGTAAGGGTCGATCCCACGGAGACTGCTGGCTTGAAGCAAGCTATGGTCACCTTGTAAATCTCAGTCAGGCGAATTCCGATGGTGATGGAGAATTGATAATTAAAAGATAAATAAAACATAAAATAAAGATAGAGATACCTATGTAATTCTTTAGTTGGAATTTCAGATAAGCGTATGAAGATGCTTTGTTCCCCCTGAACCTCTACTTTCCTATTGCCTTCTTCCAATCATTCATACTCCTTTCCATGGCAAGCTTTATGTTGGGCATTACCGTTGTCAATGGCTACTTCCCGTCCTCTCAGTGAAAACATTCCAAATGCGCTGTCACCGCACGGCTAATCATCTGTCGGTTCTCGATCATGCTGGAATAGGATCCATTGATCTTTTTGCGTCTGTCACATGCCCAACAATCGCGAGTTTGAAGCTCGTCACAGTCATCCCTTCCCCGATCCTACTCAGAATACCACAAACAAGGTTTAGACGTTCCGGATCTCAGGAATGGCCGTCAATAATTCTAGCCTATACCACGAAGGTTCCAATCTTAGATTAGAAACCCAAGAGATACGCATTCAAGTCATTGCTAGTAGAACAGAGGTGGTTGTCAGGCACATGTTCATAGGTGAGAATGATGATGAGTGTCACGAATCATCACATTCATCAATTTGAAGAACGAATGAATATCTTAGAGAAGAAGTAGGCGTGAATTGAATAGAAGAACAATAGTACTTTGTATTAATTCATAAAGAACAGCAGAGCTCCACACCTTAATCTATGGTGTGTAGAAACTCTACTGTTGAAAATACATAAGAACAAGGTATAGGGATGGCCGTGAGGCCAGTCCCCAAACGTGAAAAGGTCTATCAAATTATGAGTCAAAGATAGATGAAAATACAATAGCAAAAGGTCCTATTTATAGAAAACAAGTAGCCTAGGGTTTCAGAAATAGGTAATTAATGCAGAAATCTTCTTCCGGGCCCACTTGGTGTGTGCTTGGGCTGAGCATTGAAGCTTCCATGTGTAGAGACTTTTCTTGGAGTTAAACGCCAGCTTTTGTGCCAGTTTGGGTGTTTAACTCCAGCTTTTGTGCCAGTTTTGGAGTTAAACGCCACAATTCTTGAGCTGACTTGGAACGCCTGTTTGGGCCATCAACTCTCGAGCAAAGTATAAACTATTATATATTGCTGGAAAGCCCAGGTTGTCTACTTTCCAACGCAATTGAGAGCATGCCAATTGGGCTTCTGTAGCTCCATTAAATCCACTTTGAGTGTAGGGAGGTCAAAATCCAACAACATCTGCAGTCCTTTTTCAGCTCTGAATCAGATTTTTGCTCAGGTCCCTCAATTTCAGCCAGAAAATACCTGAAATCACAGAAAAACACACAAACTCATAGTAAAGTCCAGAAGAGTGATTTTTATTTAAAAACTAATAAAAACATAATAAAAACTAACTAAAATATACTAAAAACATACTAAAAACAATGCCAAAAAGCGAACAATTGCGACGCACAATTCGACGTGAAAAGGGTGCACGACCGAAAGTTGTGCTAGAGTGGTGCTGGATTGGCACTGAACGCACAATTCTTCCCACGTGGACGCATGGCTCACGCGTCTGCGTCATATCCTTCTAATGGCCACTCATGCGATCGCATGCCCCACACGATCGCGTCACCCAACATTTGGCGCAATAAGAGTTTGAACAGAGAGTTGTGCAAGTGCGAGGCTGCCCTCGCGCCAGTAGCATAAAACGGGTCACGCGACCGTGTGACTGACGCGACTGCGTCAATTAGTATAAGTGCAAGTCGCGCGACCGCGTGTCCCCACGCAACCACGTCGCTTGCGCCGCACAGCTTCCCTGATTTGCCAATTATCGTATCTTTCTTTTCTCCAAATCCTATTTTCTCTTTTCCCTCCTTATTTCTTCCTTCTTCCTTCTTCCTTCTTTTTCACTTTCTACTCTCTCTCTCTCTCTCTCACTCCCATTAACAAGGTTTTCTTTTCTTCTTCCCCTCTTACTTTTCTATTATTCTTCTTATTTTTATATGTTATCTTCTTTTCTTTTCTTTTTACTTTCATTATCCATATTTTCTTTTTCTTTCTTTTTCCTTTTTAGTTGGTGTTGGAAATTTATTTGAGTCATTATTTCTCATTATATGCTTGTGGATTGTTGTAAAATTGTTTGGCAATTATATATTACTTTTTTTAAAAAGGTTGCTTGCATGTTCACTTTAATACTTTCTATACCTTATTTACCATGCATGCTATGTGTTTGTGAAAAAGCCCATATGACATCATGCATTTTTCTACATTATTCTATTCTACTATTCAATGCTTGCTTTTCACAAATTTCCTTTACTATTGTATTAATTGAATTTAATTGTCAATACAAACGTGATGGCTAGTTTGTTACGAGTGATAACACATTCAACTAATTAAATAATTGATCTATGCTACTCATGCCTTTGCCTGCATGCCAATAAACCCCTTGCATTTAATTATCCTCCAATGCACTTGCTATATTTCCATTGATGAACTTTTCACATGTAGTCATGACCATGTGTTAACAACATCCTCTTTACCATGCATTGTTTATCACTTATACAACCCTCTTCCTTGCTCTATCTCTTTGAATTTACGTTACTTTCTTTTTTTTCCCTTTTCAGGATGGCCACCAAGAAAGGAAAAGAGAAAGCTACTCCTAAACCACCAGCAAGAAGAGGAACAAAAAGAGCATTAGTAGCAGAGCCCTCTTCAACTGCGGTTAAACCCTCAACAAAAAGAACTAAGAGGATTATAAAGGTTGATGATAAAGAAAAAGTCTTCCCAACAAAGGACACTGCGCAATTTCCCAATCGCTACTGTGAGCAGATATTCCCCATCCTGGCAGAAAGGAGTTACAACAACGAATACCTTCTTCTCCTCCCAAACCATATTGCTACCTTTGTTGAGTCGCAAATTGCACAAAGACAATGGAGTTTCCTACAGAGACAGCCGAGGCAGGTCAATCTTTCTTGGGTAGTCGAGTTCTACTCCAACTTCCACCTGCCAACCCTGTAGTCTGTCTTTGTCCATCAGAAGCAAGTCCCCATTACAGAAGAGGCCATTCAAAAAGCTCTAGGTCTTCCCCCTGTTCCAGAAGGATTAGACGCCTTTCAAGAAGCCGCACTCAAGCGCCAGATGTACCAATTTGACTGGGATGCCGTTCTCAGAGTTATCGCACTACTTGGCAGCCGTTGGATCTACAGATACCATCGTACCCGCCCTAAGGGAATATCGGCTTTAGCACTTACCTTGGAGGCTCGCGTATGGGCACAGATCATGTCCCATTACGTCTTTCTGAGCACTCACTAGTCCTCCTTCACTGCGGACATGGCCGTTCTACTATGGTGCATCCTTACAGACTAACCTCTGAACCTACCAAGACACATCCGGAATGTCATGGGACACGTACAAATTGCGGGCAACTTACCTTTTCCCGCCTTGGTCTCAGATCTTGTCTCAGCAGCTGGAATTTCCTACAGAGCTGGAGACACCAAAGCCATGCTCCTACGGGATGATCAGTATGTCCCTAACGGGAAATACATCAGACCTCCACCAGCCGCCACAAGCCATCCTACTAAACCGGTTGAAGATATTCCTTCTTCAACACCACAAGCACCTACAACAGACCAACTGCTCCATCAGATACTCGAAAGGTTGGATCGGCAAGAACACAACGCTAAGATGAGAGAGTGTTGTAACAAGTGCCGATTCACATACCTCAAGGAGCTGATTATGGGAAAATTCAAGGACTCAGACACCCCGGACTCCACTTCCTTTACCAGCACAGGAAGCCATGATGGTCTCGACTGTGGAGATACTGCTACCAGCCCACCTTTGTTCCTGACAGATGGCACCGAGGACGGTGCAAAGCCTTAAGTGTGGGGAGGTCGGTCAGTACCTGACTTCCGGAGGTAATTTCTCTTCCCTAAACACCAATAAATTAGGATATTTAGTTAGTTTTTCTTTTGTAGAATAGGATAAATTGCATAGTAATAGGTTAGTTGCATGCATATTCTACTTGATTGAAAAGACAATAAGTTTTCCTCTAAGACCCTATTTTCGGAACAAAATTTCACTAACTTTAATTAAAACTCTTATGTTAAATTTGCTTGAAGTTGTATTTGGAACATGATTTTTGAGCTAAAAGAACACACAACCTGTGAGATTTGAGCCTTTATGCATGGTTACATTATTTGACCATAATTATTTTATTCTTGTGTGTTTACTTCTCTATAATTGTAATCTATATTTTGTTCCATCCTATATGTCCAATGTTTATTATATTTATATGTTTGCATATGATTGAGGCCATTGATTGTTTAGCTCACTTATCCAAATTAAACCTACCCTTTCAATCACCTTTATTAGCCACTTTGAGCCTTTAAAACCCATTTGTTCTATATTTTACCACATTACTAGCCTTAAGCAGAAAAAAACAATTATATATCCCAAATGGAATCTTTGGTTAGCTTAAGATAGAATTGTGTGTGCTAATTAAGTATGGGAAATTGTGGGAACAAAAGATAATAAGGGAATGTGTCATGATAATATAATGGAAATTTGGATACCTACTCATGTGAAACTATAAGAATTAAAAATCTATGTGCATTGATAAGCTATGTTTATTTTTATGTTTATGTTAAAAAAAACCAAAAATATTCAATAAATAAATAAGGGGACAAAATTACCCCAATGCTAAGTTAAGAATTCAAAGATCAATGCATGTATGATAAAATTAAAATAAAAAGTTGATACATGAGTATGGAATGTGAAAGGGAAATTCTGGGTAGCTAGGTATGAATTCTAAAGTTATAAAGAATATATATAGGTTATGTTAAAGCTTGAGTTAATTAAAGATTCAATTTATAAGCTTACTTAGCCACATATGTATCCTTACCATTACCTTGGCCCCATTACAACCTTGAAAAGACCTCATGATGTTTGCATTGGTATATTAAATGTTGTTGATTGGTTAGGAGAAGAACAAAAAATTAGAGAGCATGATTAGAGAAGGATAGAGTGATTGCCCTATACACTAGAGAGATTAGAGCGTACATACATCATCAGTGAGGGTTCGATGCTTAAAATTATATGTTCCCTGCTTTCATGAGCTACCTTCTTGCATTTTTATCTGTTTTTACTGTATAAGAATTGAATTAGTAGAATTTAATTTGTAATTGTTTTGAAGAGCTTATTTACTATTGATCAAGTGGACAAGAATCATATAGTTGCATTCACATATATAGGTTGCATTGCATTGCATGAGTTTTACATGTTCATACTTATTTATTTTATCTCCTTCAACTAAGCATGAGGACATGCTAATGTTTAAGTGTGGGGAGGTTGATAAACCACTATTTTATGGTTTATAATGTGTTTAATTATGTGGTTTTATCATGATCTTTACCCACTTATTCATATGATTAGCATGCATTTATATTTCCTTCCTAAAATTATTACATGATTGAAAACTTGCTTCTTAGAGACTTTTAATTATGTATTTTAATTCTCCTTTATTCCATTCGATGCCGTGATCTATGTGTTAAGTGTTTCAGGCTTTATAGGGCATGAATGAGTTGGAGATTGGAAAGGAAGCTTGCAAAAATGAAAGGAACACAAGAAATTGAGGAGACGACCAGCGAGAAGTGACGCGGCCGCATGGCTCACGCGACCGCGCGGATTGGAATAGCACAAGTGACGCGGAGGCGTGGACAACACGCTCGCGTGGCAGGGAAAAACGCCGAATGACGCGGCCGCATGAATGACGCGATCGTGTGACGTGCGCGATCTGCATAATCTGCAAAATTCGCTGGGGGCGATTTTGGGCCCTGATTTGACCCAGTTTTCGGCCCAGAAAAGCAGACTAGAGCCAGAGAATATGCAGAGACCAAAAACAACATTCATTCTACACAATTTTTAGTTTTTAGATCTAGTTTTACTCCTCTTCTAGGTTTTCTCTATACACATTCATAGTTCTTAGGATTTTATTTCTATTGCTCTTTGCATTAGGATATTGAGAAGAGTTATTACCTCATCAAGACTTCGTCATTCTAGTTCGTTTTCTTTACTTGGCTCTTACTCTTCCATGTCCTTTAATTTACTCAATTTCACTATTGAATTATTTTTAGAATTTATTAATACAAGAATTACTTTTATTTTTAATTAATTTCTTTGATTTTTATTTATCATGTCTTTCTTTAATTCCCTTTCCTATGTTATGAATTCTACATTCACAATGAGCGAGTAGTTCCCTAACTTGATGGGGGGTTGATTGAAAGGAACCCTTGAGTTGGAATGCTCAAAAAGAAAAATTGTAATTGGGTTTATTGTTGGATTGCCCTCTAGTCACTGACACCAATCCCTTTTAATTGAGTGGGTTGGTACTTGTGAATAGAAGTAGCATTCCAACTTGTTTAACTTTCCCTTACCTAGTAAGGGATAACTAAACAGAACAACCTTCAATTGTCAATTAATCTTGAGAGTACTCCAACAAGAATAGGGCTTCCAGCTAATCTACTCCCAGTCAAGGCTTTTATTTAATTTACATAAATTCTCTAATTTAATTTCCTGTTATTCAATTCAAACCATTTTGAAAACATCTGATTAATAAAATAGCACACCTTTCTGCAACTCGTTGGGAGACGACCTGGGATTCATACTCCCAGTATTTTAATTTTAAATTTTTGTGACACCCTTCTAAATTGATAAGCGGATTTCTGGTTGGTTAAGAACTATACTTGCAACGCATATCTTATAACAATTCTTGACTCACCAATTTCCGCCACGTCATTTTCTCCCATGAAGCACTTCTTTAGCATCACTAGCTTGACATTCTGCCTTTGTCAGGGTGGTTGGTAATACTTCAAATCTTCCCCCCCTCGCAGTAAATCTATCTCCATTGGCTTCATCAAGGATCTCTACATGTTCTAGGGAGAGAATTCTGTTGATGGTGAAAACTTTAGGTAGCTGAGTTGGGATGGTGGGGAGATGAGGTGGGATAACTGGGAAATAAGCTGAGATCACTTTATCCCCTAGAGAGAAGTCCTCTGTAGGGATCTTCTTGTTCCTCCATCTCCTTGGTGCCTTCTTCTTTGTTCCTTTTGATGTTGCCCTGCTCTTTGTGGCCTCTTTTTCCAAGGAAATTTTGTTGCTGGTCTCATATGACTCTGGTGGTTTAGGTTCCTCCTGGTTTTCCTTTAGCTGTGACAACTACTGATTGTCTTGTTCATCAACCAAAGGAGTTTCCAGGTGTACAGCTTGTGCTTCAATGCTTGTTTCTTCCACCAATGCTTTGTCGTACTCTCCCCTTGGTCCTTGTTTTCCTGATCTGCTTCTTGTGAAGGTTTGAAGACATTGAATGCAAGTTGTTCATCATGTATCCTCAGTATTAACTCTCCTCGCTCCACATCTATGAGCGCTCTGGCTGTAGCTAGGAATGGTCTTCCCAATATGATTGGGTGAAGGTGACTCTCTTCTATTTCCAATATGACAAAGTCTGTAGGAAGGAAGTAGTTCCCAACCATCACCAACACGTTTTCAACCACTCCTACTGCTTGTTTCTGAGTTTTGTCAGCCAGCCTGATGACTACGTCTGTGGGCATTAGCTCATTAATCTGCAGCTTCTTCATGAGAGATAGAGGCATTAAATTAATGCTTGCTCACAGATTACAGAGTCCCTTATCAATCAGTGTGTCTCCTACGGCACAGGGGATGTGAAAACTCCCTGGGTCCTTCCTTTTTGTAGGCAACTCTGGTTGAATGAGAGCACTGCACTCCTTATTCATCACTATTGTTTGCCCTCCTTTGAGTGAGCTTTTCCTGGTCAGCAGCTCCTTCATGTACTTAATGTATGAGGGCATTTGTTGGAGAGCCTTGATGAATGGTATGTTTACATGGAGAGATGCAAACATATCAAGGAACTTTGAGTATATTCTCTTTTCTACACCACCCTTGAGTCTTTGGGGAAAAGGTGCATAGAGTTTCAGCATCTCCTTCTGTGTAATTTTGGTTTCTTGGGGACCCTCTTCCTGCTTCTCTGCTGAAGTATCTCTAGAGTGTTGGAAGGGTTTGTTTAGCTCTTCCTCAGTCCCCCTATCACTTATAGTGACCATCTTACATTCTTCCCATCTTACTTTCTTTGCTTCACCTCTCGGGTTTTTCTTTGTGTCACTTAGGAAGCTGTCAGTAGGTTTGGGAATCTTCTCAGAGAGGTATCCCACTTGAGATTCTAGCCTCTTGATAGTGTCTCCCTGGTTTTTGATATTGGCTCGCACCTCCTCCTTGAACACCTTGTTATCTTGGAGTTCTTTACATATGCCTTCAAGTAGAGTCTCAATCCTTGAGAGTCTATCTTCAGATGATGGTGAGTTGGGGTTGGAGGGATGAGAATGGCCATTTTGGTTTTGATATGGATGTGGAGAGGTGTTGTTAGGTGGGTGCTGATATGATCTCTGTGTGGAATGTTGGTGAACTGCATTGTTGTTGGGGTTGTGACGTCTCTGATCTTGGCCTTGATCTTGTTGATTTCCCCACCCAAAGTTTGGGTGGTTCCTTCAACCAGGATTATAAGTTTTGGAGTATGGATCATGGGTCTACCTAGGTGAGTTTCCAATGTAGTTGACTTGTTCCTGATCACCCTCTACTTCTGCATTCACTCCTTCTTGGGCTGCTGATGAGGTGGTGATCGCTGCTACTTGGTTCCTCTCCATCTTCTTGGTAAGGTCAGCCAGCTGCTTGGTGATCATCTTGTTTTGGGCTAGCAGTGCATCCACATTGTTTAGCTCCATTACTCCTCTAGTGTTGCCTCTTTCAGAGGCATAGAAGTAGTCATTCTCTGCTACAGTCTCAATGACATCTATGGCCTCTTCAATGGTCTTCTTCTTGTTCAGAGATCCCCCGGATGAATGGTCTACTGCCTTCTTTGATTCATAAGAAAGACCTTCATAGAAAATGTGTAACTGCACCCATTCATTAAACATATCTGACGGGCACCTTCTTGTCAAGTCCTTAAACCTCTCCCATGCTTCATATAGAGTTTCACCATCTTGTTGCCTGAAGGTTTGTACCTCATCTCTCAACCTGTTGATTCTTTGAGGAGGATAGAATCTCGCCAAGAATTTGTTCACCACATCTTCCCAGGTTGTTAAACTCTCCTTCGAGAAAGATTCTAGCCATTTAAATGCCTTGTCTTTGAGTGAAAAGGGGAATAAAAGTAATCTATAGGTGTCAGAATGAACACCATTAGACTTCACAGTATCGCATATCCTCAGGAATGTAGTGAGATATTGATTGGGGTCCTCTTGGAGACTTTCTCTGAATGAACAGTTGTTCTGAACAAGGGTGATGAGCTGTGGCTTTAGTTCAAAGTTATTGGCATGTATGGTTGGCTTTTGGATGCTACTTCCACAGTTTCCTGGGTTTGGGTTTATGTAAGACCCCAGAACTCTTCTCTCTTGCTCGGCATGATGCACTGGACCTTCTCTGCCATGGTTGTGAGCCTCTTCTTCATGATGGTTCTCCATATTATCATCCATGTCTGGTTTAAAGTACTCCTCTTCTTCCTCAGTACCAACAACTATCTTTCCTCTTGCTTCCCTCCTTAATCTAAGGAAGGTCCTCTCAGGTTCAGAATCAAAGAAAGTTGAAGCCCCGCTTCTTCTACCTGTCATATAACTAACAAGGCCAAAGCAAAAGGGAGATAGAGAGTATTCTTGTATAAAAAAATGCTGTTAGTGTGAGTGATGCAATATATCAAATAGTTAGTGGGTTAGTGAACTGAATTGTAACAAATAAGAGAACACCACAAACGGGTAGGGTAAAGGGAAGAAAATAACTGAAACTGAAAGTAAATCAATCAAATAGAAATTAAATCAAACAAAAAAAATGCTCAATCTAGTTATCCACCAATTTAATCATTGTTGATACAAAATCAATCCCCGGCAACGGCACCATAAACTTAATGCACGGAAACTTGTCTCTCAACAATTTTTCCTCGGCAAGTATACTGAATTGTCGTCAAGTAAAAACTCACAATAGAGTGAGGTTGAATCCCACAGGGATTGATTGGTCAAGCAACTTTAATCAGAGGAATATTCTAGTTGAGCTAAGCAGAAATTGAGTTGAGATTTGCAAAAAAATAAATGGCGGGAAAGTAAATAACAGAAAATGTAATTGCTGGAAGTAAATGATGGAATGTAAATGACAGAAAATAAATTGTAGAATCTTAAATGGGGATTTGGGGAAATGAACATAAAGGTAAATGACAGAAGGTAAAGAGAATGGGTAAGATCAGAAATGGGGGATTCATTGGGCTCAGGAGATGTTGTATTCTCCGGATCAAGTTCATTCTCATCTCTTCCTCAATCAATGCATTCATTGATCTCCTTGGCAATCTTAAGTGATTGGATTCCAATTCCTTGGCAACCCAATCTCTCAAATCTTGATCAATAGCCAATTCCTTGGTCTAATTGCTCATGAGAAGAGATGAAGTATAGTCACTGACTACCACATGTATTCCCAAATCAAAGTGTTGGTATGATTATATGTCACCATATCCATCCAAACCCCAATTTGGTCCAACATGAGAAAGCATTTCTAGCATGATCTCTTCATTCCTCTTCCAAGGTTCCGAAGAGATCCAAGTATGAATAGCTTCTTTTCTAAGACATCTACCCAATTCGATGAAGATTGAAAGCTTTCTAGTAAAATCAAGAGAAAAGAAAGAAGAAGAATAATGAAAACTATTATTGATCCATCAAATTACAACAGAGCTCCCTAACCCAATGAAAGGGGTTTAGTTGTTCATAGCTCTCGGAATGGAAAGCAAAGATGGAA
Source organism: Arachis hypogaea (assembly GCF_003086295.3). Taxonomy (NCBI): domain Eukaryota; kingdom Viridiplantae; phylum Streptophyta; class Magnoliopsida; order Fabales; family Fabaceae; genus Arachis; species Arachis hypogaea. The sequence continues at coordinate 74,891,153 of NC_092055.1, forward strand.
AATACATTCTAAAAGTAAAACTAGAAGTTGCAGAGAAAGTAAAATTATACAGAGAGTAGTTCTCCCAATGGCTAAAAGCTCCTTTTTTCTAGTTCAAAACTACTCCTATATATACTACTCTTCTGATCTTCTAGTTGGATCTTCAAGTCTTGGATATGGGCCTTTGGATCTTTGAGTTGAAGCAGTTGCAGTCTTCAGTGGGCTCAGCTTTGCTTGCAGAGAAAGTGTGAGTTAGGCATGGACGTTAGTTAGGACGTTAGTGGTGTTAACGTTAAGTGAAAATGTGGGTTCGAGAATGTTAGTGACAATCACCTTTTTCACTAACGTTCCTAACCCAAGATGGTCCACGTTAACTTCAACGTTAGTGGCACTAACGTGACTACTAACGTTGCCTCTTGGTCCTTCGCAAACATTATTGGCATTCACTTTTCCAATAATGTTTGCTTGTTGTCCTTCCTCCCTACGTTAGAGTCCACGTTAGTGTAGCTAATGTGACCCTTAACGTGGGCATGCCTCAGCTTCGAGAGCGTTAGTGACACTTACCTTTGTCACTAACGCTCCAAACGCCCCTTCTCACGTTAGTGCCTCACGTTAATTGTATTAACGTGGCCACTAACGTGGTGGTGATTGCCATCTCCAACGTTAGTGACAAAGGTGAGTGTCACTAACGTTGGCTCATCATTTCTTTCCTCCACGTTATCTTCCACGTTAATGTAGTTAACGTGGCAACTAACGTGGGATATGATGGCTTTCGAAAGCATTATTGGCGATTACTTTTCTCATTAACGTTGCAAGCTAGCTCCCATTCCACGTTATTGGTCACGTTAGTTAGACTAACGTGGCTATTAACGTGGCATCTTCCTTGCTTCCTTTGTCCTAAAATCAAGCAAGTAAAGTGCATCAAAGCTAGGTTCTAACTCATGAGATCATGCATCATCCATTTTATCATTAAATTCATGCATAATTATCATAAAATCATATAGAATTCACAATGTTTGCTTGAATCAAGATGTAAGTGATTATCTACCCAAAACTTGCTTATTAAATATAAAAATGCATGAAACTACCCTAAAACAGTAAAGAAAAGGTCAGTGAAACTGGCCAAAGTGCCCTAGCATCAATCCACCCACAGCAGAAGACTAAGCTAGTGGAGCGTCCAACTTAAAGACGTTAAAGCAAAGTGCTGGGTGGGAGACAACCCACCATGGTATGATCGTTCCTTTCTTTATTCTTAGTTTTCTTTTCCAATAACTCTTCTCTTTATTAGTACATTTAGCTTGCATCTGCATTTGCATATTTTTATTTTCAATAAAAAAAGAGGGAGAGCACGCGACGCGACAGCGTCGCCGACGCGTCCGCGTCGCAGGTGGCTTAGAAAGAATAAGAAATCGAACAGAAAGTCACGCGAGAGTGTGGCTAGAGGCGTGCCTTCGGCACATATCGCCCCACGCGACCGCGTCGCTGACGCGTCCGTGTCCTGTGGGAGAATTGACTTCCACGCGTCCGCGTCACCCACGCGGACGCGTGACCTAAAAATTGACATAAAAGAGGGTGCATGGCAAAAGGTTGTGCTAGAGTGCTGCTGGACTGGCACTGGACGTATAGTCCCTACCACGCGAACGCGTGCCCCACGCGTCTGCGTCATCTCCCAATATTCGCCACCCACGCGATCGTGTCAACCACGCGACCGCGTCACTCTGGAATTTGGCAATAATGAGTTTTGAACAGAAAGTTGTGTGAGCGAGAGGCTGCCCTCGCGCCAGTAGCACAAAACAAGTCACGCGTCCGCGTCGCTTGCGCCGCACAGCTTAACTTAATCTGCCAAAAGATCTTACATTTCTCTTCCCCAAATCCTATTTTTTCTTTTTCCTCCTTATTTCTTCCTTCTTCTTTCTTTCTCACTCTCTACTTTTTCTCTCTCTCACCACCATTATCAATGTTTTTCTTTTCTTCCTCCCTCCTTACTTTTCTATTCTTCTTCTTTTTATGTTATCTTTTTCTTTTCTTTTTCCTTGCATTATCCATGTTTTCTTTTTCTTTATTTTTCTTTTAATTGGTGTTGGAAATTTATTTGGGTCACTATTCTTTCCTATGATTTGCTTGTGAATTATTCAGGAATTGTTTGACAATTATATATTACTTTTTAAAAGGGTTGCTTGCATGTTCAATTTTATACTTTCAATAGCTTATTTACCATGCATGCTATGTGTTTGTGAAAACGCCCGTATGGCATTGTGCACTATTTTTAGATTTCTTTTATTCTACTACTCTAAATGCTTGCTTTTCACAAAACTCCTTTTTATATTTTATTAATTTAATATAATTGTTGTTACAAATAGGTTATTAGTTTGAAAGGCTTGGTAATCTCACTAGGACATTAAATACTTGATCTATGCTACTCATGCCTTTGCCTGTATGCCAATAAACACCTTGCATTTAATTGTCATCATATGCACTTCCTATATTTCCATTTATGATTTTTCACATGTAGTCATGACCATGTGTTAACTTCATTCATCTTTTAATGTGCATTGATTACCACCTTACCCACCCTCTTCCTTGCTCTATCCCATGACATTTTGACATACTTTCTCTTTTCTCCCTTTTAGGATGGCCACCAAGAAAGGCAAAGAGAAAGCTACTCCCAAACCACCAGCAAGAAGAGGAACAAAGAGAGCATTAGTGGCAGAGCCATCTTCAACTGCAGTAAAGTCCTCAACAAAAAGAATTAAGAGGATTATAAAGGTTGATGAAAAAGAGAAAGCTTTCCCAGCAAAAGACACTGCGCGATTTCCTAATCGCTTCTGTGAACAGATGTTCCCCATCCTGGCAGAAAGGAGTTACAACAGCGAATACCTTCTTATCCTCCCGACTCGTATTGCTGAATTTGTTGAGCCGCAAATTGAACGAAGACAATGGAGTTTCCTACAGAGACAGCCACGGCAGGTTAATCTTTCTTGGGTAGTAGAGTTCTACTCCAATTTCCACCTGCCAACCCTACAGTCTGTCTATGTCCGACAGAAGCAAGTCCTCATTACAGAAGAGGCCATTCAACAAGCTTTAGATCTTCCCCCTACTCCAGAAGGACTGGACACATTTTAAGAAGCCACACTCAAGTGCCAGATGTACTAATTTGACTGGGACGCTGTTCTCAGAGTCATCGCGCTACCTGGCAGCAGATGGATCTACGGATACCACCGTTCCCGTCCTAAGGGAATATTGGCTTCCGCACTAACCTTGGAGGCTCGCGTATGGGCACAGATTATGTCCCATTACGTCTTTCCGAGCACTCACGAGTCCTCCTTCACTGCGGACATGGCCGTTCTACTATAGTGCATCCTTACAGATCAACCTCTGAACCTACCAAGACACATCCGGAATGCTATGGGACACATACAAATTGCGGGCAACTTACCTTTTCTCGCCCTGGTCTCAGATCTTGTCTCAGCAGTCAGAGTCTCCTATAGAACTGGGGACACCAAAGCCATGCTTCCACGGGATGATCAGTACGTCCCTAACAGGAAATATATCAGACCTCCAGCAGCCACTACAAGCCAGCCTACTTAACCGGCTGAAGACATTCCTCCTTCAACACCACAAGCACCTACAACAAACCAACTGCTCCATCAGATTCTTGAAAGGTTGGATCGGCAGGAACTCAAAGCAAAGCTAAGAGAGTGCCGTAACAAGCGCCGATTCACATACCTCAAGGAGCTACTTAAGGGAAAATACAGAGACTCAGACACCCCGGACTCCACTTTCTTTACCAGCACAGGGAGCCATGACGGTCCCGACTGTGGAGATACTGCTACCAGCCCACCTTTGTTCCTGACAGATGGCACCGAGGACGGTGCAAAGCCTTAAGTGTGGGGAGGTCGGTCAGTACCTGACTTCCGGAGGTAAATTCTCTTCCCTAACACCAATAAAATAGGATATTTAGTTAGTTTTTCTTTTGTAAGATAGGATAAATTGCATAGTAATAGATTAGTTGCATGCATGTTCTACTTGATTGAAAAGACAATAAGTTTCTTCTAAGACCCTATTTTTAGAACAAAATTTCACTAATTTTAATCTAAACTTTTATGTTAAATCTTCTTGAAGTTGTATTTGGAACATGGTTTTTGAGCTAAAGAACACACAACCTGTGAGATTTGAGCCTTTATACATGGTTATATTATTTAACCATAATTATTTTATTCTTGTGTGTTGTTTACTTCTCTATAATTGTAATCTATACTTTGTTTCATCCTATATGTCCAATGTTTAATATATCTATATGCTTGCATATGATTGAGGCCATTATTTGTTTAGCTCACTTATCCAAATTAAGCATACCCCTTAAGTTACCTTTGTTAGCCACTTTGAGCTTTTAAATCCCATTTGTTCTTTATTTTACCACATTACTAGCCTTAAGCGGAAAAACAATTATATATCCCAATTGAATCTTTGGTTAGCTTAAGATAGAATTATGTGTTAATTAAGTATGGGAAAATTGTGGGAACAAAAGATAATAAGGGAATGTGTCATGATAATATAATGGGAATTTGGGTGCCTACTCATGTAAAACAATAAAAATTAAAAATCTATGCGCATTGATAAGCTACGTTTATATTTATGTTAAAAAAAATCCAAAAAATATTCAGTAATCAAATAAGGAGACAAAATTACCCCAATGTTAAGTTAAGAATTCAAAGATCAATGCATATATGATAAAATCAAAATAAAGTTGATACATGAGTAAGGAATGTGAAAGGGAAATTTTGGGTAGCTAGGTGTGAAATTTAAGCTATAAAGAATATATATGTGTGTTAGGCGAAAGCTTGGGTTAATTAAAGATTCAATTTATAAGCTTACTTAGCCATATATGTACCCTTACCCATACCTTGGCCCCATTACAACCTTAAAAATACCTCATGATGTTTGCATTGGTATATCAATTGTTGTTGATTGGTTAGGTGAAGAACAAAAATTAGAAAGCATGATTAGAGAAGGATAGAGTGATTGCCCTATACACTAGAGAGATTAGAGTGTACATACATCATCAGTGAGGGTTCAATGCTTAAGTTCTATGTTCCCTGCTTTCATGAGCTACCTTCTTGCATTTTTATCTGTTCTTACTATATAAGAATTGAATTAGTGGAATTTGATCTGTGATTGTCTTGAAGAGCTTATTTACTTTTGACCAAGTGGACAAGAATCATATAGTTGCATTCACATATATAGGTTGCATTGCATTGCATGAGTTTTACATGTTCCTACTCATTTATTTTATCTCCTTCAACTAAGCATGAGGACATGCTAATGACTAAGTGTGGGGAGGTTGATAAACCACTATTTTATGGTTTATATTGTGTTTAATTGTGCGGTTTTATCAAATCTTTACCCACTTATTCATATGATTAGCATGCATTTATAATTCCTTCCTAAAAATACTTCATCGGTGAAAACTTGCTTCCTAGAGACTTTTAATTATGTATTTTAACTCTCTTTTATTCCATTCGATGTCGTGATCTGTGTGTTAAGTGTTTCAGGCTTTATAGGGCATGAATGACTTGGAGATTGGAAAGGAGGCTTGCAAAAATGGAAGGAACACAAGAAATTGAGGAGATGACCAGCGAGAAGTGACGCGGACGCAAGGCTCACGCGACCACGCGACATAGAGGAAATTGCAGTGACGCGGACGCATGGCTCACGCGACCACGCGGATTGGAAATTGCACAAGTGACGCGAAAGCGTGGACGACGCGCACGCGTGGTAAGGCAAAATGCCAGATGATGCGAACGCGTGAATGACGCGATCGCGTGATATGCGCGATCTGCAGAATCTGCAGAATTTGCTGGGGGCGATTTTGGGCCCTGTTTTGACCCAGTTTTTGGCCCAGAAAAGCAGATTAGTGCCAGGGAACATGCAGAGACCAAAAAAACAACATTCATTCCGTATAATTTTAGTTTTAAATCTGATTTTACTCCTCCTCTAGATTTTTTCTCTACACATTCATAGTTCTTAGGATTTTGATTTTATTGCTTCTGGGACTGGGATATTGAGAAGAGCTATTATTTCCGTCAAGACTTCATCATTCTAGTTTGTTTCCTTACTTGTCATTTACTCTTCCATGTCGTTTATTTACTCAGAATTATTATTGGATTATTTTTAGAATTTATTAATACAAGAACTATTTTTATTTTTAATTGATCTTTTTGATTATTATTTATCATGTCTTTCAATATTTCCCTTTCTTATTTCATGGATTTTACAATCATAATGAGCGAGTAGTTCTACAACTTGATTGGGAGTTGATTGATAGGAGGACCTTGAGTTGGACGCTCAAGAGTAAAATTATAGTTGGGTTTCGCGTTGGGTCGCCCTCTAATCACTGACACTAGTCCTTCCCAAGGGAGAGGATTAGAACTTGTGAATAGAAATTGACTTCCAACTTGCTTAACTTTCCTTTACCTGGTAAAGGATAACTGAGCAGGCAACCTTTAATTATCACTTTTATCTTGAGAGAACTCCATCAAGGATAGGGCTTCCAACTAATCTACTCCCGGTCAAGGTTTTTATTTAAATTACATAAATTCTCTGATTTAATTTCCTGTTTATCAACTCAAACCATTTTTAAAATATATCTGATTAATAAAATAGCACATCTTTCTGTAACTTGTTGGGAGACGACCTGGGATTCATACTCCCAGTATTTTAATTTTAATTTTGTGACAACCCTTTCTAAATTGATAGCGAATTTTCGGTTGGTTAAGAACTGTACTTGCAACGTATCTCTTATAACAATTTCTTGACTCGCCAATTTCCGCCACGTCAAGAACTCAAAGGGTGTGCTTGGGTTGGCATTCAATGCCAGCTCTGTGAGCTTATTGGGCGTTAAACGCCCTTGCTGTCTACCCTGACTGGCGTTAAACGCCAGTCCCTCTAGCATTCTGCGCATTGAGCGCCCAGCAGGGATGTCCTTGCTGGCGTTCAATGCCAGCTTCCCTGGGCTGGTGGGCGTTGAACGCCCAGTGAAAGCTTCTTCACTGGTGTTCAATGCCTTCCCATTCTCCTCCAATTCTGCCTCAACCTCCATGGTTATGGCCTTGCACTCTTCTTTAGGATTAACCTCAGTATTACTGGAAAGAGTGTCAGGAGGGATATCAGGGATCCTCTTGCTCAGTTGGCTAACTTATACCTCCAAATCTCTAATGGAGGACCTTGTTTCATTAATGAAACTATGAGTGGTCAGAGTGAGGCTGGAGACTAGAGTGGCTAAGTCAGAAAGGCTCTGCTTAGAGATCTCTATATTCCCTTGAGAAGATGGGAATGGTGGTTGATGAATCCACATTTCAAGATATTTATTTTCTCTATTTGGGTGAATTTCATCAACTTTTCCTATACTTACTCTTTTAAATAGAATAGTTTTGTAATTTTTCCTAAATTCGTGCTTAATTGTGAAAACATGTTTTTTAGGCCATAAAATAGCTAATTTTATTTCACTCTTATTCCATTAGATGCCTTGATGTGTTTGATGAGTGATTTCAGGTTTCCAAGGCAAGTATGGGATAGAAGAAGTGAAGAGAAAAGCATGCAAGGGGGAGAATCCTTGAAGAAATGAGCATTTGGAGCTTTTCAGCAGTGTGCGCACGCATAAGTATGCATGCGTACGCACAACGGAGATTTGCAAGCGACGCGTACGCATGGGTGTGATTTTGTGCAGCGAAGCGTACGCGTGATCCACGCGTACGCGTGATCCACGCGTTCGCATGGGAAGCTGCACGTGACCTCATTAATGCAAATCGCTGGGGGCGATTTCTGGGCCTCCAGGACCCATGTCCAGCTCGTTTTCCAAGGCTATTTCATGTAGAATTGAAGCTTGGAGAAGGAGGAGCAATTAGGGTTAGATTTTAGTCATGAAGTTCATTTTCTAGAGAGAGAAGCTCCCCCTTCTCTCTATAACATAGGGTTTTTGATTTAATTTCCTTATAATTGCTACTTTTAATTCTTGTTTTGATCTAGTTTCTTCTACCTTTCTTTACTTTATTATTTTAATTTCCTTGTTTATCTTCTTAATTTCTCATTTTATTTGTCCTTCATGTTTATCCACACTCTTGTTATTTTCATTTACATTTAATGCAATTATATGTTTCATGTCATTTATTTCTTTATTGAGTTGCTATCTTTATTTTCCTTTCTTAGTAGTTGTAGCATTTATTATTTCTTGTCATTTTACCACGATTTCTTTACATGCCCACCAAGTGTTTGACAAAATACTTGGTTGGGTTTTTACTTAGTTTTTCACACTCTTGGTAGGGAATTTGGCTGTTTGGGTGAACTTGGGTGGTGGATGTCCATTCCACATTGTGTGAGGGTTGTTAATTAATTTGGTCTCCCTTGACTCTATGTGACCCAATAGTGTTGACTTAGGACTTAGGGATTGAGATTAATTATGCCTAATTGACTTATCCTCGATGTAGGGTTAACTAATTGGGATTAATCCACACACAATTACCATATTTGTGGTCCACAACTAGGATAGCAAGCCCTCATTATCCAATCCTTGCCAAGAGCTCTTTTCAGCATTTAATTGCCCTTTTATTGCTTTCTTTAATTGCTTTGACTTTTGATTTCTTGCATGCTAAGCTACCTTCTTACACTTTGATTTCTTGCTATTTACGTTTCTTGCCAATTGCAATTTCTCAACCCCCATGCTCTCTCATAGCCAATAATATAACACTTCAATTGCAACTCCTAGGGAAGATGACCCGGGATTTAAAACTCCCGGTTAATTTGTATTGATTGTGACATTTTCATATTGAAATTTGATATCGGTCAATTGTTGGATTTGGAACTATACTTGCAATGCCGATTTCATCTTGAGATAAATTCCGAACCCACTTTAGGCCATCGTCAAATTTTTGGTGCCGTTGCTGGGGAATTGTAATGGTGTATGTTATTGGCTATTGTGCATATATGAATAGTGTGAATAGCTTATTTTGGTTGATTGTACATAAGTTGCTTGCTTTTGGTTGATGTAAATATGTTAATATGTGAATATATGAATATGTGAATAGCTTGTTTTGATTGATTGCTTGTTTTTGCTAGTTTTAGGAGTTCATTTCATTTGTTCTTACTACCTTTGATTTTCACTTTTACTTTATCCTATGAATTCCCACCCATTGCATTGTGAGCTTTGTTGCTATTGTGTATTGGAATTGGGAATTTCAATTGCTTGTTTCCTAGAAGGAATGGAAGGGATTCACAACAAGATTGGGTGCACAAGCTTGGGGATCTCAATTGCCTTGGAGGATACAAGCTTGGGTGAGTTTTTAAAGAGGTTTGATGAGAGCTCTCCATAAGTCCAACTTAAGGACATTAAACCAAAGTGTTAGGTGGGAGACACCCCACCAAGGTAACATTGTTCTTATCCTTTCCTTGTTTATAATTTGCTTTTATTGCATTTTTGTTTGATTGATTAGCTTAGAATTGGTTTAATTTTAAGTTAGTTATGTTAATTTTGGTTTGGATCATGATTTTGTGATGTTTTGGATGTTTTGGGGCTGAATTTTGCTTGAGCTAAGTCTTGGTACCTTAGATTTTAAAAGAAAAAGTTTTTGAAAAACAAGGCATCTGTGCGTACGCACACTGCTGTGCGTGCGCACACAACTATGTTTTTCATGACCTGTGCAAGCGCACAAGCCTATGCGCCCGCACACTCATTGTTATGCCCTCTGTTCGCAGCGCTGGCACAGCATGTGCGCGTGAACCCCTTTCCCTTACGCCTCGGTGCGCGCGCACAGACCTGTGAGCGTGCGCACACATATTACTTTCCATGTCAAAAAAAAATTTTTTTTTTATTTCTGTGCGTGGGCACAATCCATCCGAGGCCTCTGTCCGCAGCGTTTGCACATACAGTGCAAACGCATAAGCCTTTTGCATTTTTCCATCCACGCGTACGCGTACCTCACGCATACGCGTCATTCTGCTTTTTCGCCTTTTCACGCGTACGCGTCGAGTCCCGTTTCTTGCCGCACCACGCGCATGCGTCCGGTACACGTACGCGTGATACCCTATGCGCGCACACATCCCTTTGTGCGCACGCACGCCCCTGTTTTCACCCCCCATCCTTCTTTTCTTCTCTTCTCTCTACTTCTTCTCTTCTTTTCTCTTCTCCTCTCTTCTTTCCCTTCTTCAACCACCATTCACCACCCACCATGCTCACCGTGGGTTAGTTAGTTAGTTTGTTAGTTAGTTAGTTATTTATTTTTCTTAGTTAGTTACTTTAATTCTCAGTTTTTGATGCTAAGTGTTGGATAATTGAGTTGATTTGTTGATTATGTTGAGATATTGCGGCTGAATCATTATTGTTATTGCCATTTCTTGAGGTTGTAAATTGTTACTTGGTATTGAGTTTTGAATGTTGAATTTTATGCACACCAAGTACTCATAACATTGCCTTTGAGAATGCTTGTTAGATTTCTAAATTGCATGTTTGATCACCATGTAATTTGATTTCGTTATCTAAGTTAGGCAATTTGTTCCTTCTTGATGCATTTTTTGTTAAGTGATATTTGTTATGATTGAGTTTCCATTTAAGTCACCTATTTGATGCATTAACATTGAGAATTGTGAAATTGGATCCCAAGCTTACCTAAGGACACTTTTTGAGCTTTTTAAGCTTTGTGGACTATGCTTGTCATGTTTTCCACTTCATGTCAATTAGGTGTGCTTCATTATTCATTTCACAATTCCTTAATTCTTGTTTGAATACTTTCATGTCTCTTTATTGCTTGTTTGTTTATCTTAACCTACAAGCCTCTTTTAAAGTATTTCAAACACACTAGGATGAGTGAAGTGCATGTTATTTTGTATACTTGTGACCTAGTTATCCATGCTAGTGTGTGTGTGTTCTAAATCGTGCATAACTTAGAATCCACACACTTGTTTTCTTCATGTCACAAGCTTGTCCACTCACCTCATTCTAGTGCTTATCACCTCATTACAACACTCTTTGCTTCCTTGTTTTTGCATTCACTCATCTTACTATCTTATTGTCTATTTTCCATGGATGAGTCACCGTAAGTAACAAGGAAGGCGGGAGGAAGAGCAAGAGCATGTACCAGCCTATTGATCCACCAGCTGAAGGTGGCAATCCGAGGTCACCATACCCCCTGTCACTCACCTCTAGTTGCACCACGGACGGTGCAAATCCTTAAGTGTGGGGAGGTCGTCACCGATCGACCATATTGGATGACATACTCTAATCCTAAACACTTCACATTTTTTTTAGCTTGTATATATTTTAGAGCTTTAATTATACGTTTCTTAGTTTATTTCATTTCTTTGCATTTACATAATAAGCTTAGTTAATATAATGAAATTTTTCAAGAAAAACATTCTTGATAGGGCATCATCATCCTAATTGATTTGAGTTGAAACTTTTGATTGAAACTTGCTTGAAATATATTGTGGAATATGTTTTTGAGTTATGAACACATAAGCATGTGAGTTTTGAGCCTCATTGTGTGGTTACATTATATAACCACTATCTTTATTCTTGTGTGTGCTATTCTCTTTTTATGATTGTAATCTTTGATTTGTTTGATTATTTATGTCCACTGTTTGATGTATATATGCATGTATGTGATTGAGGCCATCTTCTCATTAAGCTCACTTATTCCAAATAGCCTACCCTTTTATCCTCCCTTGTTAACTAACTTTGAGCCTATTTCAATCGCCTTTTTGTTCTTAAAGTTAACACATTACTAGCCTTAAAGTGAAAAAATAATAAATGTCCTTTATTTGGATCTTTGATTAACTTAGGCTAGTGAGGGTGTGTATCATCTAAGTGTGGGGAAGTTTGGGAACTTTGGTTGAGGTAAAAGTGAATTTTTGTACTTTATTAAAAATCTTGGGAATTGGGTACATACTCATGCATCAAATACTTAAACCATATGCATTGACACTTTTGTATATATGTTAGTTTGAAAAAAAAAGAAGAAAATAATAGAAAGGGGACAAAGTGCCCCAAAGTAAAGTAACAATAACAATGCATATGAGTTGTGATTAAAAAGAAAGTGCATGGGTGTATAAGAAAAGTGAGAAATGGGTAGTTAGGTTTGCTTTGAGTTGTATAGGTTGTTAAGTAGGTTAGGTGAGAGCTTAGGCTAATCAAAGATGCAAATATCAAGCTCACTTTACCACATATAACTTTACCTTTACCCTAGCCCCATTACAACCATGAAAAGTCCTCATGATACTTGTATGCATGCATTGAATAATTGTTGATTGTTAGATGAAAGACAAATCTTAGAAAGCATGATTAGAAGAGAAATGAGTGAATTGACCCTATACACTTGAGTGATTAGAGAGGATACACATCCGGTGAGGGTTCACTTGCTCAATTGCATGTTTCCACCTTTGATTATCTCCTTCTTGCAAGTTTGTATATGCTTTTCAATAACTCTAATAAATTATGGATTGGACTTGGTTGAGATTGTTTTAGCCCTTATGTTTATATATGTATTCTTGAAAATTTATTTATTTTGACAAAGTGGTTGCATTCATATAGGTAGATTGCATATAGGTAGTTTCCTTGCTTTGAATAAAGGTTCATTCCCCTTCTCTTTTTCCTTTAGTATAGCATGAGGACATGGTATTGTTTAAGTGTGAGGATGTGATGAATCCACATTGCATGATATTTATTTGCTCTATTTGGGTGGATTTCATCAACTTTTTCTACACTTATTCCTTTAAATAGTATAGTTTTGTAATTCTCCCTAGATTCGTGCTTAATTGTGAAAACATGATTTTTATGCCTTAAAATAGCTAATTTTATTTCACTCTTATTCTATTTGATGCCTTGATGTGTTTGATGAGTGATTTCAGGTTTCCAAGGCAAGTATGGGATACAAGAAGTGAAGAGAAAAGTATGCAAGGGGGAGAATCCTTGAAGAAATGAGCATTTTGAGCTTTTCAGCAGTGTGCGCATGGACAAGTACGCGTGCGTACGCACAAGAGATATTTGCAAGCGACGCGTATGCGTGACCCACGCGTACGCGTGGGAGGCTGCACGTGACCTCATTAATACAAATCGCTGGGGCGATTTGTGGGCCTCCGGGACCCAAGTCCAGCTCATTTTCCAAGGCTATTTCATGCAGAATTGAAGCTTGGAGAAAGGGGGAGCAATTAGGGTTAGATTTTAGTCATGTAGTTCATTTTCTAGAGAGATAAGCTCCTCTTTCTCTCTAAAACCTAGGGGTTTTAGTTTAATTTCCTTGTAATTGCTACTTTTAATTATTGTTTTGGTCTAGTTTCTTCTACCTTTCTTTACTTTATTGTTTTAATTTCTTTGTTTATCTTGTTAATTTCTCATTTTATTTGTCCTTCATATTTATGCACACTCTTGTTATTTTCATTTACATTTAATGTAATTTTATGTTTCATGTCATTTATTGCTTTATTGAGTTGCTATCTTTATTTTTCTTGCTTAGTAGTTGTAGCATTTATTATTTCTTGTCATTTTACCATGCTTTCTTTACATGCCCACCAAGTATTTGACAAAATGCTTGGTTGGGTTTTTACTTAGTTTTTCACACTATTGGTAGGAAATTTGGGTGTTTGGGTGAACTTGAGTGGTGGATGTCCATTCCACATTGTGTGAGGGTTGTTGATGACATGTCACCATGTCATGTTTTTCTATGCTTTTTCACTAGTTTTTTTACTTGGTTTTCATGCATTCTTATGCAATAAGTAAGCCATTTGGGTGGAATTTCATGTCTCCTTTGATTCAATCAACCATGGATAAATTAATGCATTTTCATGAGATTTTGTGCTATAATTGTCATATATTATGAAAGAGACACAATCTCATGATTTTGAGCATAGCTTTGATGTCTTTGATTGATTGATGATAGGTGAAAAGAGCTTTGAAGAAGGTTGAAGAAAGAAGGAATGGCAAGGAGAAAGAGAGTGTATAAATAGCTTAGAATTTAAGTTTTTAGGGAGCTTTTCCGTTTTACTTTCGCTGAGTGATTTTGGGAGAGCTTTTGGTTAGAAGTTATTTTGAGATTTTGAGTCTTGGGAAAGGAGAATTGAATTCTCTTCCTCTTAGTTTTCTTGTTTTCAATTTCATTTACACTTGTCTTGAATCTTGGGTTGAAGAATTGAGGAAATTCTGTCTCAATCTCATCTTGAGATCTCTCTCTGTTTTAGTTTACTGCATCATTTGAGAATTTACGATTTCACTTCTTTTCTTCTACTGCTGGATCTTTACTTTTCTTGCAATTGAATTCTCAATTTGGATCTAGGAAGGCATTGAGATCTAGATTTGGTTACCTAGTCTCTTGAGTCCTGAGATCTACATCTTTCAATTTCAATTTCCTTGTTTCGTTGCTACACCAAGCTTATTTTCATTTTCATTTGAGATCCGGTTTAATTGAATCCATCTTTTACATTTCTGCTTGTTGCAATTTACTTTTCCTTGTTTAATTTCTGCACTCCCAATTCCCTTTAGAATTCAAGCCATTTACATTTCTTGCACTCTAAGATTCTGCAATTTACATTTCTTGCGTTATAAGTTTCTGCCATTTAATTTCTTGTTCTTTAAGATTCAGCACATTTACTTTCCTGCTCTTTCCTTTACTGCAATTTCCCCTCTTCCCTTTTACTTTTCATGCAATTTAGTTTCTGCAAATTACAAATCACTCAACCAAATCTTGATTCGCTTGACTAAATCAACCACTAAACTAAAATTACTCAATCCTTCAATCCCTGTGGGATCGACCTCACTCCCGTGAGTTTTATTACTTGATGCGACCCGGTGCACTTGCCGGTTAGATTTGTGTGTTTGGAATTCGTTTTCCGAAAATACACATCAGTTGTTAATTAATTTGGTCTCCCTTGACTCTATGTGACCCAATAGTGTTGACTTCGGACTTAGGGATTGAGATTAATTATGCCTAGTTGACTTATCCTCGATGTAGGGTTAACTAATTGGGATTTATCCACACATAATTACCATGTTTGTGGTCCACAGCTAGGATAGCAAGCTCTCATTACCCAATCCTTGCCAAGAGCTCTTTTCAGCATTTAATTGCCCTTTTATTGCTTTCTTTAATTGCTTTGACTTTTGATTTCTTACATGCTAAGCTACCTTCTTACACTTTGATTTCTTGCTATTTACGTTTCTTGTCAATTGCAATCTCCCAACCCCCATGCTCTCTCATAGCCAATAATATAACACTTCAATTGCAACTCCTAGGAAAAACAATCCAGGATTTAAAACTCTTGGTTAATTTTGTATTGATTGTGACATTTTCATATTGAAATTTGATATTGGTCAATTGTTGGATTTGGAACTATACTTGCAATGCCGATTTCATCTTGAGATAAATTCTGAACCCACTTTAGGCCGTTGTCAGTGGTCTATTATTGAACCTATTCTGGTTCCTACCACCTTGATTGAAACCGTGCTGAGGTTTCTGTTGATCCTTCCATGAGAGGTTAGGATGATTCCTCCATGAAGGGTCGTAAGTGTTTTCATAGGCTTCTCCTATGTAAATTCACCCCCTCCATGGTGGTTGATCAGGATCATAAGCTTCTTCTTCAAAAGAAGCTTCCTGATTACTGCCAGGTGCAGTTTGCATCCAGTGAGATGTTGAGAGATCATGTTGACATGTTTGGTCAGGATCTTATTCTGATCTAGGAAGGCATTCAGAGTCTCAACTTCATGAATTCCTTTCTTCTGAGAGGTTCCATGGTTTACAGGATTCCTCTCAGATGTGTACATGAATTGGTTGTTTGCAACCATCTCAATGAGTTCTCTAGCTTCTGTAAGCGTTTTCTTCAAGTGGAGAGATCCACCTGCAGAGTTATCCAAAGAGATCTTGGATATCTAAGACAAGCCATCATAGAACATGCTTATGAGGGACCACTCTGAGAGCATGTTAGGAGGACATCTCCTGATCAGTTGTTTGTATCTTTCCTAAGCTTCATAGAGGGATTCACCTTCTCTTTGTTTGAAGGTTTGAACTTCCACTCTAATCTTGCTCATCCTTTGAGGAGGAAAGAACTTAGCCAGAAAAGCATTTACAAGCTTTTCCCAAGAGTCAATACTCTCTCTTGGTTGGGCATCCAACCAGAACTTAGCTTTGTCTCTTAGAGCAAAGGGGAAAAGCATAAGCTTATAAACTTCAGGATTAACTCCATTAGTCTTTACAGTATCACATATCTGTAAGAATTCTGCTAAGAACTGATGTGGATCTTCCAGTGGAAGTCCATGGAATTTACAGTTCTGCTGCAGAAGAGAGACTAACTTAGGTTTAAGCTCAAAATTGTTAGCTCCAATGGCAGGTACAATAATGCTTCTGCCATAAAAGTCAGAGATAGGCATGGTGAAGTCACCAAGGACCTTTCTAGGCTCCTCTTGTGGTTCGGCCATATCCTCTGTTTCTTGTTCAAAACTTTCTGAAAGGTCTCTTCCGGAGTGTTGCACTTTAGCTTGTTGTAAACGCCTCCTCAGAGTCTTCTTAGGTTCAGGATCAGGAGTCAAGAGGGGTTCTTTATCCCTGTTCCTAGTCATAAACAAGAAGCCAAGAAAAAGAAAAAAAAGAAAGAGACTTTCAATAGACAAGAAGCTTCTCCTTAAAGTCAGAAGTAGAGAAAGAAGAAGATAAAAATTAAAAATAAAAATAAAATAAGTAGAGAAAAAAATTTACCTTGGAATTAATAAATAAGAGTAAATAAAGAAAGGAAATCACAAGAGAGTTTTCTATGCCAATTGGCAAGAAGCTCCAAGTGAGATGTAAAAAAGAAAGGAATGCAGATAAAGAAGTTGAACTAGAGCTAGGGCAGGAAGTAGAGTTAGTTAGGTAGTTTTGAAAAAGATAAGAGAGAAGATAAGATATTATTTTTAGAAAGAATAAAAATAAAAATAAAAATAAAAGATAAGATGAGAAAAGATTTGAATTTTAAAAATAAGATACGATAAGAAAAGATTTGAAAATGAAATTTAAAATTTTAGAAAAAGATAAGATAAGATTTTAAAAATTTTTGAAAAAGATATGATTTAAAAATTAGAAGTTAGAAAAGATAAGATAAGAAACAAAAAGATAAGATTAGAAAATTGATTTTGAAAAAGATTTAATTTTTAAAAATTTAAAATTTGAAAAAAATAAGATGAGATTTTTGAATTTTGAAAAAAAATATGATATGATTTTGAAAAAGATAAGATTTTTTTGAAAAAGATATGATTTTTAAATTTTGAAAAAGTTGATTTTTGAAAACTTGACAACTAAGATATGATAAGATAAAATTTTGAAAATCAAAATCTGAATTTTTATGAATATTTTCGAAAATTATGGTTAGGAATTAGTTAGAAAAGATATTTTTTATTTTTTTTTAATTTATGATGAAAGAGAAAAACAGAAAAAAGATACAAGACTTAAAATTTTTAGATTTAGCACCCTTGTTTTTCAAAAATTTTTGGAGGGAATACCAAGGGACACCAAACTTAAAAATTTTAAGATCAAGACACATGCAAGACTCAAGAACTCCTTGAAGACTCACAAGAACACGAAGAACAAAATTTAAATTCTCAAAAAACTCAAGAACACAAAAAAGAACACTAAACTTAAAATTTTTTGAAAACTAAAACAAAATTTTCAAAAATTGCAAGAAAAATAAAAAGAAAACACTAAACTTAAAAATTTGACACAAAATTAAACCAAAGAAAAATTATTTTTGATAGTTTTTAGAAAGAAAGACTCAAAGAACATGAAATTACCAAGAACATAGACACATTCAAAAAATGCAAGGATTAAACAAAGAAAAGAAAAAATATTTTTTAAAAAGGTTTTAAGAATTTTCAAAAAAAATAGAAGAGGAAGAAAACAAAAATTAAAGACTCAATTAAAATAATGTAAAATAACCTTACCTAATCTAAGGAGCAAAACAATCCGGCAATTTGTCCAAACTCAACAATCGCCGGCAACGGCGCCAAAAACTTGGTGCGCGTGTACGCAAAAGCCACACTATTTCGTACAACAGCAACAGTACCAACAAGTGCACTGGGTCGTCCAAGTAATACCTGAGTGAGTCAGGGTCGATCCCAAGAGGATTGTGGCTTGAAGCAAGCTATGGTTGTCTTGCAGGTCTTAGTCAGGTAGAATCAGAAGGAGTTGTGTAAATTAGCTATTAAGAAGTTAGCTATTAGGAATAAGTGATAGGATTAGATTGAGAGTCGGAGTTGCTTTGTCTTTCTGAAGTAACTCTGGTACTATTGTCTTCTTTGCTTGTAAATGATCTTCTTCTATGGCAGGCTGTAAGCGATCAAAGCCATGCCAATGGTCCTTGATCTCCTCTGCTACAAGTTGAACGCCATTGCCCGTGGTCATTCAATCTGACAGAAGGTGAAGCTCTTAGCAAATTGTTCTCTTTGTGATCCTACTCAAAGCGCCATAGACAAGGTCGAATCTTCCGGATCAGAGAACGCTGCTTCTATGGATTCTAGCCTATACCATGGAGACCTTAATCTCCTTAAAGATCAGCTGAACAGGTGTCTCGAGAAGTCCCCAACGAAATCGTGGATTAACCGTCTGAGAGATGTATAAACATAGCTGTTGGTTCGTGCTTTCCGGCCAAGTATTCACACGAACCCAAGTAGATGCAGGTGTTTGTCAGGCACGTTCGTCTTAATGTGATGAACAGAGCCAATTTGTCAGATCGTCCTGTTCATCACGATGAAGATCGAAATATACATCTTAGAGATAGATCATACCTGGATCGAAGAAGAAGAAATAGTACTTTTGTTAATTCATAGGACTTAGCAGGGCTCCTCCCCTCAACCTAGGAGGTTTAGAAACTCATACTAAAAATAAAAACAATGGTGAAAATGTAAATATGGTAGACCTCCCTCAGCGGGAGGTGCCCAAGGTTCTGAAACCTCTCAGTCTGTCTGAATTACATGAATAAGATCCCTTAAATACTAAACAAATGACTAGTAAGGGTAAAACAGTCTATTTAGTGCTAAAATCCACTTCTGAGGCCCACTTGGTTAGTGTTTGGGCTGAGCTTTAATGAGATCCACGTGCTATGAGGCTCCTTGGGCGTGGAATGCCAGCTAAGGGGTCCTCTCTGGGCCCTTGGACGTTGGGCGCTGCTCTTTGGGCGCTGGACGTCTAGAAGGGGCAGGAAGCTGGCGTTAGATGCCAGTTTTGGGCCTTCTAGTCCGAAGCAAAGTATAAACTATTATATATTGCTGAAAAGCTCTGGAAGTCAGCTTTCCATATCCGTTAAAATAGCTCCATTTAGACTTTTGTAGCTCTAGAAAAGCCCTTCTGAATGCAGGCAGGTCAGATCCGGACATCATTTGCAGTGCTTTCTCTGTCTCTGAATCAGACTTCTGCTCCAACTCCTCAATTTCAGCCAAAAAAATACCTGAAATTACTCCAAAAACATAAAAACTCATAGTAGAATCCAAAAATATGAATTTAAGACTAAAACCTATAAAAACTTAATAAAAAAAACTAAACAAAAACTACTAAAAACTATATGAAAGTGATGCCAAAAAGTGTATAAAATATCCGCTCATCATTGACCAAATTTCAGTGGAGCATCATTACCGTGTTAATTTATTTCTGGCTGTAATTGATACACAATTGCAAGAGCTTAATGGAAGATTCAATGATAATATGCTGGAATTGCTTACTTTAAGTTCAACTTTAGATCCCAGAGATAATTATAAGTTCTTCAGTGTTAACAAAGTATGTGAATTACTAGAACGGTTTTATCTAGGTGACTTCAGTGACCAAGAAAAATTTTACATTAGAATGCAAGCTCAACATTATGAACTTAATGTTCTTAATCATGTTGAATTAACTAATTTGTGCACAATTTTAGAATTATGTCAAGGATTAACGAAGACAGGAAAGTCTTTAACATATCCTTTGATTGATCGTTTGATTCACTTCGTATTAACTCTTCCTGTTTTAACTGCTACAACTGAGAGATCTTTTTCAGCTATGAATATAGTGAAGAATAGACTCAGAAACAAAATGGAAGATTAATTTCTTGCTAATTGTCTTTTGATTTACATTGAGAAGAAGATTATTGAAAGATTTGACACAGATTCTATTATCGATGAATTTTATGATATGAAGAATCAACGTGCATGATGCATTTGCATCTTTGCTATATTAGCTAGTTAGTTTAAGTAGTTTTAGCTTAATTTCATTCACTTTCTTTGAAATAAACAAACACTTTGATGAGTTTTACCTCTATGCATTAAAATACCAAGGACTAGGTTAATTTTGGCCAAATTCATGCAAATAATTCAAGGAGCTTATAAATGAGTTAAGGTGAATGAATATCTTGAAATTGATTGCATAGAATGGCAAGACTTTGAGGAAGTTTCTTTGGTTAACGACAGGTAATGAAGCAAAAAGGCAATGGAGCAAGAATTTGAGCAAGAAAGCTTGAGAATACATCAAGCTGGGCAAGGAGGCAGAGGACTTGCACGTTGCTAACGTGCATTACTAATGGCGTGTTTGGCAACAACGCCAGCAACCCTGGAGGGTGAACCTGAAGAGACTTGCACGTTGCTAACGTGCATTACTACTTGAGTGTTTGGCAGCAATGCCAGGAAGCTTGGCAAGGAGGATGAAGTTAGCACGTTGCTAACTTGGAGTTACATTGGCGTGTTTGGCAATAACTCAAGGAAGCTTTGGATGATGATTATGAGCCACTCAAGCACGTTGCCAACTCAAGGAAGCATTGGCGTGTTCAATGACAACGCCAGGAAGCAATACTTGGAGCTAGGAGGAAGGCTTGAGCACGTTGCCAACCTAGGATTACATTGGCATGTCCAATGGCAACGCCAGCAAGCTTGGAGCTAGGAGGCAGAGGTAGCACGTTGCCAACGTGAGAAGAGGAAGGCGTGTCCAACAACAACGCCTGCGACAGGAGGTCTCAGACCTAGAAGGAGGCAATCCACGTTGCCAATGTGAGTGGGTGAAGGCGTGTTTGCCTCCAACGCCAAGCAAGCTTGTCAAGCCTTGGAATGAAGAAGCAAGTTGCCAACTTGGGATTGCATGGGCGTGTTCATCAACAACACCAGCAAGCTTGGCAACCTTGGAATGAACCTGCACGTTGGCAACTTGGAAGAACAAAGGAGTGTTTGCCAAAAACGCTTGTGAGCTGGGCAGCCTGACCTTACCCTCTTCCATGGAGTATATCTTGAGTTGTAGAGCCTCAAATGATGCACTCTCAACGGCATTGAAAAGTAGACATTCAGAGCTTTTCAACCATATATCATAGTACGGGGTTGACATTCATTTGAAGCTTCAAAGGCTGGCCTCATTTAGAGCTTCAGAATCTGAAGACGTTGGCAACTTGGAAATACAAGGGAGTGTTTGCCAAAAACGCTGGTGAGCTTGGCAGCCTGACCTTACCTCCTTCAATGGAGCATAACTTGAGCTATAGAGATCCAATTGAAGTTCTTTTAACGGAATTGGAAAGTAGACATTCAGATCTTTCCAACCATATATCATAGTATAGGGTTGACATTCGTTTGAAGCTTCAAATGCTGGCTTCATTTAGAGCTTCAGAATCTGAAGGCGTTGGCAACTTGAAAGAACAAAGGCGTGTTCACCAAAAACGTGTGCGATTTTGGTAGGCTGACCTTACCCTCTTCAATGGAGCATAACTTGAGCTACAGAGATCCAATTGAGGTGCTTCCAGTTGCGTTGGAAAGCTGACATTCAGAGATTTCCAACCATATATAAAAGTCTATAGTGGAGCACAAAATTGAAGCTCAAACCATAGGCAACTTTAAGCTTCAAAAACAAGCACAAGAATTGAATCCAAGGAGCAGGAAGCATGTTGGCAACTTGGAAACCAAGTTGGCAACGCCCTTGTAAGAAGCTCTAGCCCAGTAAACCCACAAGCACGTTGCTAACTTGCATTTGCATAGGCGTGTTTGCCAGCAACGTGCCCGATGGGCCAGAAATGATGTGAACAAGCTCTCTGTTTTCTCTGTCTCTTGAAAGTGCAGCAATTCCATTCAAGAGCTAGCCAATCCAACAAGAACAAAGCCCAATTGCTAACCCAACAAACAAGATTGAGGGCCTCTCAAGGAGCTTAAGGACTAGTATAAATAGGAGAAAGTTTGTAATTGAAGAGGACTTTTACACTACACTTTTCTTAGACTTTTACTTTTACCTTTTTACTGCATTTTGAGGAGATACCGGTCATCTATTTTGTTTTCTTGCAACTTTCAATTTCAGTTTGGAGGATTCATCTTCTTCGTTCTTCTCTATACTTAGTTTAATTTCTATTTTGCAATGGTTGTTGAAATTGGAGCTATGATTCACTAAATCCCATTTTCATTAGGGGGAGGAGCTCTGTTTATTTGAATGAATTGATAACTCTTCTTCTCCTTCTCAATTCAAGTGGTTCATCTAAGAGGAAACTCTTGTTCTTCAAAGATTCAATCACCATCGAGAGAGGGATTGAATCTATATGAATTGTGTGATGAACTTGAGAAAGGAGTCACATAATTCAGTTTAGAGTTCATCCTTTCATAATTTCCTTGATTAATACACTTTGGGTTGGTATGTGAGATGTAACCACCCTTGGTTGAAATCCTCGAAGTTGTGTGGCTTGAAGGATTAGTTATTGAGCTTCATCTCTTCTCATGAACAATTAGATCACGAGAGTGACAATTGATTGTGTTGATGAGAAATTGAGTTACCAAAAGATTGGAATTCAATTATTCACAATCCGCCATGGATCTATCCCCATGATTGAGAAAAAAATGATCATCATCAATTCATGAGGATTTACATCTCTGATCCCTAATGATATCTTCCATCATTAATTCTCATTTCTATTGTTCTTTAGTTATTTTGAATGCCCACTACCCAATTCCCATTTATCTTCTTGTAATTTAACATTCCGACCATTTAAATTCAGCTTATACTTACTTGCAGTTTAAGTTTATGTCATTTACATTTCAACCTTTAATTTTGTGCATTTTAAGTTTCCACCATTACTTTCAGTTGTTTAATTTGCTCTCCTTCATTTCAGTTCTTTAAATTTTTTGTCATTTAATTTTCCACAAATTACTTTCAAATTAGATATCCCATGAAATCACAAAAGTGTTTGCCTAACTAAATTACCATTTAACTAAAGTTGCTTAATCCATCAATCACCGTGGGATCGACTTCACTCATGTGAGTTTTACTACTTGATACGATCCGGTATACTTGTCGGGTATACGTGAAATCTAATTTTCACGTATCAGTGCACCACTTCATTAGTAAAAGATATACATTTTTTATACTTTAAATATATATTTTCTATCGATATATTTTTATAATGCATCTTATATTATAAATTTTTTGCATATATTTTCTTACATTATATATATTATTAGCTCCCATAATAACATTTCTAAATCCGTCCCTAGCTATGACTTGGACGAACTGCGTAAAATCTTACTCACTTTAACCTTAGGCAAACTTCTTGCCACATATACCCATTCGTCGTTTTTAAATTATATTTATCTTTATTCTTTTATTTTACACTATAATTAAATATGCATTATCCTATAAAAATATAACAAATTCAATAAAATAATTACTCGTTAATATTTTGTATCGTACTCATTAATATTTTTAGAGTATAATAAAAAGTTAACGAGTATTATAAAAATTATTATTAACAAATATTAACTAGTACAATAAAATATTAATATTTACAAATATGTTTATTTTAAATTTAACTAATACTAGTGTATTTATATGCAGTCACGCATTAATGTGTATATTTATTAAATTTGTAATAAAAAAATTTAATTAATAAGCATGTTAAGGAATATTAGTACACTAATATTGATTAAAATTAAAACAAAAAATATTCTTTATACTCAAGATAATAATAAGGCAAACTTCAACAATTTCACCAGTTTGCCTCAGATCCTAAAAAATAAAGATGAAAATAATATTTAAAAAAAAACTCTTTATTTTATAACAATAAAAAATTCATTTATCTAACATCTCTTTCTAGTATTTATTTTAGGGGTGGCATTAAGTAAGGATAGGATAGGAGTTTGGATCCAACTTTAACGCTACCTGCGAGTTTAGAATATTTCAAATTCTAACCTTATCCGTTCCTAATCCGCGGATACACGACTCTACCCGTGGGTTATAAAAAAAATATGCAATATTATTATATAAGTTGATGATAATTTAAAATAGAACTAATTTTTATGTAAAAAAATGTATTAAATTATCAATTAATAATCTTCTCTTAGTTGTTAAGGATCTTTTGTATCTAGTGAGAGGTCTTTAATTCAACATCCACTTGAAATACATTTTTATATAAGTATATAATATATACATATATAGCGTTGGGTTGGTCGAGATTATCTTTATTCTTCTATTTTACATCATAACTAAATATTCATTACCCTATAAAAATATTACTCGTTAATATTTTTTATTATGCTCAATAATATCTTTAGAGTACAATAAAAAATATTAACGAATACTATAAAAATATTATTAACAAATATTAACGAATACAATAAAATATTAATATTAACAAATATTTTTTTTTTAAATTTAATACTAGTGTACCTATATGTAGTCTAATGTGTGTATTTATTAAATTTGTATAAAAAGATTTAATCAATAAGCATGTTAATGAGTATTAATACACTAATATTGATTAAATTTAAAACAAAAAATATTTTTTATACTCTTAAAGATATTAATGAGTATAATAAAACATATTAACGAGCCAAACTTAAGTAAATTTTACAGTTTGCCTCAAATCCTGAAAATTTAAAATGAAATAATATTTTTTTTAAAATAATTTTTTTTATTTTATAACAGCAAAAAATCCATTTATCTAGCATCTCCTTCAAATATTTATCTAATAATCCGAATTGCATCTAATTGACTGAATAACATTTAATATAAAATATACCTCCTTTTCTCCTCTCACAAAAATATTTCTTTGAACAAAGCATAATCCTCCTTTCTGTACGTTTTAGACCTTTACTTACCACTTGCTATTACTTTCTTCAAGAAAGTACAGTTCCTTTTTTTTTTCGACTTTTCACTTATCATTTGATAATTTGATATTACATGATCTATATATACAAGTTGCATTTTCGTGAAACAAACATCTAAAACACACTCTTCATCTTCACCCTCCCACGAGCCATTTTGGCTCACCGGGGTGACCCTTTCAAGTACTTACAATTAGTAAAATTTACAATTTCCAAACAAAAGCTTTAGCACCCCTAAACTCTATTTACATCTTAGACATGAGTATCACAAAATTTCCCACCCATTCTGTTCTGAACGACTTTGACTGCAGCAACTCTTGCAGCAGTTGCAGCTCTGTTGGCAGCAATTACTGCTTTGTTCACCTGGTCATCCTTTCGGTCAACTTTCACAGCATCTTCTGCTGTTTTCCTAGCAGCCTGCATTTCAACAACCATAATTTAACATTCGCTTATGACTCGAGAAACAGCATCAAATGAATTTCGGAAAGATCCAGCCAAATTTATTTGGTTCTCATGTTCAATTTATATCTATGTGAATTTTTCACATTTTTCTACAAAGTTAATTACAAGAATTTTTAGTATGATTTCTATATTAAATTATAACTGAATGGTAAACTATCAACCTCCATCATTGTGAAAATTAAGCTAATTTAAGAATTAACCAAATTTACACACAAAAAAAGGGGAAAAAAAATATTATAACTATTAAAATACAGGAATGTTGGTCAATATTTTTCAGTTAACATTAACCTATAACTTTTTCTACACCAAAAAAACCGTATGGTTTTGAGTTCCTTGATTGATACCATATTACCATATCAATGACTAAAGTGACACATTACAAATAGGAAGAAATATGAATAAAATGGCCAATTATACTTAGTAGCAGATCTAAGTTAACCAAACATTGCGTTAGAATGAGGTGACATTGTCACTATTCAAAGCAGCCAAAACTAAAAAGAAAAAAAAAAGAAAAAGAAAGAAAAGAAACAAAGAAACAAAGAAAGATTCCACTGTAGCTAATCATATTGCCACCGTAGTTATTTATGTGAGAATTTCTAATACAAATGTATTTTCCTAATCATGTAGGACAATAAGATATTTTAAGGCTTTAAGCCGACAATTACCTGAACAGCTCGAAGCACAGCATCAGTTATTGTTGGTAGATTGTTCTTGAGGTTGCCAGAATCCCATTCACCACATCTCTTGTCGCCATTTCGGAAAGTATACAACCCATAACCTTGCCTACGCCCTTCATGCCATGCTCCCTCATAACAATGCCCATTGGCAAAGTGGTACACACCAAACCCATGTATTTTGTCTCCAAAATACTCCCCTGCATATCTATCTCCATTCCTGCACAAAGTTGTAAATTATTTAATATTATGTGAAAGTAACTAAATCCAAAGCTGTTACGGTCAACTGATACTATAAAACTATTATTATGTCAAATAGTCAATGGGCATAAACAATGACTTAGAAATCATCACTTATATCGTTGAACAAGGAAAATATAAATCAATCAATATTGCATATATAAAATAAAAAATCAGCAAATAGGACATCCAAATTGGGGTCTTCAAAGCATAGATTAATTTCAATGGCATAAGGATGAAAATAACTAACATTAGGTACCCCATCCAACGAAGTCTTGATTAAAAATTAAAAATCTAAAGAGAACTCTTCCCATGTGCTCAAAAGGAGAAAAAGAAATGAAACCTAAAAATCTAACTAAAATGGAGCCACGAGGAAAACCTGGATGTCCAAGAAATCCAATCTCAGGGACAAACCCACGAATGATTTAATCCACAAAACATAAAAAAAGAGTCACTGTTCTATCATCACGGATCAAAAACTGTACACCCCAAAGAGTCTGTTCACTATTCAACTAAAATCAAATCCACTAAAAGGATTGCAAAATAAAAACCACAAATTCTTCAAACTCAGCACCAAGTTTTCAATCAATCAAGCAAAAACATGAAAGCCACTGGGAGTTGTTTAGTGGTGAGCAATTCAAGTAGTATGCACGAGATTTTAACTGTGTAATGTAATCAACAAATAAATAAATAAAAAACGAAAGAAATTAAAGTCACCTAAAATGGTAACACCCGAGACCATGCTTGACACCAAACTTGAACTCTCCAACATAGGAGCTGCCATCATTACAACTCTGAACTCCAATCCCATGGCTCTGTCCATTACACCATTCCCCAGCATAGGAGTCTCCAGCGTAGAACCTATAAACCCCAAACCCATGCCTCAACCCATGCCTATACTGTCCTTTATAGCGGCTCCCCCGGGCCCACCCTTCAACCCCAAACCCCTCATACCTTCCATCAACCCATTCCCCTTCATACCTTCCACCCACAAAGTAATGGTACACACCGAAACCATTGCTCTTCCTTCCGCCTACTCCGCCGGAGAACTCCCCCTCGTAGAAATCACCGTTGCTGAAGAACTCAACACCTTCCTTCTCAGCACTTTTCTCTTCTTGATTCTCTTGCTCCCCCTCTGAGTCCCCGATAGACCACTGAACCGGCCTAGCGGTTCCGCCGCTGGAGAAACTGAGTCTTCTCAGAGCCGCACCGGTTCGGTGGATCAGGGCTCTGTTCTTTGAGATGAGGTAGAGAAAAACGGCCACGAAGATCAGCGCGAGGAGAACGTTCTCCGAAGTTGGTACCTCCTGGGAGAATCTGAAAGAGAGGAAGTAGAAGAGGTAGAAGGAGAGAAAGCATGCGCCAAAGAAGCCAAGAACCGGTCCAGAAATCAACCGGTTCGAACCGGGTTTGATGCTCTTCTTGCTCTTGCTCTTAATCTTCGTTTTCTTGCTGTTACCATCATTCTTCTCTTCATCTTCTAGAAGGTTCTGTTCGTTGTGGATGGGGGATCGGGCGGTTGGGGAAGAACATCGTAGAAGAGAGGATTGGGTTCGGGTCAGCTTGGTTTGGCTCTTCTTCGGAGTTTCCATCGTTCTTGACAACGTTTCTTCTTTTCAGATCTTCAGTTCAAAGTCGCTACCTGTAGCGAGAGATTGTTACGACAGCGTTTCTTTCCGGTGGTGCCGGAAACATTTCAGGCGGCGGAACACGTTGGCGGAGACAGTAACTGAACCCAACCGAACCGAACTTGTACTTTCTCTTTTCGGGCGTATAAGTTGGGAGATAAAAGGAGAAAAGGCGCAATCTTGTTCTTTTTTTTTTTTTTTTAATGTTTAACAGACTTTTTGGGGTTTCTTCTTTCTCCCTTCGAATTCGAAGCGGGGGACGAAAGGGATAAAAAGTGTCACAGTTTACGATGAGGGTATTTTGTTTAGTGTGTGCTACGTTTGTTTGGAGTGGTGGGAAGGGGAGGTTGCCAGATTTCATGAAAAGCGTACGATGCAAATCGAACGGTTGCTCTTTTATTTGAGGTTTGTGACCGTGGATTGCGGATAGTAATAGCAAATTTAGTTCGACCCATCCTATTTCGCCCTTTTTTTTTTTTTTTTGACCGAAATAAACTAAACAAAGAAAAACAAAATAAATAAAATAAAGAACTGTTTAAATAGAGGAATAGTCCCGTTTAAAACTACTCTTAAACTTCTCTCAAAGTGAAAAAAGGCTCAGGATTCGGTGGTCCAGGAAATTTTGGACCACTTAGTGGTCCAAGTAAAAAACATGTTTTTTAAGATTTTTTAACAACTGCTACATAATCCTTTAACTAATTTTAATTATAAATTGACCCTATATATTTTATATAATTATAAAAACGATTTTTTATTTTATAAATAATTAATTTATCATAAATCTATCATGTTCATTAACAATCAAATACAAAAACAACAACAATTATATCCTCCATGGATCCAAATCGATTAAAATATTACATTCGATCCGAGACGTTCCTGAGTAGTCATGAAATCGTGTTTCGCTGAAAACCAATCGATTGGACTATCAAACCAATCGATTGAAATTTAACTTAATCCATTGGATTTCAGTTTATCAACAAACAATCGATTGTATATTGCTGGTAAGCATGGTTTTGCATAAATCAATCGATTGGTCATAGTAACCAATCGATTGAACAATGAATTAAATGTGAAATTTATGTAATTCAATCGATTGCTTATGATTTTCAATCGATTGAATTCTTCCAAACAATCGATTGGTTACTATGACTTTCTGGTCTACCCAAGGAAGCAATTCCACCAGCATTCTTAAAAGAATATCTATATTCCAGCACTCTCTTTCACCCAGAACACAGAGATGTGATTCTGCAGACCCTTCAACCCCAGAAAGAGGAGGACAACGCTGGAACCAATTCCTTGAGAGAAGTTTCCACCACCACTCCTGATGGGTCACATACTAATTGAAACATCAACTTCTCCACCTATCAACAAAGAAAACAACATAGAACTGTATCAACTGTTCAGCCTTAATTATAGTTCCTTAAATTTTTTTTTATATTATGACAAGTGGAGAAGGCTCCATTCCTAGACCATGCCTTATCAACTTGTTCTAGAGCTTATATTGTAGCCAAGTCTCAAGTCAGTAATCTTCATGATTGCCTCGAGCAAATTAAGTGAGACTGACCTTGAAATATTTATCCATGTCTGGGAAAAGTGGAAGCAGCATAGCCAGATTACAAGCCGCAGCCTCTCGAACAACAACAGCAGAATTGCTGCACAATAGATAAATTAAGAGAATCCCGAATCTCAGGCCGTACAAATTCTGCAAGCTCTCCACATGATTGAGCAACAAGCAGTCGATGCTCCTCGTACATGTGACTGATCTAAGACATGACACCAAAAAACTGAAAACATGGTTCCAAAATCAGAATGGAAAAGAAACAGGTTGAAAATTGAAGCAAGAATATACTTGTAAGGAACTTTGTTGAAACTAGAAAATTCCAATAGCTTCAGTTGCTTGTAACTCAGGGACTAGGGTAAGAAACTTTTAAGTGAATCACTTCAATTGAGTTGTTCCACTCATGAATATAACAGGATTTCACAGACCATGAGTACTCTGCAAATCTGACACAAAAAGAGGAGACGGGGGATTGAGTGAGAGTTCTCTCAGACACATATCCACAACCACAAAACATGCAGAATCAGATACAAGAAGCGCTCATACTAAAATAAAATAAGAGATAACATATAGCTCCAGAAATAACCTTATGCTCAAGTGAATGTCTCAAATCCGATCAATAATGCTCAGCAAGAATCGAATTAACAAGTGCAATTGAGTGGAATTGCCACTCAGTATATTATATTTGAAGAGCTTCTTTTTTACAACTACTACAAACTGTTCCCTCTCATTGGCTTTACAACAGTGCTGCTGCCACTGTAAGCACAAGCTGGTCCCTGCATACAATTTCTCTGTTTTGGTGGAATTGCTTCCTTGGAAGAATTCAATCGAATTGAAAATCATAAGCAATCGATTGAATTACATAAATTTTACATTTAATTCATTGTTCAATCGATTGGTTACTATGACCAATCGATTGTTTATTGATAAACTGAAATCCAATCGATTAAGTTAAATTTCAATCGATTGGTTTGATAGTCCAATCGATTGGTTTTCAGCGAAACACGATTTCATGACTCCTCAGGAACGTCTCGGATCGAATGTAATATTTTAATCGATTTGGATCCATGGAGGATATAATTGTTGTTGTTTTTGTATTTGATTGTTAATGAACATGATAGATTTATGATAAATTAATTATTTATAAAATAAAAAATCGTTTTTATGATTATATAAAATATATAGGGTCAATTTATAATTAAAATTAGTTAAAGGATTATGTAGCAATTGTTAAAAAATCTTAAAAAACATGTTTTCTACTTGGACCACTAAGTGATCCAAAGTTTCCTGGACCACCGAATCCTGAGCCGTGAAAAAAAGCTCCACATATAAAAGTTATAACTTTATTGCCCTATTTTGATTGGGTCGAATTTTTCTACTAGATTTTGGTATAATTTAATTGTTTTTACTTTTTAAAAAGAACTAGTGTATATTCTTCTGGAATACATAAAAAATATTTATTTCTTATATTTATATCTAAAATAGATTTTTAAAATAAATTATTTATCAGTATATTTAATTTATAAAAAATAATTTCATATATATTTTTTGTTATTTATATTGATATAAAAAATCTATAAAATAAAAAAATCACACAATACTTAGACTTGATTTCAAAAATGTATAGTGCATAATAAATAAATATTAAAATAAATTTTATATATATTTACTAATAATAATAATAATAATAATAATAATAATAATAATAATAAATATTAATTTGAGTATTAGAAAATAATAATATATTGTTAAAAAATAATAACAAATAATTCTGTTACTATTAGGATAAGTTTAATAGATAAAAATAAAAAAATACTATATCGAAAACATTGTGTAAATATTTTGAGAATTATATCGACAATATGTCTAATATCCTAGTTTTGCTATTCAAAAGTTATTGTGTTAGAATTATCTTCTAAAGATGTGACTTAAAAAAATCCAATAAATCCATTCAGGTTTAACTTAACTCGACGGAACCTCGACCAAATAGTGGGAGTATGATTGCTGTGTCTCTGCGGGGCGTTGAGTGAGAACCGGATGGTGGGTGGACCTGCAATGACACTCTAATGCTAAAGTCAAAGCACTGTCCATGAGATCGAAAGTTAGGGTTATGATGCATACCTTGGGGGAATCGTGGTTCCTTCTTATAAGACTTTGGTATTCCTTAAATCGGATACAATGTGTATCTGCGATATTAAGTATCGGAGATGGCACAAGCGGATTTCTCGAGATGAGCTGGATCACCGTGCGAGTACCTGACGAGTTGGGTCTGGGTCCATCCATTGAGTCTGGAACCCAGGCCCAGAAAATAGCCCCCCAAACGTGACATGATGAGTTTTAACAGTGTTTCCACGTTTCAGGGGTCCTGAGGTGGTGTCGGTCACGGAAGTTCAGTTGGAGACGAACGGTTTCCAGAAGCTCCTGATTGTGGGGGACATGCTCACACGTTTCGAGGTGTCACATCAGTTCAATGGGAAGTGGCATTTATTGCCATGGGGCCAAATTTACCATATTGTCTCTCCAATCCTTTCAATTCACCCTCTTTGGGTCCTTTCATTTAAAACTTGGATTCAGTTTTTCTTTCTCTACTCTTCTAGTTCCACTCTTTCTTTCTCGCAAGCTTCGCCACTTTCCTCAACTCATTTTCTCCATTTTTCTCATCTGCTTTAGACTCTGTTTTGCTTGCTCAGGCAGTCTCTACTCCCTATCACTCTCTCATCACCATCATTGTCGAAGTAAGTCTTTATTTGCTTTGCCATAAGTCTCATTTTGCTCTTTTATTTATTTTGCTGCATTGGCTATGGCGGATAGACACCACCATGGTAGTGGCGTTTAGTGGTTTAGGGGGGTGCCACTATCTTACTGGCCTAGGGTTTAGGCCAGCCTTCTTTCGTGTTTCGCTCGTAGCTTGTAGGCTCACAGTGGTGGTGCCCCCATTTGTAGGTCTGGCGTAGAGGAGGGCCGAGCCTTGGGAACTTGTCTTTCCGGCGGGGGCGTGCCCTGAATGTATTTCTTTTGCAATACGAAGGTGGTGGGGACCCTCGTGTCTCACAAGTGGGATCTCTAAGAACTTCAAGATGTCCGAGCGATCTGCAATAGGGTGCCACGAAGGAACAGTATGAGCTTTCCCTTCCTGAGCCTCATGAATGGGTCTGTTACATCAACTCGGATGCTCCCCGAGTTTCCAACAGGATGTGAGTTTACAAACCCATGTTTGATGATGTTGGGGTTCGATTTCCATTCTCTAACTTTATCATCAGGCTTCTGAACCGGTATAGCGTTGCCCTGTTACAACTCCATCCTAATAGCTACGATGCTATTAGGTGCTTCGAGCTCACGTGCGAGTATCTGGAGATCCCTGTTGTGGTGGAGGTCTTTTTGTTCTTCTTCCTCCTGACCGTTCTTCATCGGGAGGAGAAATTAAAAAAAGGGTGCAAGTCCTTCCGGGTTGTTTAGGGCCGGAAGATCATTGGTCTTTTTGACGACTCGTTTCATGGGTTTAAGGAGGAATACTTTAAGGTACGGCCAACCGTGGGTCATCACCCCTTTTGGTTGACCTTGGTGGGGGAGCGCAAGTTTCCCACTTTCTAGAAGTACGAGGCTGCGGTCGATTACCTCGTAAAAGTGACTTACATGGGTTTGAACCAAGAAAGCAAGAACATCATTGAGGTGCGGCCATATTTGGGAAAAGGCCACTGAACCCTCACCATGTGATAAGTGATCGGGATGTCGGTCTAGGTGTCTTGGCCTTTTGCATTGTCTTTTCTTATTTTTGTTTTCATTAGGCATCACGAGCTTTCTTCTTTGTAGTTGATATGGTAGGAGGTCTCACTACTATAGAGAATTTGATGGTTGTCTTTCTCATTGAGGATGAAGATGAGGAGCAGGAGCTCGGAAGAAGAGGAAGGTTGCGCCTGGCGAGAAGGGAAAAGGGACTATGGCTCCTTTTGTGATGGAAAATTCCTTTGACGCCGCTGCTTATATTGATGAGCAGCTACTCCCGGGGACTGAGAAGTTTTTTGTTGACTATGATCTGGCGGGACAGGCGAAGTGGGTTTATCGCTCTCTGCTTTGCTCAGCCGCTGTGGTGTGCAAGATGGAGATAGTTCTAGGATAATCTCACATCTTGGATGGCAAGCTTCGCCAAATTACCTCATGACCCCACCTTCTACAGCCATGACAATTTGCCTCATGACCCCATTTCCTACAATGATCGGAAGCTTGACTACCCCATCTGGCTTGATAAAGAAGTCTCCCGGGCCCACCACCCCGTTCTAGTGTGTGTCTGGAGGTTAGAGTCACGGATCCCGAGGGCATTGAAGGCATTCCTAAATAGGATATTGAAATTGGCACCCATGTCTACTAGTGTCCTCTTTATGAGCCCGGATCCTATTCTGGCTGGGATAACCATGGGTGGGTCATCGATAACGTCCTAGATCCAACAATCCTGCGCTCGGAATGTGAAATCGAGAAAGGTTGGTGGCGTGCAGTGTTCTGAGGTGGTTGCCGCAAGGATCTTAAGATCTTTTTTTCAGAGGCCTTTGACTTCTTGCTTAACCTCCCAACCGCCATGTTGAACACAATGGTGGGGTCCACCTCAGTTTCTTCCCTTGATGGCAGTTTGGCAGCTCGTGGCTTGTGGCCTTCTCCCATTTCCAGGGATCTCTCCCTTGCGGGTTTTTGGGGTTCGCATATTATTTTCACAAATTCGGAGAGTTTCCCATCATTAATGGCTTATTCCAAAGCATCCTTTGACTCAAGCTTTAACGGTTCATGGCCCGGTTCACAAGTGAGTTTCTCTCCAACTCCAAGAGCAATCAACAGAGGCTTTTGTCAACCCAATTCCATCAAGAGCAAAGGCCCAATTCAAGGCTTGAAGATCATTTGAAGAAAGTGTATAAATAGCTTAGAATTTAAGTTTTTGGAGAGCCTTTTCCATTTTAGTTTTTACTAAGTGATTTTGGGGAGAGCTTTTGGTTAGAAGTTATTTTGAGATTCTGAGTCTTGGGGAAGGAGAATTGAATTCTCTTCCTCTTAGTTCTCTTATTTTCAATTTCATTTACACTTTGTTTGAATCTTGGGTGTTGGAGAATTGAAGGAATTCTGTTTCAATCTCACCCTGAGATCTCTCTGTTTTATTTACTGCACTTTTTTTGAGAAATCAATTTTTGCATTCCTTTCTTCTACTGCTTGATCTTTACTTTTCTTGCAATTGAATTCTGAATTTGGATCTAGGAAGGTATTGAGATCTAGACTTGGTTATCTAGTCTCTTGGGTCCTGAGATCTGGAGTTTTCATTTTAATTTCTCTGTTGAATGCGTCTCCAAATTCATTTACATTTCCAGTTGAGATCCGTTTCATTTTAATTCCTTTTCTACTTTTCTGTTTATCGCAATTTACTTTTCCTTGTCTAATTTCTGCAAATCCAATTCCCAATTCCTGTTATAATTCAAGCCATTTACATTTCTTGCACTTTAAGATTCTGCAATTTACATTTCTTGCGTTCTAAGTTTCTGCCATTTAATTTCTTGTTCTTTAAGATTCAGCACTTTTATTTTCTATTCTCTTTACTTTACTGCAATTATCCCTCTCCCTTTAATTTTCATGCAGTTTAGTTTCAGTCAATTACAAATCACTCAACCAAATCTTGATTCACTTGACTAAATCAACCACTAAACTAAAATTGCTCAATCCTTCAATCCCTGTGGGATCGACCTCACTCACGTGAGTTATTATTACTTGATGCGACCCGGTACACTTGCCGGTTAGATTTGTGTGTTTGGAATTCGTTTTTCCAAAAATACACATCAAGTTTTTGGTGCCGTTGCCGGGGATTGAAATAGATTGACAATGATTAAGTGAAGTGGAGATCTAGATCAAGCACTTTTTCTTTTCTGTTTCTTTAACTTTTGACTAACACGCTAACTGTTTGAAGTTTTGCTTAAGCTAACTAACATTTTACTTCAGCCATGGATTGAAGTGTTATTGCCTTTCTGGTGTTGTGTGATTCTTATGTTTTGGTTGTATGTCAGGTATAAGGAGAATTACACCCACTTTTTGTGAACAAGATGAAAGAACCCTCAGAAGATTAAGAAGAGCTGAAAGAGGGAAAAACATTGTTGGAGAAGAGGAGTCAGAAGAAGAGTTACAGGATATGGAGGAACACCTAACAAATCCACCAAATGGAGCTGAAGGAGCAACCAATAACAACAATAACCCACCACAGAGAAGAGTTTTGGCTTCCTACACATGTGCAGATCCTAGACATTGTGGGAGTAGCATTCTTACCCCAAATGTTAATGCAAATAACTTTGAACTAAAGCCACAACTCATCACCTTGGTTCAAAACAATTGTTCTTATGGAGGAAGGCCACTTGAAGACCCTAACCAACACTTGTCCACCTTCTTGAGGATTTGTGACACTGTCAAAACCAATGGTGTGCACCCTGACAGTTACAAGCTACTGCTATTTCCATTTTCTCTCAGAGACAAAGCCACTCAATGGTTGGAATCCTTCCCAAGAGACAGCATCAACAATTGGGATGATCTAGTAACCAAGTTCCTTGCCAAGTTCTACCCACCTCAAAGAGTTATTAGATTGAAGACTGAAGTGCAAACATTCACTCAAATGGATGCTGAACCCATGTATGAAGCATGGGAACGATACA
Source organism: Arachis hypogaea (assembly GCF_003086295.3). NCBI lineage: Eukaryota > Viridiplantae > Streptophyta > Magnoliopsida > Fabales > Fabaceae > Arachis > Arachis hypogaea. The sequence goes on from NC_092055.1 coordinate 74,927,446, forward strand.
AAGCTCTGTAGCTCATGTTATGGTCGTTTGAGTGCGAAGAGGTCAGGCTTGATAGCTTTACGGTTCCTTCATTTCTTCATGAGTTCTCCCACCTTGCATGCTTTTCTCCTCACTTCTTCCATCCAATTCTTTCCTTATGAACTGAAATCACTCAACAAACATATCAAGGCATCGAATGAAATTAAAGTGAGTTAAATTTAGCTATTTTAAGGCCCAAAAAGTATATTTTCACATTTAATCACAAATCAAGGGAGAATTGCAAACCATGCTATTTCATTGAATAAATGTGAGAAAAGGTGATAAAATCCCCCAAATTAAGCACAAGATAAACCACAAAATTGGGGTTTATCAAATCTCCCCACACTTAAACTAAGCATGTCCTCATGCTAAGAATAAAGAAGGACAAGAAAAGGGTTATGAACATTTATTCAATGCAAATAAACTATATGCATCTATCTATATGAATGCAACTGAATGCAAAATGATTCTACCTACTTGGTTAAAAGTAAATCAATCTCCAAGAACATATATGAACAAGTTGGGCTATGATCATATGATGATTCATGAATCCTACCAATTTGAATATCAAAATAAAGTACAAATAGACTTGCAAGAAGAAAAGCTCATGAAAGCCGGGAACAAGGAATTGAGCATCGAACCCTCACCGGATGTGTATCCGCTCTAATCGCTCTAGTGTATAGGGTCGATTCACTCAATTCTCCTTTAATCATGCTTTCCAAGATTTGTTTTTCTTCTAACAATAAACAATTATTCAATGCATGCATACATTCATCATGAGGACTTATTCATAGGTTGTAATGGGGCTAGGGTAAAGGTAAGGATGCATATGGTCAAGTGAGCTTGAAATTTGTATCTTTGATTAGCCTAAGCTCTCACCTAACACATGTAACAACCTATACAATTCTAATACACAACCTAGCTACCCATGATTCTCACTTTTTCACATACTCATGCATTCTCGTTAATTAACATTCCATATGCATTGATTTTTTTTATTGAACTTTACTTTGCGGCATTTTTGTCCCCTTTTTATTTCTTTTTCTCTTTTTTCTTTTTCTATTTTATTTTTTTATTTTTTTATTTTTTTATTTTTGTTTCTTTTATTTTATCTTTCTATTTTTTTCTACAAATATTTTTTTTCACATTTTTTTTCAAAAGTATATACAAACGTACGTATCAATGCATATGGTTTTACATATTTAATGCATAAGCATGTACCCAATTCCAATATTTTCAATCAAAAATACAAAATATACTTTTACCTCAACCAATGTCCCAAGTTTTCCATACCCAAATGATACACACCCTTACTAGCCTAAGCTAATCAAAGATCCAAATTAAGGACATTTATTGTTTTTCGCTTATGGGTAGTGATGTGCTAAAATTAAGAACAAAAGGGATTAATTAGGCTCAAAATTGGCTAACAATGGTTGATGAAAGGTAGGCTATTTGGGTAAGTGAGCTAAAATGAAATGATGGCCTCAATCATATAAATGCATGTATACATGGAACAATGGACATAAAGAATCAAACAAATCAAAGATTATAATCATAGAGAGAGAATAATACACACAAGAATGAAAATAAGTGGTTATAAGATGTAACCATACCCTTGGGCTTAAAACTCACATGCTTGTGTTCTTAGCTCAAAAACCATGTTCCAAAATAAATTCTTCAAGCAAGTTCAACAAGAATTTTTTTTTTAAATTGGTAGGGTGCCCTAAAAACAATTTTTCTTGAAAAAGAAATCATCACCCTAACCAAGTAGTCCTAACATAAAAAGAAGTGGTGAAATATGTACAAATTCTAACTAACATGCAACCTATCATGCAATGCAACAACTAACTAGGAAAGAAAATCAAGAATTGGTGTTGAAAGAAAGGAATTGTTACCCATGGAGATCGGTCGGACGACCTCCCCACACTTAGAAATTTGCACCGTCCTCGGTGCATGCAAAGAAGAGTAAAGTGGAAGGGTTGCTACAATTGATGAGCTTCTTCAAAAGGTTGTGCGGATGGACTTGTTTGTTGCCCCATTTAGAAGCCTTTCCAATCCTTTCCTTCTTGGTGGCTGATGTGGGCAGAAATTGGCGAATTAAAAATTGTTAAAATATATACATTGCAAGTATAGTTCTTAATTCGCCAGAAATCCGCCTATCAATTTAGAAAGATGTCACAGAAAATTGAAATTAAAATACTGGGAGTATGAATCCCAGGTCGTCTTCCAACGAGTTGCAGAAAAGTGTGCTATTTTATTAATCAGAGGATTTCAAAAAGGGTTGAATTGAGTAAACAGGAAATTAAATTGGTGAATTTGAATAGTGTAAATAAAAGCCTTGACTGGAAATTAATTAGTTGGAATCCCTATTATTGTTGGAATGCTCTCAAGATTAATTGACAATTGAAGGTTGTCCTGTTTATTTATCCTTTGCTAGGTGAAGGAAAGTCAAACAAGTTGGAATGCTACGTCCGTTCACAAGTTGCAATCCACTTAATTAAAAGGGATTGGTGTTAGTGATTATGAGGCAATCCAACCATAAACCCAATTACAATTTTTCTTTCAAGCCTTCCAACTCAAGGGTTCCTTTCAATCAATTCCCCATCAAGTTAGAGAACTACTCGCTCATTGTGAATGTAAAATTCATAGCATACAAAAAGAAATTAAAGGAAGACATTGTAAATAAAAATCAAAATAGTCAATTAAAAATAAAGGTGATCCTTGTATTAAATAATCCTAAAAATATTCCAATGGTAAAATTAACAAAGCAAAGAACATGGAAGAGTAAAGCCAAGTAAAGAAAACGAACTAGAATGACGAAGTCTTGATGAGGTAATAACTCTTCTCAGTGTTCCAATGCCAAAAAAGTAAGAGAAACTAAAATCCTAAGAACTATGAATGTCTAGAGAGAAAACCTAGAAGAGGAGTAAAACTAGATCTAAAACTAAAACTGTGTAGAATGAATGTTGTCTCTGGTTTCTGCATGTTCTCTGGCTCTAGTCTACTGTTCTGGGCCAAAAACTGGGTCAAAATAGGGTCCAAAATGGCCCCCAGCAATTCTGCAAATTATGCAGATCGCGCATGCCACGCGATCGCGTCGCTGATGCGGACGCGTCATTCGCGTTTTGCTTCACCACGCGGGCGCGTCGTCCATGCCTCCGCATCGCTTGTGCTTTTCCATTTCGCGCGGTCGCGTCATCCATGCGGCCGCGTCACTGCAATTTGATCTTCTCCGCGCGGTCGCGTTGTCCATGCGGCCGTGTCGCTTCTCGCTGGTCATCTCCTCAATTTCTTGTGTTCCTTCCATTTTTGCTGGCTTCCTTTCTAATCTCTAACTCATTCTTGCCTTATAAAGCCTGAAATGCTTAACACACAGATCACGACATCGAATGGAATAAAGGAGAAGTAAAATGTATAATTAAAAGTCTCTAGGAAGCAGTTTTCACTCATGTAATGATTTCAGGAAGGAAATATAAATGCATGCTATTTTAATGAATAAGTGGGTCAGGATCATGATAAAACCATACAATTAAACACAATATAAACCATAAAATAGTGGTTTATCAACCTCCCCACACTTAAACATTAGCATGTCCTCATGCTCAATTGAAGGAGATAAAATAAACAAGTATGAACATGTAGAAACTCATGCAATGCAATCCTATATATATGAATGCAACTATATGATTCCTGTCCACTTGATCAAAAGTAAATAAGCTCTTTAAAACAATTACAAATCAAATTCTACTAATTCTATCATTATACAGTAAGATAGATAAAAGTGCAAGAAGATAGCTCATGAAAGCAGGGAACATGGAGATTCAAGCATTGAACCCTCACTGATGATGTATGTACGCTCTAATCTCTCTAGTTTATAGGGTAATCACTCTATCCTTCTCTAATCATGCTCTCTAACTTTTGTTCTTCTCCTAACCAATGAACAACAGTTAATATACCAATGCAAACATCATGAGGTCTTTTCAAGGTTGTAATGGGGCCAAGGTAGGTAGGGATACATGTATGGTCAAGTGAGCTTATAAATTGAATCTTTAATTAACCCAAGCTTCAACCCAACTTATATAACTTGCATAACCTTAGAATTCATACCTAGCTACCCAGAATTTCCCTTTTACATTCCATACTCATGTATCAACCTTTTATTTTAATTTTTATCGTATGTGCATTGATCTTTGAATTCTCAATTCAGCATTGGGGTAATTTTGTCCCCTTATTTATTTATTTATTAATTTTTTTTAAATAGAAGCAAAAATAAACATAGCTTATCAATGCACATAGATTTTTAATTCTTATAGTTTCACATGAGTAGGTATCTAAATTCCCATTAAATTATCATGACACATTCCCTTAATAACTTTTGTTCCCACAATTTCCCATACTTAAGTAGCACACACAATTCTATCTTAAGCTAACCAAATATTCAATTTGGGATATACAATTGTTTTTCCGCTTAAGGCTAGTAATGTGGTGAAATATAGAACAAATGGGATTTAAAGGCTCAAAGTGGTTAACAAAGATAATTGAAAAGGGTAGGCTTAATTTGGATAAGTGAGTTTAAACAAAAGATGGCCTCAATCATATGCAAGCATACAAATATAATAAATATTGGACATATAAGATAAAATAAAATATAGATTACAATCATAGAGAAGTAAACACACAAGAATAAAATAATTATGGTTAAATAATGTAACCATACATAAAGGCTCAAATCTTCACAGGTTGTGTGTTCTTTAGCTCAAAAATCATGTTCCAAATACAACTTCAAGTAGATTTATCAAAAAAAATTTTTTTTTTAAAAATTAGTGAAATTTTGTTCCAAAGATAGAGTCTTAGAAGAAACTTATTGTCTTTTCAATCAAGTAGAGCATGCATGCAACTAACCTATTACTATGCAATTTATCCTATTCTATAAAAAAAGAAAAACTAACTAAAATATCCTAATTTATTGGTGCTAGGGAAGAGAAATTACCTCCGGAAGTCAGGTACTGATCGACCTCCCCACACTTAAGGCTTTGCACCGTCCTCGGTGCCATCTGTCAGGAACAGGGGTGGGCTGGTAGCAGTATCTCCACAGTCGGGACCATCATGGCTCCCTGTGCTGGTAAAGGAAGTGGAGTCCGGGGTGTCTGAGTCCTTGAAGTGTCCCTTGAGTAGCTCCTTGAGGTGTTTGAATTGGCGCTCGTTACGGCGCTCTCTTAACTTCGCTTTCTGTTCTTGCCGATCCAATCTTTTGATTATCTGCTGGAGCAGTTCATCTGTTGTAGGTGCTTGTGGTGTTGAAGAAGGAATATCTTCAACTGGAGTAGAAGGAAGGCTTGTAGTGGCTGCTGAAAGTCTGAGGTATTTCCCATTAGGGACATACTGATCATCCCGTGGGAGCATGGCTTTGGTGTTTCCAGCTCTGTAGGAGACTCCGGCTGCTGAGACAAGATCTGAGACCAAGGCGGGAAAAGGTAATTTGTCCGCAATTTGTACGTGTCCCATGGCATTCCGGATATGTCTTAGTAGGTTCAGAGGCTGGTCTGTAAGGATACACCATAGTAGAACGACCATGTCCGCAGTGAAGGAGGACTCGTGAGTGCTCGGAAAGACGTAATGGGACATGATCTGTGCCCATACGCGAGCCTCCAAGGTAAGTGCTGAAGCCAATATACCCTTAGGGCGGGTACGATGGTATCCGTAGATCCAACGGCTGCCAGGTAGTGCGATAACTTTGAGAACAGCTTCCCAGTCAAATTGGTACATCTGGCGCTTGAGTGCGGCTTCTTGAAAGGCGTCCAATCCTTCTGAAATAGGGGGAAGACCTAAAGCTTGTTGAATAGCCTCTTCTGTAATGGGGACTTGCTTCTGACAAAGACAGACTGCAGGGTAGGCAGGTAGAAGTTAGAGTAGAACTCGACTACCCAAGAAAGATTGACCTGCTTCTGTTGTCTCTGTAGGAAACCCCATTGTCTTCGTTCAATTTCCGGCTCAACAAAAGTAGCAATATTGGGCGGGAGGATAAGAAAGTGTTCGTTGTTGTAACTCCTTGCAGCCAGGATAGGGAACATCTGCTCACAGTAGCGATTTAGAAATCGCGCAGTGTCCTTTGCTGGAAAGGCTTTCTCCTTTTCATCAACCTTTATGATCCTCTTAACTCTTTTTGTTGAGGGCTTGACTGCAGTTGAAGAAGGCTCTGTCACTAGTGCTCTTTTAGTTCCTCTTCTTGCTGGTGGTTTGGGAGTAGCTTTCTCTTTTCCTTTCTTGGTGGCCATCCTGAAAAGGGAAGAGAGAGTAGATTGAATTCAAAGAGATATATAGCAATGAAAAGAACGGAAAAGGTGGTGATGGATGCACATAAGGAGGTAACTGACAGTAACACACGCTCATGAGTACATGTGAAAAGTCATCGAAGGAAAATAGCTAGTGCATATAGTGACAAGTGAATGCAAGGTGTTTATTGGCATGCCGGAAAAGGGCATGAGTAGCATAGACCAAGCATTACTTTGTAACAAACCATCACGTTTGTATTGACAATTAAATTCAATTAATATAATAGTAAAGGGAATTAGTGAAAAGCAAGCATTGAATAGTAGAATAACATAGAGAAGTGCATAATGCCATATGGGCTTTTTCACAAACACATAGCATGCATGGTGAAGAAGGTATGGAAAGTATTAAAGTGAACATGCAAGCAACCCTTTAAAAAAATAATATATAATTATCAAATAATTTACAACAATCCACAAGCATATAATGAAAAATAATGACTCAAATAAAATTCTAACACCGTGTAAAAAGGGAAAGAAGAAGAAAGAAAATATGAATAATGAAAAGAAAAGAAAGAAAGAAAAGAAAATAACATATAAAATAAGAAGAATGATAGAAAAGAAAAGGATGAAGAAGAAAATAAAACCTTGTTAATGGAGGTGAGGGAGAGAGAGTGAAAGGTGAGATAGAAGGAAGAAGGGAGGAGGAAGAAATAAGGAGGGAAAAGAAAAATTAGGATTTGGAGAAGAAAAAGATATGATAATTGGCAAAATTAGGTTGAGCTGTGCGGTGCAAGCGACGCGATCGCATGGGGCACGCGGTCGCGCGACTTGCGCTTAGGATGATTGACGCAGTCGCGTCGGTCACGTGGTCGCGTGTCCCAGTTTGTGCCAGTGGCGCGAGGGTTGCCTCGCACTCGCACAACTCTCTGTTCAAAATCATTAAATGCCAAATTTTAGGTGACGCGATCGCATGGGGCATGCGATCGCGTGAGTGGGCGATTTATGGGATACAACGCGGCCGCGTGGGGCACGCGTTCGCGTGGGGCACGCGTTCGCGTGGGGCACGCGTTCGCGTGAGGGGGATTGTGCATCCAGCGCCAGTCCAGCACCAGTCTAGCACAACTTTCAGCTGTGCACCCGTTTTACGTCGAAAATCAGGGCACGCGGTCGCGTAAGAGGCCATTATGCCCATACGACGCGGACGCGTCAGCGACGTGATCGCGTGGGCTGATTTGTGCCACTGGCACTCCTCCAGCCACGCTCCAGCATGACCCTCTGTTTGTTTTTAATTTTCTCTCCTCTCATTGCCACGCGGACGCATCGCTGATGCGGTCGCGTGGCACCTTTCTTTTTTTTTTAAATATGCAGATGCAGATGCACGAAATATACTAATAAAGAGAAGAGTTATTGGATAAGAAAACTAAAAATAAAGAAAAGAACGATCATACCATGGTGGGTTGTCTCCCACCTAGCACTTTGCTTTAACGTCCGTAAGTTGGACGCTCCACTAGCTCACTCTTCTGCTATGTGGGGATCCTCCAAGAGGAAGATCTCAAGCTCCTTGTTTTTCTGCATCTTCTCGCCATGGTATAGCTTTAGGCGTTGTCCATTAACTTTGATAAGTTCAGAACTTGAAGGATGACTTAGGTGATAAACTCCGTATGGTTCGGCCTTCTCTACTCTGTATGGACCTTCCCATCTGGATCTCAACTTGCCTGGCATGAGCCTCAGACGAGATTTGTAAAGGAGGACTAAATCCCCAGGTTGGAACTCTTTCCTCTTGATGTGCTGATCATGTGCAGCCTTCATCTTTTCCTTGTATAGTCTTGAGTTCTCATAAGCTTCTAGGCGAAGGCTTTCCAGTTCTTGCAGTTGCAACTTCCTTTCAGCTCTGGCGTTCTCCAACCCCATGTTGCACTCCTTGACTGCCCAAAAGGCTTTGTGCTCTACCTCAACAGAGAGATGACAAGCTTTTCCGTAAACCAAGCGGAACGGACTCATCCCAATGGGTGTTTTGTATGCTGTTATGTATGCCCAGAGTGCATCTTGTAGCCTGGTGCTCCAGTCTTTTCTATGAGGTTTGACTATCTTCTGCAAGATACGCTTTATCTCTCTGTTCGACACCTAGGCTTGCCCATTGGTCTGAGGATGGTATGCTGTTGCAACCTTATGAATTATCCCATGCCTCTTCATTAATCCTGTTAGTCTCCTGTTACAAAAATGGGTGCCTTGATCGCTCACGATTGCTCGTGGTGATCCAAAGCGACAAATAATGTGGTTTCTCACAAAGGAAACAACAGTGTTAGCATCATCAGTGCGGGTAGGAATTGCTTCCACCCATTTGGAAACGTAGTCCACAGCTAATAATATATAAAAATAACCATTTGAATTTGGAAATGGACCCATAAAGTCAATGCCCCAAACATAAAAAATTTCACAGAAAAGCATAATTTGTTGAGGCATCTCATCCCTTCTGGATATATTACCAAATTTTTGGCATGGGGGGCAAGATTTACAAAATTCAGCAGCGTCTCTAAAAAGAGTAGGCCACCAGAATCCACAGTCTAAGATTTTTCTAGCAGTTCTTTGAGGGCCAAAATGTCCTCCACTCTCAGATGAGTGACAGGCCTCTAAGATGGACTGGAATTTTGATTGAGGCACACACCGTCTAATTACCTGATCAGCGCCACATCTCCATAAATATGGGTCATCCCATATATAATATTTAGACTCGCTTTTCAGCTTGTCTCTTTGATGCTTAGAAAAGTTAGGAGGAAATGTGCGGCTAACTAGATAATTAGCTACAGGTGCATACCAGGGAGATACCTCAGATACTGCTTGCAGGTTATCAAATGGAAAATTATCATCTATAGGAGCAGAATCATCCTTAATGTGCTCAAGGCGACTCAAGTGGTCTGCCACTAAATTCTGGTTACCACTCCTATCCTTTATTTCTAAATCAAATTCTTGTAATAGGAGTATCCAATGTATGAGCCTTGGTTTGGATTCCTTTTTAGATAATAGATACTTTAAAGCTGCATGGTCTGAATACACTACTGCTCTAGTACCAAGTAAATAAGCTCGTAATTTATCCAGAGCAAAAACAATAGCAAGAAGCTCTTTCTCAGTAGTAGTATAATTGGACTGGGCAGCGTCTAAAGTCTTAGACGCATAAGCTATAACAAAAGGATCCTTACCTTCGCGCTGAGCCAGCGCTGCTCCTACTGCATGGTTGGAAGCATCGCACATGATTTCAAATGGCTGGCTCCAGTCTGGTCCGCTCATAATTGGAGCTTGAGTCAGGGCGGCCTTCAGCTTATCAAATGCTTGCTTGCAATCTTCATTGAACTCGAACTCAATATCCTTCTGTAGTAATCTGGATAAGGGAAGTGCTACCTTACTAAAGTCCTTAATAAATCTCCTGTAAAAACCTGCATGGCCAAGGAACGAACGGACTTCCCTCACAGAAGAGGGGTAAGATAAACTAGAAATAACACTCACCATTGCTAGGTCTACAGAAATGCCATTATTAGATACCACATGTCCTAATACAATCCCTTGTTTTACCGTAAAATGACATTTTTCAAAATTCAATACAAGGTTTGTATTAACATATCTATCTAATACTCTAGATAAACCATCTAAGCAAAGGCTAAAAGAATCACCATAAACACTAAAATTATCCATAAAAACCTCCATACAACCCTCAATAAGATCAGAGAAAAGACTCATCATACACCTTTGGAAAGTAGCTGGTGCATTGCACAAGCCAAAGGGCATTCTCTTGTAAGCATAAGTCCCAAAAGAACATGTAAAAGTAGTCTTTTTCTGGTCCTCAGGAGCTATATGAATCTGGAAATAACCTATGTAACCATCTAAAAAGCAATAATGTGATTTACCTGATAGACGATCCAGCATTTGATCAATAAATGGAAGTGGGTAGTGATCCTTACGGGTGGCCTGGTTGAGACGCCTGTAATCAATGCAGACTCTCCAAGCATTCTGAACTTTAGTTGCTATGAGCTCTCCATGCTCATTCTTCACTGTAGTGACTCCATACTTTTTGGGCACCACATGTATTGGGCTAACCCATTCACTGTCTGAAATGGGATAGATGATACCTACTTCCAATAGTCTGGTCACTTCCTTTTTGACAACTTCCAAGATAGTGGGATTCAATCTTCTTTGGGGTTGACGGACAGGTCTTGCTCCCTCTTCTAAAAATATTCTGTGCTCACATACTTGAGGGTTGATGCCTACTATGTCTGCCAAACTCCACCCAATTGCTTTCTTATGCCTCCTCAGTACATCAAGTAACTGCTCTTCTTGTTGGGAAGTGAGTTCCCTTGCAATGATAACGGGAAACTTCTGTTCATCTTCAAGATAAGCATATTTGAGATGTGGAGGAAGAGGTTTCAGTTCCAACTTCTGATCATGGGTAGGCTCTGGATTGTCTGGAGCTTGTGAAAATGCCGAGGTGCCCTCATTGTCAGTCAAGAGGGTCCCCACACTTGGACCTTGTCCAATGTGCCTCTCTTCTAACTCTTCCTTGTGGACTTCAGCTACAGTTTCATCTATGACATCACACTGGAAGATGGAATGATCTTCTGGAGGGTTGTTTATGACTCCATTCAGATTGAAGATTACTATGCGGCCATCTATTTCAAAAGAGTATGTTCCTGAAAAAGCATCCAATTTGAATTTTGATGTCTTCAGAAATGGTCTTTCAAGTAGGATTGATGATGGCTTATCTGAGTCATTATGGGGCATCTCCAAGATATAAAAATCAGTGGGGAATGTAAGCCCTTTAATATTCACTAAAACATCTTCAGCAACTCCAGCCACTGTAATAATGCTTTTATCTGCTAACACAAAACGAGCTGCCGACCTTTTTAAGGGAGGGAGCCTCAAAATATCATATATAGACAAAGGAATTATACTAACATAGGCTCCTAAATCACACATGCAATCATAAATTACTACTCCACCAATAGTACAACTAACTATACAAGGACCTGGGTCATTACACTTCTCATGTAATCCCCCCATTAAAGCAGATATGGAACTACCTAAAGGAATAGTTTCTAATTTATGAATTTTGTCCTTATGTATACATAAATCTTTTAGAAACTTTGCATATTTAGGTACTTGTTGAATAACATCAAAAAGAGGAACGGTTACCTCAACTTTTTTGAATATTTCTACCATTTTGGGATCGGGTTCCAGTTGCTTCCTGGGCTTCCTTGCAAGTTGTGGAAATGGAATGGGAGTGGTATTTTCTGCAGTGTCTACGCCTCTTGGTGCTTCCTCCTGTGGTTGGGCTTCTTCTTTTTCAGTTATGTCCTGTATGTCCTCTTCCTCTTCAACATCTTCTATTTCTACGACCTCTTCAGCTGAGGCGTGCTCTGGTGGGCTTGGCTCCTCCTGATTCCTCTCCTGCAGTGTGGTTCCGGACCTTAGGGTGACGGCATTAATGCTCCCCTTCGAATTGGGTAATGGTTGAGAGGGAATTCTAGTGGAACTTGAAGGTTGGTTATTGGAATTTTGCATTGATCCAATCTGTGAGACAAGAGCTTGCAAAGTAGCGGTCAGACCATTCAGACTGGCATTAATGTTATTTTCCATGGTCTGTTGACTTCGCTCAAAAATTTTAGTAACTCTTCATTAGGAGATGAAGAAGGGTGAGTAAATTGAGAGGTCTACTGTTGGGCATTCTGTGGTCCTTGGGATTGCCTCAGGTGAGGTGCTCTGTAAGGTTAGTTCTGCTGCCTGTTGTTGTTATTATTCCACCTCTGATTTCCCTGATTATCTCTGCCTCCTCTGTTATTGTTGTCCCTCAAGTTTTGGTTAGAATTGTCCTGCCATCCATGGTTATTATTTCCACCTGGATTGTACCCTTGGTTGGGGCGATCATAGAAGTTATGAGTGGATGCCACCATGTTGTCTTCCTATTGGAGTTGCGGGCATTCATCGGTATAATGGCTATAATCAGCACAAATTCCGCAAACTCTCTGCGGGACTAACTGTTGGCTTTGCTATGCTGGAGAAGGTTGAGCTTGCTGAACTTGTTGTTGATTCAATTGCATCTGCTTCAACAAGTTGGTCATTTCACAGATACTCTGAGCTAGAGCAGTAGTCTCTCTGCTAGAGGATACTTCTGCAACGGTTTTTAAATGGCCTTGCTTTTGTCTGTGGTTCCTAGTAGATTCAGCTAAGTCGCTGATCAATTGCCATGCCTCATCAGTGGTTTTGTACTTCTTCATAGACCCATTGCTAGCACTTTCCAATGTGGTCTTATCTTGGGGCCTCATACCCTGTGTAATGTAGCTGAGCAACACTATCTTGTCGATTCTGTGGTGGGGGCATGCTTCCAGAAGATTATTGAAGCACTCCCAGTATTCAAAAAGAGTCTCGTTGTCATCTTGAACAATCGTGGAAATGTCTTTCCTTAGTTTATCAGTAACTTCAGATGGAAAGAATTTCTCCAAAAACTCTTTTCCGAGCGTATCCCAGTTGGATACATTTGCTAGGGGTTGAGTGTAATACCACTCTCTTGCTTTTCCCTCAAGAGAAAACGGGAAAGCTTTCAGCAGAATTAAAGTTTCATCAGCACCATCACGCCTGACAGTAGAACAGGCTGCCTGGAAATCTCTCAGGTGCTTGATAGGCTCTTGAGCAGGTAAGCCATGAAACTTGGGCATCAAATTGAGCAGTGCAGTCTTTATTTCGAAATTTGTAGCCACCGCTGGGTGATGCGCTTGAAACGGTTGCATTGTAAAATCAGGGGGTCCTTCCTCCTGGATGGTAACTCTTCTGGGTTCTGCCATGTCATCTACACGTGAATCAACCGAATCAGTAGAACGGGGGCTGGTCTCTTCCTCAGATGGCATTTCAAATCCGCCCTCAGAGAGGACTAACCGACGCCGAGCTCGTCTTATTCGTGAGATGGTTCTTTCAATCTCAGGATCGAATACTGGCAAGCGTGGGTCAGGGAGTGAACGCGTCATCTAGCGAAAGAAACATGCAGCTCATAGTAGCAAAATAAAATAAAATGCAAATAAATAAATTCTAATTAATAACTTTAGCACTCTATTGCAACTCCCCGGCAACGGCGCCAAAAATTGATGCGTGCAGAAATTGCTGAATTAAAAATTGTTAAAATATATACGTTGCAAGTATAGTTCTTAACTCGCCAGAAATCCACTGCTCAATTTAGAAGGGTGTCACAGAAAATTGAAATTTAAAATACTGGGAGTATGAATCCCAGGTCGTCTCCCAACGAGTTGTAGAAAAGTGTGCTATTTTATTAATCAGAGGTTTTCAAAAAGGATTGAATTGAGCAAACAGGAAATTAAATTGGTGAATTTGAATAGTGTAAATAAAAGCCTTGACTGGGAATTGATTAGTTGGAATCCCTATTATTGTTGGAATGCTGTCAGGATTAATTGACAATTGAAGGTTGTCCTGTTTAGTTATCCTTTGCTAGGTGAAGGAAAGTCAAACAAGTTGGAATGCTACGTCCGTTCACAAGTTGTAATCCACTTAATTAAAAGGGATTGGTGTTAGTGATTAGGAGGCAATCCAATCATAAACCCAATTACAATTTTTCTTTCAAGCCTTCCAACTCAAGGGTTCCTTTCAATCAATTCCTCATCAAGTTAGGGAACTACTTGCTCATTGTGAATGTAAAATTCATAGCATACAAAAAAGAATTAAAGGAAGACATTGTAAATAAAAATCGAAATAGTCAATTAAAAATAAAGGTGATCCTTGTATTAAATAATCCTAAAAATATTCCAATGGTAAAATTAACAAAGCAAAGAACATGGAATAGTAAAGCCAAGTAAAGAAAATGAACTAGAATGACGAAGTCTTGATGAGATAATAACTCTTCTCAGTGTTCCAATGCCAAAAAAGTAAGAGAAACTAAAATCCTAAGAACTATGAATGTCTAGAGAGAAAACCTAGAGGAGGAGTAAAACTAGATCTAAAAACTAAAACTGTGTAGAATGAATGTTGTCTCTGGTTTCTGCATGTTCTCTGGCTCTAGTCTGCTATTCTGGGCCGAAAACTGGGTCAAAATAGGGTCCAAAATCGCCCCCAGCGATTCTGCAAATTATGCAGATCGCGCATGCCACGCGATCGCGTCGCTTATGCGGACGCGTCATTCACGTTTCGCTTCACCACGCGGGCGCGTCGTCCACGCCTCCGCGTCGCTCGTGCTTTTCCATTTCGCGCGGTCGCTTCATCCATGCGGCCGTGTCACTGTGATTTGATCTTCTCCGTGCGGTCGCATCGTCCATGCGACCGCGTTGCTTCTCGCTGGTCATCTCCTCAATTTCTTGTGTTCCTTCCATTTTTGCTGGCTTCCTTTCCAATCTCCAACTCATTCTTGCCCTATAAAGCCTGAAACGCTTAACACACAGATTACGACATCGAATGGAATAAAGGAGAAGTAAAATGTATAATTAAAAGTCTCTAGGAAGCAGTTTTCACTCATGTAATGATTTCAGGAAGGAAATATAAATGCATGCTATTTTAATGAATAAGTGGGTCAGGATCATGATAAAACCACACAATTAAACACAATATAAACCATAAAATAATGGTTTATCAGTAGCCAACCTAAAAGGAAAGAGAAAGAAGGATAATTAAGCCTACATCAAAGATATCAAAGCAAGTAGAACATAGGCGGGGGCTAATGCCAAATAAAATTATGGATCTCACCACATGTTAGCAATGCTTGTAAGTGAGAGAGAAATATAGGCAAAGGGCATATTAATTAATACTTGATACAAGAGTAAAGTCAAAGCATAGGCAAATGACATGAAGAACATGTTGAGCATCAAGTTCAAACAAGAAAGAGTGGGTTGTGAAAGACATATAAGCTCATATCAATGCACAAAAGGTACAAGGATCATCAAAGGTTAAGCATTGAATTAGAAATTTCATTACCCATCAATATCAAACAAGAAATTCTCAACAATTGAGTAAGAGCATTCAACACCATTATTAAAGTAAGAAACTTAGAAAAGAAAATACGAATAAGCTATAAAAACAAAATTAAAATGCAATAAATGAAAATAAGCAAATGTAATAAAAGAAATTGGAAGGAACTTTTTTTTTCACCGGCGCGGACGTGTCACGCACGCTTCTGCGCTGATGCGCAGTTTGGCCAAAGGACGTGTACGCGCTAGGTGCGCGCACGCATGGGTTGCAGGCACAGAATAGGCACAAACTGGGCATAACTCTCTGGAACATGTACCAGGAAGGCAGGTGGCGCTAACGGTGCGCGCGTACAGTGTGCGTGTGCGCGCATTGCGCAATTAACATCAATGGCGCGTACGCGCCAGGTGCGTGCACGCGCGGGTGGTTTGTGCCTCAGGCATGGTGCTGACGCAGTGTAGGCGCAACTCTCGGGTCAATGTATGGAGGGTTGAGATTTTTCAATCCACACGTACGCGTACATGGCGCGTCCGCGTGGATGGTCGAAAATGCCTGAGGCGCGCGCACGCGCTAGGTGTGCGCACGCGCGGGTTGGTTCTCTGTTTTTCAAAAATTTTCCAAGTTCTTGCACCAAACCAATCATTCCAAACCTCCAAACAGCTACCCAAACACCTTAAAACCTTATTTAACATACTAACTACCAAATAAACTCAACAAACTAGTCAAAACATGAATTTAAACTAATTCTATCAATATATACAAAAGGAAAAATGAAAAGATTTTACCATGGTAGGGTGTCTCTCAGCTAGCACTTTTGTTTATTGTCCTTAAGATAGACTTATGGGGAGCTCCTCTTAAGGTGGCTTGTGCTTGAAGCTATCCTTGAACATCCACTAATGCTTGAATCTCCAATAAGCTTTAGTATTCAAAGATGATAACTCCAAGCCTTGATGGAGTGCCACACAAACCATGGGCTCCCAAATTTGATTTTCCTTGTGCGATCCGGGATCCCACACTTTGTTTTGACACCCATCTTCAAATTGATCATCATGATTCCAATTAGGTGGCATGACCTTAGAATTATCAATTAAGCATCCAAACATTCTCCTAGACCCATGCAATTTGGTTTTACACTAACCATTGCCATTCAACTTCGAGCATGCAACCATCATGAACTTATAGTAATGTGTCCAACCACTACACAACTCTCTCCTACTCTTAACTCCATAAAGAGCTCTAAGTTGACCATCATTTTCAATCAAACCATATTCAAGTGAGAAAGTAAAGCTTAAGGATAAGAATTTTACCCACTTGAATTTTGTGTTGGATGGTGACTTAGGAAGGGACGTCTCCAATGGCCTTGTAAGTTGCACTCCCTTGTGCTCTTCCTTGAATATCTCCACCTCTTCACAAGCTTCTTCAATTTCAACCTCTTCCTCTTGGTAGCTCTCTTCCAATTCAATCCCTTCTTCATTGCTTACCAAGGGCATGGGAGGTTGTGCCTCTTCTTCCTTGATCTCAATTTCAAGCCCAATGGGAGAAGATTCAATTGTAGATAGGAACTCCTCAATGATTGAATCCATCTCTTGATCAACCTCTTCAAAGTCTTCAATCATGATATGCTTTGGAGGTTGTACACCCTCCTCTACATTAACATCAAACATCTTGGAAGAGAACTCTCTAATTCTACATTCCCATGGACTTCCAACATCTCCTATGTTTTGAACTACTTCTTCCGGCTCATTTATCTCAACTTCTTCCCCTTGTGACAATTCTTGCTTCAACTCCTCTTCTTCACCTTGAAGCTCTAAGCTCACTCCCTCACAATGGGAGTTCCTTGATCGCATAGGCTTAGGCAGGAGGAGACCAAATTGCTAACGGCTTCCGCTAGGATAGCCATCTTGGCTTCTAGCTCCTTAAACTCCTTTTCCGTCCCCTCTTGTTGCCTTTGCATATGAGAGTCAAGATCTCTTAGTTCTAGTGTGAGGGCTTCATCGGGGAGCGGTGGTGAGAGAGAGGGTTCATTGTTTGGGAAGGAAGTTTCATAATTGGAAGTTGGTTCATCTTGGTAAGGGTATGAAGATGGTGTATATTGAGGTGGTTCTTGAGAGTAATTGTGTTGGAATGGTGGTGGTTCCATGTGTGGTTCATATGGTTCATAAGGTGGTTGGTATGGTGGATAAGAATTAAGGTCATAATGAGGTGTTTGGTGGTAGAGGGCTTGTGAGTAAGGTGGTTCAAAACCATGTTGAGGGGGTGGTTCATAGGCATGTGGTGGTTGTTGTTGACAATTACAATAAGGGTCACCACATCTATTAGATTGATATGCATTAGGATTAGAGTTATACCTATAGGAAATCGGAGGTTGTGGTTGCCAAGAAGGTTGATCAATTCCTTGAGGCTCCTCCCACCTTTGATTGTTCCATCCTTGATGCATATTGTCATTGTAGTTCCCATTCCCTACAACATAATTTGAGCCAAACTCATAGCCAAAGTGAGGATGAGAATTCATAATAGCAAATAAAAGCAAAAGCTACAAAAATAAGCAATAAAGTCCTAAAGCTAACAAAAACTAACAAATAAGCAAAAGGCAAACATATTCACAATATTCACAATAGCCAATAATATAACACCATTGCAACTCCCCGGCAACGGCACCATTTTGATTTAAGAGAATTGTCGTGTCGGTATAGAATTTCCTCAATTAAATAAATTCTCGTTGCAAGTATAGTTCTACACCAACAAACAATCCTCCCAATAAAAAATTTTGAGTTGTCACATGTACAAACCCCAATGAATTTATAACCGAAGTATTTAGACTTCGGCTCGTCTCACAAGGAATTGCAATGAAGTGATCAATTATTGGCTATGAAAATGTAAAGGGGGTTTGGTTGATAAGAGGGCAAGAAATTAAATGACAAGAAAAGTAAAGAGAGCAATTAAAGAAAGCAATTAGTAAAGAGAGATATTCATGGCAAAGATTGAGAATATAGGCTTTCTATCCTAGTCATGGATTGATCGATTCATCTTATTTAGTTAACTCCAACAAATGAAAGAAGGTATCATGTTATCTTCACATAGGGAGAATGTCAAACAAGACTAATCAATCATATCACAATGATAAACAAGAATTTATCTTATTTCGTCATCTCCAACATTGGAAGAAGATATAGGTTATTGGTGCACGAAATCACAATCACACTTTTGCAATTCCGCACAACTAACCAGCAAGTGCACTGGGTCGTCCAAGTAATACCTTACGTGAGTAAGGGTCGATCCCACGGAGATTGTCGACTTGAAGCAAGCTATGGTTATTTTGTAATTCTTAGTCAGGAGGTCAATGATAAGAGTGATTATATTTATGAAGAGTAAAAAGCATAAATTAAATAGTACTTGTTATGCAGTAATGGAGAACAGATTGAGGTTTTGGAGATGCTCTGTCTTCTGAATCTCTGCTTTCCTACTGTCTCCTTCTTCACGCACGCAAGTCTCCTTCCATGGCAAGCTGTATGTTGGTGGATCACCGTTGTCAATGGCTACCATCCGTCCTCTCAGTGAAAATGGTCCAAATGCGCTGTCACCGCACGGCTAATCATCTGTCGGTTCTCACTCATGTTGGAATAGGATCCATTGATCCTTTTGCGTCTGTCACTACGCCCAGCACTCATGAGTTTGAAGCTCGTCACAGTCATCCCCTCCCAGATCCTACTCGGAATACCACAGACAAGGTTTAGACTTTCCGGATCTCAGGAATGGCCACCAATAATCCTAGCCTATACCACGAAGACTCTGATCATGAACCAATAGGCTAAGAGATACACACTCAATCTAAAGTAGAACGGGAGTGGTTGTCAGGCACGCGTTCATAGGTTGAGAATGATGATGAGTGTCACGGATCATCACATTCATCCCGGTTAAGTACAAGCGAGTATCTTAGAATAGAAACCAGCGTGATTGAATAGAAAACAGAAGTAATTGCATTAATTCATCGAGACACAGCAGAGCTCCTCACCCCCAATCATGGAGTTTAGAGACTCATGCCGTAGAGATATAATGTAAAACATGAAAATATCATGAGGTACAAAATAAATCTCTAAAAGTTGTTTAAATACTAAACTAGTAACCTAGATTTACAGAAAATGAGTAAACTATGATAGATAGTGCAGAAATCCACTTTCGGAGCCCACTTGGTGTATGCTGGGGCTGAGACTTGAGCTTTACACGTGCCTAGGCTGTTTCTGGAGTTAAATTCCAGGTTGTAACCTGTTTTGGGCATTTAACTCCAACTTGTAACCTGTTTCTGGCGTTTAACGCCAGAATAGGGCAGAGAACTGGAATTGAACGCCAGTTTGCATCATCTAAACTTGGGCAAAGTATGGACTATTATATATTTCTGGAAAGCCCTGGATGTCTACTTTCCAACGCAATTGAGAGCGTGCCATTTGGACTCCTGTAGCTCTAGAAAATCCACTTTGAGTGCATGGAGGTCAGAATCCAACAGCATCTGTAGTCCTTTTTCAGCCTCTGAATAAGATTTTTGCTCAGGTCCCTCAATTTCAGCCAGAAAATACCTAAAATCACAAAGAACACACAAACTCATAGTAAAGTCCAGAAATGTAATTTTTATTTAAAAACTAATGAAAATATACTAAAAACTAACTAAATTATACTAAAAACTATCTAAAAACAATGCCAAAAAGCGTATAAATTATCCGCTCATCACAACACCAAACTTAAATTGTTGCTTGTCCCCAAGCAACTGAAAATCAAATAGGATAAAAAGAAGAGAATATACTATAAATTCCAAAATATCAATGAAACTTAGCTCCAATCAGATGAGCGGGACTAGTAGTTTTTTGCCTCTTGAATAATTTTGGCATCTCACTTTATCCTTTGAAGTTCAGAATGATTGGCATCTATAAGAACTCAGAATTCAGATAGTGTTATTGATTCTCCTAGTTTAGTATGTTGATTCTTGAACACAGCTACTTTATGAGTCTTGGCCGTGGCCCTAAGCACTTTGTTTTCCAGTATTACCACCGGATACATAAATGCCACAGACACATAATTGGGTGAACCTTTTTAGATTGTGACTCAGCTTTACTAGAGTCCCCAATTAGAGGTGTCCAAGATTCGTAAACACACTCTTCTTTTTGCTTTGGACCTCGACTTTAACCGCTCAGTCTCAAGTTTTCACGCCACAAGCACATGGTTAGGGACAGCTTAGTTTAGCCGCTTAGGCCAGGATTTTATTTCCTTAGGCCCTCCTATCCATTAATTCTCAAAGCCTTGGATCCTTTTTATCCTTGCCTTTTAGTTTTAAGGGCTATTGGCTTTTTGCTCTTGCCTTTTGGTTTAAAGAGCTTTTGGCTTTTTCTGCTTGCTTTTTTTTTCTTTCTCTCTTTTTTTTTTCGCCATTTTTTTCTCTTGTTTTTCTGCAAGCTTTTGTATTCACTGCTTTTTCTTGTTTCAAGAATCAATTTTATGATTTTTTAGATTATCAAATAACATTTCTCCTTTTCATTATTCTTTCAAGAGCCAACATATTTAACATTCATAAACAACAAATTCAAAAGGCATATGCACTGTTCAAGCATTCATTCAGAAAACAAAAAGTATTGTCACCACATCAAAATAATTAAACTAATTTCAAGGATGAATTCGAAACCATGTACTTCTTGTCCTTTTGTAATTAAAACATTTTTCATTTAAGAAAGGTGATGGATTCATAGGTTGTTCATAACCTTAAGGCATAGACTCTAATCTTTATTTATTATTTTATGGAAATAATATAAATTAGGCATAAAAGCAGACACTTAGCAATAAAAGAAAAGAAACTAAAGATATAAAGACAAATGACTCTAATTTTAATACTCATATACTCTTAAAATAGATAAAAGGTTATCACAGAGTTAGGACTCAACAACCTTTGCTTTGGGAGGTAGATGCCTCTTTAGTCTGTGGGGTGCTTGGCCCTTCAAGAGATAGCTTCTGGCGCTTCAGTTCTTTCAGTTCACGCCCTTGCTCTTCTTGTTCCCTAAGTAGTTTGCAGAGCATGCTGTTTTGATTTTGCTGTTCTTCCTTTAGTTGATCCATAGCTTTTTGCAACTTGGTGATAGATGCTTCTAGGCGCCTCCAGTATTCAAATTGAGGAATTTTTGGGAGGAACTCCTGTGCTCTCCTCTTGATGGGATCGTCCTGCACTTGTCCTTCCATTGACTTTTTGGTGATTGGTTGCTCAACTGAAATATACTCATCTACTCCCATTTTTACTCTAGCATCTTTACATAACAAAGAGATCAAGCTTGGATAAGCCAATTTGGCATCTTTGGAGTTCTTGTTTACAATTTTGTAAAGCTCACAAGAAATCAGCTGATGAACTTCCACTTCTTTTTCCAGCATAATCCAATGGATCATCACTGCTCTTTTAATGGTGACTTCAGAGCGGTTGCTAGCGAGCAGTATAGAGCGCCCAATAAAGTCCAGCCAGCCTCTGGCGACTGGTTTGAGATCTCCTCTTTTGAGTTGGTTTGGGACACCCTTTGTGTTGGTTGTCCATTTGGCTCTAGAGAGGCATATGTCCTTTAGGATTTTGTCCAAGCTCTGCTTTGGTCTCATCATTCTCCTATTAAAGGTGTCTGGGTCATCTTACAGTTGAGGCAGCTTGAAGATCTCCCTTATTTTGTCAGGGTGGGTGTGAACAATCTTCCCTCTGACCAGAGTTCGATAGTCATAGAATGCGGTTCCAGCTATTCTCTGCCTGTCTGTTTGCTACAGATTAGAGTAGAATTCCTGAACCATGTTTCTTCCCACCTTTGTTTCAGAATTAGCTAGGACTTTCTAGCTCCTGTTTTGAATTTGCTCTTGGATCTCCAGATATTCGTCTTCTTTAAGAT
The DNA here is from genome assembly GCF_003086295.3 of Arachis hypogaea. Taxonomy (NCBI): domain Eukaryota; kingdom Viridiplantae; phylum Streptophyta; class Magnoliopsida; order Fabales; family Fabaceae; genus Arachis; species Arachis hypogaea. The sequence continues at coordinate 74,949,578 of NC_092055.1, forward strand.
AGAATTTAACTTCCGGGATCACTGACCTTAGACCCATTATTTTGTAGTAATGGTCTGAATGTTCTTTGGTTAAGAACTTCCCTTGATTCCAAAGTGGTTTTGGAATATTCTCTTTCTTACCTCTTGAGTTGGTTTGTTTTCCCTTAGGAGCCATGATCTTGGTGGGTATTGGCTTAGTGATCACGGATAAACACACCAAACTTAGAGGTTTGCTTGTCCTCAAGCAAAAGAAAAGAAAGGAGAGGGACAGAGGGGGAGCTAAGTTTGAATTGTGGAAGAGAGGGGGAGGCCGAACGAGGATTTAAAGGGAAGGGAGGGTGGGTTTTCGAAAATCTTTTAAAAAGATATGATAGAAAATATGATTTGGAGAAGATGGGTAAGATAGGAAAAGATGTAATTTAAAATTGAAAAGATATGAAAGATATTTGAAAAAGATAGATTTGTTCTAAAAATATTGTGAAGATTTGAAAAAGATATTGATGAGTTTGAAAAAAAAGAATTTTGAAAAAGATAGATTTGTTCTGAAAAAGATTTGAGAAGAGGTTTAAGAAGAATTGAGAAAGATTTAATTTTAGGATTAAGACATTTTAAAAATTTTGGAAAAAAAAAGATTGAAAAAAAAGAAAGTATGGAACATGTTTATGCAATGAAAATGGTTGAAGATATGAAATTTTGAAAAAAATCCAAGTTGGAAGCAAGAACTTCCTCCCCTGCACAATCCTGACGTTAAACGGCCAACTGCTGCTTATTTTGGGCGTTTAACGCCCATCTGTAGCCTCTTTTGGGCGTTTAACGGCCAGCTGTTGCTTCTGGCTGGTGTTAAACGCCAGAAATCTTTCGTCACTGGGCATTTTTCTGAACGACCAGGATGCTGCAAGTATGGCGTTAAACGCCACCATTCTGGCATTTAACGCCTAAAAAGGTATCATTACTGGCGTTAAACGCCCAATTATTCCTCTTACTGGCATTTTCTTGCCAGTGAGCTCCTTCTCCCTGTTTTGCATTCTGAATCCTTCTGTAACCCTGTGAACTTATGCAATTGATTCTTTACTTTGAAGATTATTTATATTAAACTTGTATACTTAAAAATAAATAAATAAATAAATAAAAAGCTTTGCTAATGGCTGGGTTGCCTCCCAGCAAGCGCTTCTTTATTGTTGTTAGCTGGACCTTGCTGAGCTTTTAATCTAGCCTCAGCCTTGAGCACTCTTGCTCAACATTGCCTTCAAGATAACGCTTGATTCTTTGTCCATTAACAATGAACTTCTTATTAGAATCAATGTCTTGAAGCTCCACATAGCCATATGGTGACACACTTGTAATCACATATGGCCCCCTCCACCGGAATTTCAGTTTCCCAGGGAATAGCCTGAGCCTAGAGTTAAACAAGTAGAACCTTTTGTCCTGGTTCAAAGACTCTAGATGATAGCTTTCTGTCATGCCACCTTTTTGCTTTCTCTTTGTAAAGCTTGGCATTTTCGATAGCAGTGAGTCTGAATTCCTCTAGTTCATTTAGCTGGAGAAATCTTTTTTCTCCAGCTAATCTGGCATCAAAGTTTAGGAATCTGGTTGCCCAGTAGGCCTTATGTTCCAGTTCCACGGGCAGATGGCAGGCCTTACCATACACAAGCTGGTATGGAGAGGTCCCTATAGGAGTCTTGAATGCTGTTCTGTAAGCCCACAGAGCATCATCCAAGCTTCTCGCCCAATCCTGTCTACGGGTACTTACAGTCCGTTCCAGGATTCTTTTTAGTTCTCTATTAGAGACTTCAGCTTGCCCGTTTATCTGTGGATGATATGGAGTTGCCACCTTGTGACTAATTCCATACCGGACCATAGCAGAGTAAAGCTGTTTGTTGCAGAAGTGAGTGCCCCCATCACTAATTAGTGCTCTAGGGACACCAAACCTGCTGAAGATATGTTTTTGGAGGAACTTCAGCACTGTCTTAGTATCATTAGTGGGTGTGGCAATGGCCTCTACCCATTTGGATACATAGTCGACTGCAACCAGAATATAAGTGTTTGAGTATGATGGTGGAAAAGGCCCCATGAAGTCAATACCCCATACATCAAACAACTCAATCTCCAAGATTCCTTGTTGAGGTATGGCGTAACCATGAGGCAGATTACCAGATCTCTGGTAACTGTCACAGTTACGTACAAACTCTCGGGAATCTCTATAGAGGGTAGGCCAGTAGAAGCCACATTGGAGGACTTTGGTGGCTGTTCGCTCACCTCCGAAATGACCTCCATATTGTGACCCATGGCAATGCCATAAGATCTTATGTGCTTCTTCTCTTGGCACACATCTATGGATTATTCCGTCTGCACATCTCTTAAAGAGATAGGGTTCATCCCATAAGTAGTACTTTGCATCAGTAATTAATTTTTTCTTTTGTTGCCTGCTGTACTCCCTGGGTATGAACCTTGCAGCTTTATAGTTTGCAATGTCTGCAAACCATGGTGTTTCCTGAATGGCGAACAACTGCTCATCCGAAAAGGTTTCAGAGATCTCAATAGAGGGAAATGACGCCCCTTCTACTGGTTCTATCTGGGACAGATGATTAGCCACTTGGTTTTCTATCCCTTTTCTGTCTCTTATTTCTATATCAAACTCTTGCAGAAGCAACACCCATCTTATGAGCCTGGGTTTTGAATCCTGCTTTGTAAGTAGATATTTAAGAGCAGCATGGTCAGTTTACACAATCACTTTTGATCCTACTAAGTATGATCTAAACTTATCAATGGCATAAACCACTGCAAGCAATTCTTTTTCTGTGGTTGTGTAATTTTTCTGGGCATCATTTAAAACACGGCTAGCATAATAAATGACATGCAGAAGCTTGTCATGCCTCTTCCCCAATACTGCACCAATGGCATGGTCACTGGCATCACACATTAGTTCGAATGGTAGTGTCCAGTCTGGTGCAGAAATAACTGGTGCTGTGACCAGCTTAGCTTTCAGAGTTTCAAACGCCTGCAGACACTCTGTGTCAAACACAAATGGCATGTCAGCAGCTAGCAGGTTGCTCAGAGGTTTTGTAATTTTTGAAAAATCCTTTATAAACCTCCTATAGAATCATGCATGCCCCAGAAAGCTTCTAATTGCCTTAACATTGGCAGGTGGTGGTAATTTTTCAATTACCTCTACCTTAGCTTGATCCACCTCTATTCCCTTGTTCGAAATTTTGTGCCCAAGGACAATCCCTTCAGTCACCATAAAGTGACATTTTTCCCAGTTTAAAACCAGGTTAGTCTCTTGGCATCTTTTCAGAACCAGTGTCAGGTGATCAAGACAGGAGCTGAATGAGTCTCCATATACTGAGAAGTCATCCATGAAGACTTCCAAAAAATTTTCCACCATATCAGAGAAAATAGAGAGCATGCATCTCTGAAAGGTTGTAGGTGCATTACACAGCCCAAATGGCATCCTTCTATAGGCAAATACTCCAGATGGGCATGTGAATGCTGTTTTTTCTTGATCTTGGGGATCTACTGTAATTTGGTTGTAGCCTGAATAGCCATCCAAAAAGCAGTAATAATCATGACCCGCTAGTCTTCCTAGCATCTGGTCTATGAATGGTAAAGGAAAATGATCTTTTCTGGTGGCTGTATTGAGCCTTCTATAGTCAATACACATGCGCCACCCTGTAACTATTCTTGTAGGAACCAGTTCATTTCTTTCATTATGAACCACTATCATGCCTCCCTTTTTGGGGACAACTTGGACAGGGCTCACCCAGGGGCTATCAGAAATAGGATAAATAATCCCAGCCTCCAGTAACTTGGTGACCTCTTTCTGCACCACTTCTTTCATGGCTGGATTTAGCCGCCTCTGTGGTTGAACCACTGACTTAGCATTGTCCTCCAATAGGATCTTGTACATGCATCTTGCTGGGCTGATGCCCTTAAGATCACTTATGGACCAACCAAGAGCTGTCTTGTGTGTCCTTAGCACTTGAAGTAGCGCTTCCTCTTCCAGGGGATTTAAAGCAAAGCTTATGATCACCAAAAAAGTGTCACCTTCTCCCAGAAATGCATATTTCAGGGATGGTGGTAATGGTTTGAGCTCGGGTTTAGGAGGATTTTCCTCTTCCTGAGGAAGTTTCAGAGACTCTTTCAATTCATCTGATAACTCCAAATCAGGCTGAACATCTTTAAAGATGTCTTCCAGCTCTGATTCGAGACTCTCAGCTATGTTGATCTCCTCTACCAAAGAGTCAATAATATCAACTTTCATGCAGTCTTTTGGTGTGTCTGGATGCTGCATGGCTTTGACAATATTCAACTTAAACTCATCCTCATTGACTCTCAGGGTTACTTCCCCCTTTTGGACATCAATGAGAGTTTGTCCAGTTGCTAGGAAAGGTCTTCCTAGAATGAGAGTAGCACTCTTGTGCTCCTCCATTTCCAGCACAACAAAGTCAGTGGGGAAGGCGAATGGCCCAACCCTGACAATCATGTCTTCAATCACGCCTGATGGGTATTTAATGGAGCCATCAGCAAGTTGGAGACATATCCGGGTTGGTTTGACTTCTTCAGTTAAACCAAGCTTTCTGATAGTGGATGTAGGTATTAGGTTGATGCTTGCCCCAAGATCACATAAAGCTGTCTTGGTGCAATTATCCTCTAATATGCATTGTATCATAAAGCTCCCGGGATCTTTAAGCTTTTCTGGGAAGCTTTTCAGAATGACTGCACTGCATTCTTCAGTGAGGAGAACTCTTTCAGTTTCTCTCCAATCCTTCTTATGACTCAAGATCTCTTTCATGAACTTGGCATAAGAGGGTATTTGCTCAAGTGCCTCTGCAAATGAAATCTTTATTTCAAAAGTCCTGAGATAGTCTGCAAAGCGGGGAAATTACTTATCCTGCTCCTCCTGGCGGAGTTTTTGAGGATAAGGTATCTTGGCTTTGTATTCCTCAACCTTAGTTACTGCAGGTTTATTTCCTACGGAGGTGGTTGGAGAAGCCTTTTTAGAGGGGTTGCTATCAGCACTTGTGTGTGTTTGATCCCTCACTGGCATTTGGATGCCAGGGTTAGAAGCTTGATTGGCGTTGGACGCCAACTTCTTGCCTGTTTCTGGCGTTTGAACGCCAGAACTGAGCTTCCATTGGGCGTTTGACGCCAGCTCCTTACTTGTTTCTGGCGTTTGAACACCAGAGTTGTTCCTCTATAGGCTCTTACTGTCCTCAAAAAAATTTTGGATAATATTTTCATCCTCTGTCAGTTGTTCTTTCCTTGGTTTTCTGCTGCTCTGAAGTGAGGTATTTAATATTTTTCCACTTCTTAATTGAACTGCCTGGCACTCTTCTGTTATCTGCTTTGATAACTGCTGTTTTGTCTGATTCAATTGTGCTTCCATATTTTTATTAGCATTTTTAATGTCTTATAGCATCCCCTTGAATTCTACTAGCTATTTTGTTAGAAAACACAGTTGTTGATTGAGTTCAGCAACTTGTTCTGGAGGACCAAGTTCAGTAGACACTGCTTTGGCTTCTTCTTTTATGGAGGATCCACTGCTTATGTACAGATGCTGATTCCTAGCAACTATATCAATAAGCTCTTGAGCCTCTTCAATAGTTTTTCTCATGTGTATAGATCCACCAGCTGAGTGGTCTAGAGATATCTGAGCTCTTTCTGTAAGCCCATAGTAGAAGATGTCTAGTTGCACCCACTCTGAAAATATTTCAGAGGGGCATTTCCTTAGCATCCCTCTGTACCTCTCCCAGGAGTTATAAAGGGATTCATTATCCTCTTGTTTAAAGCCTTGGATGTCCAGCCTTAGCTGTATCATCCTTTTTGGAGGGAAATATTGATTCAGAAATTTGTCTGACAACTGTTTTCATGTTCTTATGCTTGCTGTGGGTTGGTTATTTAACCACCTCTTAGCTTGATCTTTTACAGCAAACGGAAATAGTAACAGTCTGTATACATCCTGATCTACCTCCTTGTCACGTACTGTGTCAGCAAATTGCAAGAATTGTGCCTGAAACTCAGTAGGTTCTTCCTGTGGAAGACCGGAATACTGGTAGTTTTGCTGCACCATGACAATGAGCTGAGGATTTAGCTCAAAACTGCCTACTTTGATGGGAGGTATACAGATACTACTCCCATATGCAGCAGTAGTGGGATTAGCATATGATCCCAGAGTCCTTCTGGACTGTTTATTTCCACTTAGATCCATGATGGATAAAATAGAATTGATATGAATTGCAAAGAAAATATATTTGTGTTTTTATTTTATTGAAGTAGAACAAACCAAATTATTAAGATAAATAAAAATAATAAGATAAAATAAAATAGAATAATTAGAAATTAGAATGTAAATTTCGAAAACTGAGAGAAAAATAAATTTGAAAGTGAAAATAATTGCTTAATTGAGAAGATTTGAAAAACTTTGGATATGATTTTTGAAAAAAAGATTTTGAATTTTGAAAAGATTTGATTTTTAAAATAAAAATCTGAATTTTTAAAAGTAATTTTCGAAAACTCAATTTAAAATAAAGAGAAAAGATATTTTTGAATTTAATGAGGAAAGAGAAAAATAATAAAATGACACAAGACTTAAAATTTTTAGATCTAATGCTCCTTGTTTTTTGAAAGTTTTGGAGGGAAAACACCAAGGAATACCAAACTTAAAGATTTTAAGATCGAAGCACAAAGAAGCCTCAAGAACACTTTGAAGACTCACAAGAACATAAAAAAAAAGAACACCAAACTTAAAACTTTTAGAAAACTAAAAATAATTTTTCGAAAATAAAATAAAAAAATAACAAGAGAACACCAAACTTAAAAGTTTGACATGAGATTTAGTCAAAGAAAAATTATTTTTGAAAAATTCTTAAAAGGAAGATTCCCAATTACCAAGAACATAAGCACACTGCTCTAGCCAATTGAGCTATAAATTTAAAGTGTTTTAATAAAGGTATTTAATGTATATAAATTTTTTTTTGAATACTAATAATTTGAAAACGCACAAGAAAAACAAGAAAAAACACAAAACAAGAAAAATTAAAGATCAAACAAGGAAAATAAACAAAAATGACTTGAAGATTAAGAAAGAACTAAGAACATATAATTCGAAAATTTGAAAGAAAAATAAAATCATGCAATTGACACCAAACTTAAATTATGAAACTAAACTCAACAAAAGACTAAATCATGAAGTTATTGGTAAAAAAAAATATTTTCGAAAATAATTTAGAAAAATAAAATAAGGATTTCAAAATTTTAACCAAAAACAATAATAGAAGACTCTAAACCAAAAAGAAAAATTTTTCCTAATCTAAGCAAAAAAAATAAACCGTCAGTTGTCCAAACTCGAACAATCCCCAGCAACGGCGCCAAAAACTTGGTGCACGAAATCGTGATCGTTCATTCCCGGGCAACGGCACCAAAAATTTGGTGCACGAAATCACAATCACACTTTTGCAATTCCGCACAACTAACCAGCAAGTGCACTGGGTCGTCCAAGTAATACCTTACGTGAGTAAGGGTCGATCCCACAGAGATTGTCGGCTTGAAGCAAGCTATGGTTATTTTGTAATTCTTAGTCAGGAGATCAATGATAAGAGTGATTATATTTATGAAGAGTAAAAATCATAAATTAAATAGTACTTGTTATGCAGTAATGGAGAACAGATTGAGGTTTTGGAGATGCTCTGTCTTCTTAATCTTTGCTTTCCTACTGTCTCCTTTTTCACGCACGCAGGTCTCCTTCCATGGCAAGCTGTATGTTGGTGGATCACCATTGTCAATGGCTACCATCCGTCCTCTCAGTGAAAATGGTCCAAATGCGCTGTCACCGCATGGCTAATCATCTGTCGGTTCTCACTCATGTTGGAATAGGATCCATTGATCCTTTTGCGTCTGTCACTACGCCCAGCACTCATGAGTTTAAAGCTCGTCACAGTCATCCCCTCCCAGATCCTACTCGGAATATCACAGACAAGGTTTAGACTTTCCGGATCTCAGGAATGGCCGCCAATAATCCTAGCCTATACCACAAAGACTCTGATCATGAACCAAGAGGCTAAGAGATACACACTCAATCTAAAGTAGAACGGGAGTGGTTGTAAGGCACGCGTTCATAGGTTGAGAATGATGATGAGTGTCACGGATCATCACATTCATCCCAATTAAGTACAAGCGAGTATTTTAGAATAGAAATTAGCATGATTAAATAGAAAACAGAAGTAATTGCATTAATTCATCGAGACACAACAGAGCTCCTCACCCCCAATCATGGAGTTTAGAGACTCATGCCGTAGAGATACAATATAAAACGTGAAAATTTCATGAGGTACAAAATAAATCTCTAAAAGTTGTTTAAATACTAAACTAGTAACCTAGATTTACAGAAAATGAGTTAACTATGATAGATAGTGCAGAAATCCACTTCTGGGGCCCACTTGGTGTGTGTTGGGGCTGAGACTTGAGCTTTACACATGCCTAGGCTGTTTCTGGAGTTAAACGCCAGGTTGTAACCTGTTTTGGGCGTTTAACTCCAACTTGTAACCTGTTTCTGGCGTTTAACGCCAGAATAGGGCAGAGAACTGGCGTTGAACGCCAGTTTGCGTCATCTAAACTCGGGCAAAGTATGGACTATTATATATTGTGGAAAGCCCTGGATGTCTACTTTCCAACGCAATTGAGAGCGCCCCATTTGGACTCTTGTAGCTCCATAAAATCCACTTTGAGTGCAGGGAGGTCAGAATCCAACAGCATCTGCAGTCCTTTTTCAGCCTCTGAATCAGATTTTTGCTCAGGTTCCTCAATTTCAGCCAGAAAATACCTGAAATCACAGAAAAATACAAAAACTCATAGTAAAGTCCAGAAATATAATTTTTATTTAAAAACTAATGAAAATATACTAAAAACTAACTAAATTATACTAAAAATATCTAAAAAAATACCAACAAGCGTATAAATTTTCCGCTCATCAGTTATCTTCCATGAGAGAAAGTCAAACAAGAGTAGTTAATCTCAATTCAAAAGTCCTAATCAACTCACTAATTGAATTAGCAAAAGATTAGCGTCATTGAAAATGATATTAACTAACAACTCTAGGTCACCGACATAAGTTGGGTTTTCATGACTCAAGATTACCTAATTACTCTTTCCAAGCCAAGAATGCTCAAAATCTACTCTAAAGCCCAACCAATCATTTTGTCAAACACTTGGTGGGTAATAAAGGAAAGCATAATAAATGTGCAAGAATAATAAATCTACCAACTACCAATTGCAAGAAAAGTAAATTCACAACTCAAATTAACAAATTAAAAGAACATCAAACATAAATTTCATAAAAGTGATCCAAATCCATCAAGAGTTCATCATCACAAAAGAAACATAAAAGAGAAATTAACGTGAGGACTAAGAGAATCAAGTAGTAGGAACAAGAAATCATAAAGGAAACAAGATGAAAATATGTAATTGAACCTAGATCTAGGAGAAATTAACCTAACCTAATTCTAGAGAGAAGAGGGAGCTTTTCTCTCTAGAAGCTAACCTACATGATGCTATACTACCAACAATTGCTCCCCCCTTGCCCAAGCTTGAATTCTGCATGAAATAGCATTAGAAATGAGTTGGGTTGGGCCCAAAGTGCTTCAGAAATTGTTGGGGGCGATTTCACTTTAGTGGGCCACGAGCAGCATCGGCGCGCACGCGGACATGGCGCATGCGTGCCCCTGAGAGCAAAGTAACATATGGAAAATTTTATATCATTTAGAAGGCCCGGATGTTAGCTTTCCAGAACAACTAGAACCGCCTCGTTTGGACCTCTGTAGCTCATGTTATAGTCATTTGAGTGCGAAGAGGTCAGGCTTGACAGCTTTATGGTTCCTTCATTTCTTCATGAGTTCTCCCATCTTGCATGCTTTTCTCCTCACTTCTTCCATCCAATTCTTGCCTTATGAACTAGAAATCACTCAACAAACATATCAAGGTATCGAATGGAATTAAAGTGAGTTAAATTTAGCTATTTTAAGGCCCAAAAAGCATGTTTTCACATTTAAGCACAAATCAAGGGAGAATTGCAAAACCATGCTATTTCATTGAATAAATATGAGAAAAGGTGATAAAATCCCCCAAATTAAACACAAAATAAACCACAAAATTGGGGTTTATCAGAGGACACCTCTTGAGCAGTTGCTTGTATCTTTCCCAAGCTTCATGGAGGGATTCACCTTCTTTTTGTCTGAAGGTTTGAACTTTCACTCTGATTTTGCTCATCCTTTGAGGAGGAAAGACTTTGGCCAAGAAAGAATTGACCATCTTTTTCTAAGATTCTAGGCTCTCTTTAGGTTGAGAATCCAACCATATTTTAGCTCTGTCTCTAACAGCAAAGGGAAAGAGCATAAGTCTGTAGACCTCAGGATTTACTCCATTAGTCTTAACCGTGTCACAGATTTGCAAGAATTCAGATAAGAATTGATGTGGATCTTCTAGTGGAAGTCCATAGAACTTGCAATTCTGTTGTAGAAGAGAGACTAACTAAGGCTTAAGCTCAAAGTTGTTATCTCCAATGGCAAGTACAGAGATGCTTCTACCATAGAAATCAGAGGTAGGCATGGTGAAGTCACTAAGAACCTTTCTTGCCTCTCCTTCATGATTAGGCTCGGCTGCCATGTCTTTACCTTCCTGTTCGAAAATTTCTGAAAGGTTTCTTCTGGAGTGTTATGCTTTAATTTGTTGTAAGCTCCTCCTTAAAGTCCTCTCAGGTTCAGGATTAAGATTAAAGAGAGGCTCTTTATCCCTGTTCCTGGTCATAAACAAGAAAAAGAAAACAAGAAAGAAAGAAAGGAAGCTTCTATGCCTGATTTGAGTATAGAGAACTCCTAGTGAGATGTGAGGGATAAAAGAAAGAAGAATGAAGATAGAAGAATGAGAAGAAGAATTCGAATAATAAAAGTAAAAAGATAAATAAGAATTAAAATATTTTTGTTTTTATTTTATTTATTAATGTAATTCGAAAATAGAAGCTAATTAATTAAAAAGAATTGAAAATTAATTAATGAATTTCGAAAAGGAAGAGAGAGAAATAGAAGAAGAAATTTCAAAAATTAGAAGAGAGAGGAATTAGTTAGGAAGTTTTGAAAAAGAAGAGAGAGAAAACAAGTAACTACTTAAGAAAAGATTTGAAAACAAGATAAGATAGAAGATTATAAAATTTTTTATTTTAAAATTTGAAATTTGAATTTTAAATTTTGAATTTTGAATTTGAAACAAGTTAAGATAAAGATTTGAAAAAGATTTTAATTTTTGAAAAAGTTTGATTTTGAAATTTGAAATTTGAAATTTGAATTTTGACTTTTGAAATTGAATTTTAAAATCTGAATTTGAAATAAGATAAGATAAGATTTCTGAATTTTAAAGAAAGATAAGAAGACAAGATAAGATTTTGAAAAAGATATGATTTTTGAAAAGAATTGATTTTGAAAAGATTTGAATTTTGAAATTTTCAAAACTAAGATAAGATAAGATGGTGATTTTGAAATTAAAATCTGAAATTTTAATTAAAATTTTTGAAAATTAATAAAAGATAAGAAAATATGTTTTATTTTTTTGTTTTTTAAATTTAATGAAGAAAGAAAAAACAACAAAAGGACACCAAACTTAAAATTTCTAGATCTAAAACACCTTCTATGCAAAAATTAAAAAGAAAAACACAAAGAGACACCAAACTTAAAAATTTTAAGATCAAAACAAAAAGAAAAATAAGAACACTTTGAAGATCAAGAAGAACACCAAGAACAAAAATCAAAGAATTCAAAGAAAATAAGAACACACAAAGGACACCAAACTTAAAAATTTTAAAAACCAAAGACACAATTTTTGAAAATTATAAAGAGAAGATACAAGAAGACACCAAACTTAAAGATTGACACAAGATTCAACAAAAGATACTATTTTTGAAAATTTTTAGAAAGAAAGACTCAAATAATTAAAAAATTTCAACAAGAACAAAAACAAAAGACTCAAACCACGAACAAAGATTAAACAAAGAAAAGAAAAGGTTTTTGAAAATAAATTTTCATTTTTTTGAAAAAAAGAAGAAGAAAATAAAAATAAAAGACTCTAACAAAGTTAAAGACAATACCTAATCTAAGCAACAAGATAATCCGTCAGTTGTCCAAACTTGAACAATCCCCAGCAACGGCGCTAAAAACATGGTAGCCGTACAAATTCCCACACTTCATACAACCGAACCAGCAAGTGCACCGGGTCGTCCAAGTAATACCTGAGCGAGTCAGGGTCGATCCCACGAGGATTGCGGTTTGAAGCAAGCTATGGTTATCTTGTAGATCTTAGTCAGGTGAGTAGGAGATGTAGGTATGTTGTTTAATTACATAAAAGAAAATAAAAAGAAAACGTAACTCAGAACTCAGAAGTTGTGTAAACTATGATAAGAAGATGGTTAAGGCTTGGAGATGCCTTGACCTTCTGGATTAACTCTGGTCTTACTGTCTTCTTCAACTGTGAGTGATTTCTTCTATGGCAGGCTATATGTGACCAACGCCTTTCTTAAGAGGTCGCCAATGCTCCTCCAGATCTGAACCCCAAGGTTAGTGTGGATCCATTCTGATTGAGGGTGAAGCTCCTACAGTCCGTTCTCCTTAATGATCCTGCTCAAAACGCCACAGACAAGGTCGAATCTTCCGGATAAGAGAATGTTGCTTCTTTGGGTTCTAGCATCTACCACAAAGACCCTAATGATGAGTATTTTGGAGGAAAAATAAATTTCTCCCAAAACACACAAATCTAACCGGCAAGTGTACCGGGTCGCATCAAGTAATAAAAACTCACGGGAGTGAGGTCGATCCCACAGGGATTGAAGGATTGAGCAATTTTAGCTTAGTGGTTAATTTAGTCAAGCGAATCAAGATTTGGTTGAGTGTTTTGTGATGTGCAGAAATTAAATTGCATGGAAGTAAAGAGAACAGGGAATTAAAGTGCTGAATCTTAAAGAACAAGAAATTAAATAGCAGAAACTTAGAATGCAAGAAATGTAAATAGCGGAATCTTAAAGTGCAAGAAATGTAAATGGCTGGAATTGTAAAGGGAATTGGGGATTGGATTTGCAGAATTTAAACAAGGAAAAGTTGAATTGCATTAAACAGAAGAGTAAAAGGGAATTGGGATTGAATCGGATCTGAAACAGAAAAGTAAATGAACATATAAAGCAGTAAACAGAGAATTGAAAATGGGAAACCAGATCTCAGGACCCAGAGACTAGAAAACCAAGTCTAGATCTCAATGCCTTCCTAGATCTAATAAGAACAATTGAAAGGAAATTGTAAATTGCAAGGAAAGTAGATAAGAAGCAAGTAACAGAAACGGAAATTCAATTAAGCAGTAAATAAACAGAGAGATCCAAGGATGAGATTGAAACAGAATTTCTTCAAATCTCCAACCCAAGATCCAAGACAAGTGTAATTGAAATTGAAAGCAATAAAACTAAGAGGAAGAGAAGTGAATTCTCCTTCCCCAAGACAAAGAAATTAAAGTTCACTCAATATCAAAAGCTCTCCGAAAACTATTATGAAAATTCCAAAAAGAAAGCTCCCCGAAGAACTTGAATTCTATCCTATTTATACACTTTCTTCAAATGATCTTCAAGCTTTGAGTTGGGCCTTTGCTCTTGGTGGAATTGGGTTGAAAGAGGCCTTGGTTTATTGCTCTTGAAGTTTGGAGAAGAACCAAAGTGAACCAATTGAACCGGGTTTGAGTTTTGCAAAAGTTGGACCAAAAGTTTGAGCAAAAGTTAGGGGTCTAACTTTTGCTCCAACTTTTCATAGCAGCCCACAAAATTTGCTGATATGAACGTTGGTGCCAACGTTAGGGGTCTAACTTTGACCCTAACGTTGGCCTTGCCTTGTGTGCTTGTGGCGCCAACGTTAGCCACCAAGTTAGGGGGCTAACGTTGGCGCAAACTTTTGCTCCTCCTTGTGATTTTCATGTGCCAACGTTAGCCTCAAAGTTAGGGGGCTAACGTTGGCGCAAACTTTTGGTGCCCAGGGAGGATTTCTTCATGCCAACGTTAGCCTCAAAGTTAGGGGGCTAACGTTGGCGCAAACTTTTGGTGCCCAGGGGTAAATTTCATGTGCCAACGTTAGCCTCAAAGTTAGGGGGCTAACATTGGCGCAAACTTTTGGTACCCAGGGAATGATTTTCAAGTTCCAACGTTAGCCTCCAAGTTAGGGGGCTAACGTTGGGGCTAACTTTTCAACCAAAAGTTTGTGCAAAAGTTTGATGCTAACTTTAGGTCCAGCTTTTTGCTTCCTGGTTCAATTTCACTTATTCCATTGTCTTCTCTTTACTCCTAGCTATTCCTTCTTACTTCAACCTTTCTCCAAGCTTTCTTCACCTATAATTAATCAACCAAACTCATCAAAGCTATGCTCATAATCATGAGATATTCATTCTATCATAATATGCAACAATTTTAGCATAAAACCTCATGAAATGGCATGAATTTATACATGGTTGATTCAATCAAGGGAAACATGAAAATCTACTCAATTAGCTTGCTTATGGTTCAAGAAAGTGCATAATTCTAATGAAAACAAAAGAAAAAGACTAGTTAAAATAGGCTAGGATGACTTGTCATCACAACACCAAACTTAAAGCTTGCTTGTCCCCAAGCAAGAAAAGATTTATTGAGAAGAAAGAATGAGATGGAAGAGGATGTTCATGCTAGCAGAGTATTATTGATAGTTCATGGGATTCTGTGTGGATGTGCAAATACTCACTTCTTATTGACTCCTAGGCCTAGAAGGTCTCCTTCAAACTTCAAGTGACATACTGCTATGACCTCTCATTATTCCTTTATCCTTGGCTATTACTTTGTTCATAAGCTTTATTTGAGTGTCATGTGTAGCAAGTTCATTTTCTTTTCTTTATTCTTGACACATTATTCACCATAGACACTTGGCTCACATTCCTTCTTAAAACATTGATGCCCAGCACCTCTTTGGGTTACTAAATGCCTTGTAGTTAGGTTGCTCTTGATAGTGGACTTTCAGCTGATGATCCCGGATTAGTTAACCCAAGTCACCGAGTGTTGAGGCACTCCTAAGAGCTTACTAATCCAAGCAGATCCTAGTACAAAGACATCATAGGCATATATTTTAAAGTTCAAGCTATTGGTGTCCAGCTTTGTTTCTTTTTGTTTCCTTTTGTTCTGCCACTTTTTGGCTATCTTTTTTTTTTCTTTCCTTCTTTTTGTTTTTCTTTCTAACCAAGGAATTTTTTATTTAATTGAGATTCATAGACAGTAGGCTACTCTTTACTTAGAAGGAGATATCCTGGCTCTTTATTCACTAAAAGTGAGCTATTATACAATCACACACATACCACCACTTACTTTTATTCTACTTCTATCTAACAGAGACTATCTTGCTTCACATTCAAACTTTTTCTTTTATTGAACTTAAAGATGCAGGGGACAAAACATACTTTTTGTTCAGTGAAAGTAAACACACAAGCACACACATAGACTAGCTTACTTATTTTAAAAGAAACAAACATGATGCAAAGACTTTTTAAAGAACTACTTAAAGATGCAAAGACAACTTAGAACAGATAGATTTTGTAGTGATGAATAAGGAGCAAGTCCACCTTTCATTTGTCATGCTTTTTCTTTCTCCTTTCATACACTTGGCTGCTATTGTTCCCACCATCCGTGTTTGGTGCCTGTTGATCTTGCCAAAAGCCAGCCTTATTCATAGCCTCCTCTACTCTATCTTCAAGTCTCATAGCCCTGCTTACTTCTACCTCACTTCTCTTTTTGAAGAATTCATCAAAAGTTGGGAACGCCGGATCCATGTTGTGCAAATGTTCTCCAATATAGTTTAGTTTGATTTGGCTATTGATGTTGTAATCGGCTTGTACTTCATACCTTGCATCTTGGAGTGTTGTGAACTCTTTGAGAGCCTTTAAATTTTCAGCTTGCATTTGTTCCAACTTCCCAAAAGATTCATGAGATTGAAAAGCATGTTCTTCTTGCATCACAAGGAATCTTGACTCGAATTCACTTTGTTTGTTCATTATCCTTAGCTCCCTTTCTTCTTGTGCTTGTTGGTTTTTCATGTACAGAGAATGGTATTCCTCTTGCCTTTCTTGGATTCTCGTGTACTGTTGTGACAATCTTCCTATTGCTTCTTGCATTTGAGTCATATCCATATTGCCATGTGGGAAAAAGTGTGGCTGTTCCTCCTCCTCTTGTGGCTCTTCTTCTATGTGTGGCTCATCTTCTTCCATTGGTTCTTCTCTTTCCCTTCCTCCATGTGGTCTTCGGCCTTGATGTGCTTCAAGGGGCATCATCATTCGTTCAATGGTTATGGGCATGCCTTGGCTTATCCACATTGGATTCTCCTCTTCCATTGGAACCTTAGCCTTTGCACACAACCTCCAAATGGTACTCGGATAGTACAACCAAGATCCGGCCGAATTCTTTTCAGCCAACTTTTGAATGTCTTTTGCAAGGATTTCATGAACTCTTATCTCTCCTCCCACAATGATGCAATGCAGCATCACGGCTCTCTCCCTGTTAACTTCTGAGGTGTTTACTGTGCCCAGAATTGATCTTTTCATCAACTCATACCATCCTTTTGCTTCCGGAGTGAGGTTACATCTCTTCAGGAACTTGTATCTGTTCTTGTTATCTCCTTCCCACTCTGAGTTCTCAAAACAAATGTCTCTCGCAATCTCCTCATAATCATGATCCTCATTCAATCTTTGTTGGTATCCCGGTTCATCAAAGCGGACTGACTTTAGTTTCAAGACTTTCTTGATTGCATCCGGGCTAAAGTCTACTTCTACCCCCCGCACATAGCTCTTGTACGTTGGGGGCTCACGCATGTCAAGCCTTGGGACATTTGCATAGAACTCTCTTATGATATTGGCATTGATTCGGGTGGCTGGTGATGCAAGTTCCTCCCACCTCCTCTTCCGGATTTTGTTCTTCATTTCTTGACATCCATCATCCGGCAACAAGAATGGAATTTCAGGATAGATTCTTTTCTCGTTCATCCATTGAATTTGCATTTGATGAAACCAAGACTTGAACCTCCGTTGGTCATATTCATGTGTGTCTTCCTCCACTATGGGATCTTTTCCTTTTCTTCGTTTGGTTCTTGAGGAGGTTGCCATGGTCACTTGGTTGGTTGAGAAGGAGTGTAAAGAATGTTGGAGAGTTTGATGTATGTTTAGAGCAAAAAGAAATTGAGACCGGACTTGCTATGACAAGAAATTATGAAGAGAAGTTTAAGTGGTTGGAGTTTAAAGTAAGAGAAAGGTTGCACAAAGCTTGTTATGTTGAGGAGTGATTCGGTCATGTGCATGGCTTGAAGGTGGTATGCTTTTAAATGAGCAATGAAGGGTTGGGATGCAATTAGACTTATGGAGATCAAAGGTATGCATGTAAGGATGAATGAAGACAAAGTTTGCTCCTTCCCTTGCCTTTGCCGTGATCATTCTCAAGGAGTGGCAGATTTCTTTTTCGAGGCATGTGATGGGATTTTGTCTTCATGCTAAGCTTTCCTTTGTCTTGTCTTTTTCTTTGAAGATTCTTTGACCTCCTAGTCACCACAACAAGACAACATACATTAGTCTTATCCAACCGTAGCAAGAGTGTTCTTTTTATTAATACTATGTGAACCATAAATTCTTATATGATTTGAACCGTGACACTCTCTCTTTAAGACACCAAACTTAATGTTTGGTCATATATAAAGAAAATGAGTATCTTCCTCCAATTAGTGAGATTCAAATATTAAATGTTCATAAGAATTGTTTTCATCATACTTTCTTTTTCTCTTTTCTTTTTTTTTTTCATGAAGGATCAATTGTATCCCTAAATCGGTGCATTAAGGTTTGGTGAACACGAAACTTGTTTCTTGTCAAAGGGTACATCACAATTAATGCCTTCATTACCAGAAAAGAATTTTTTCATTTATAAGATTTTGAAAAACAACAATTGTATGATTATTGATGCATGAGTTTCTACTTTTCACGAAGCTATGTGGACACCAAACTTAGTGTTCGGCCATATGCTTTGTCAAGATACTCCAAACATGCAAAATAGAATTATTTGTAACATTGGTTTAGTGTGCTTGAAAGCACACCAAACTTAGCATATGTTTCAAAATAGTGCATGCAGTCAATGGACATATTCATGAAAAGAGAAAAGAATTCATGCTCAATTGATCATAACTTATTGAATTTAAAATGACATGAATCTTAAAGCATGGGTTGCCTCCCATGGAGCGCTCTTTTATTGTCATTAGCTTGACATTGGAGCTTTCTTTTATGGTGGTTGGTGCTTGTAAGGCCTCAATTTGTCTCCTCTGACCGTGATCCTCTTCTTTGTTCTCTGGTGTTCAATTTCAGCATGCTCTAATGATAGTATGTTGCTGACAGTGTAGTAATCCTCGGTTTGTTGATTTGCCCCCAGCTGTTGATATATCAGTTGCACTTTGTCACCTTTGGAAAGCCCCTCTGTTGGAATCTTTCTGTTCTTCCAACCCCTTTTTGCTTTGTTTCTGCGTTTCATCTTTCCTTTTGTTGTTCTTTCTTTTCTGGCCGTAGGTTTTCCTTGGGGACCTCTCTTCTCAGTGGCCAATACTCTAATATCCTCTTGGGCTTTTTCATCAGTCTGCACAATCCTTAGCATTGGGATGTTGCTGTGACTTTCCTGGTCATTTTTCATATAGTCTTTCTTCTCCTTGCTAAATTGTGCCTCTGGTAATACCTTCAGAGTGACACTCTGGTCATGCATCCTGAGAGTTAATTCCCCTTCCTCTACGTCTATGATAGCTCTAGCAGTGGCCAAGAATGGCCTTCCCAGTATAACAGAGTCACCATCATCATCGTTTGATTCTAGAACCACAAAATCAGCAGGGTATATAAAACTGTCCACCTTGACCAAAAGATTTTCAATTACACCCCTGGGGTATACCATTGACTTGTCTACCAGCTCCAGAGACATTTGTACTGGTTTGACCTCCTCTATATGCAGCTTTTTCACCAAGGAAGATGGTATTAAGTTAATACTTGCTCCGAGATCGCACATTGCTTTAGTGATGGTCAATTCCCCAATGGTGCAAGGCAACAGGAAGCTCCCTGGGTCCTCAAGCTTGGGAGGAAGCCCCTTTTGAATCAAGGCCCTGCATTCCTCAGTAATCATTATGGTTTCTTTCTCATCCCAGCTTCTTTTCTTGTTGACAAGCTCCTTCAAGAATTTGGCATACAGAGGCATTTGCTCAAGTGCTTCAGCCAAGGGGATATTGATTTCCAGCTTCTTAAAAATCTCAAGGAATTTGTGAAAATGCTGGTCTTTAACCTCTTTGTTAAACCTCTGGGGATATGGCAGTGGAGGTGTGATGCTCTTTCCTATTTGCTGCTGTCCCTGAGCTACTTCCTTTAAGCTATGTGGCTGGTTGTCCTTCTCTTTAAGTTTCTCAGTGCTTTTGTTTGGCATCACAACTTGCTCCTTAACCTCATCTGCCTTTGTCTGATTCTCATCCTCCGTTGGTTCTTTGATGTTCTTTGCTTGCTTCCTTGTAGTGTCATTGTTGCTTATCAATGTTCTCCCACTCCTTAATTGTATTGCCTTGCATTCTTCCTTGGGATTTGGAATTGTGTCACTGTGCAGTGAGTTTGAAGGTCTCTCAACAGATACTTGCTTGGAGAGTTGCCCCATCTGTCTCTCTAGGCTCTTCAGGGAGGCTTCCTGATTCTTGGTTACCATTTCCTGGTGTTTCAACATTTTGTCTATCATGGCCTCCAAGTGAGTGATTCTTTGGGCTTCAGGTGATACTTGAGGTGGGTTATGAGATGTGGGTGGTGGATGGTAGGCATTTTGGTTGGTGGGTTGGTTATTAGATTGGTATTGGTTGATGTTGGGGTAGTTGTTTTGAGGTTTTCTGTAGGGGTTTTGGTTAGTCTGCTGCTGGTTGTGGTTTTGGTTGCTTCTTGGGTTGTGCTGGTTTGAGTTCCTCTGCCATGGTTGTTGGTTTTGGGTATGGTTATCTCCCCATCTGAGGTTTGGGTGGTTCTTCCAGGATGGATTGTATGTATCACCATACACTTCATTTGGTCCTTGGTTGTGCATATACTGTACTTACTCTTGTTGTTGTTCTTCTTGAGTTTCTTCACTCTGTCCCCATGTGGTTGATGGTTGGCTAGTGTTAACTGCTGCAACTTGGAGACTGTCAATCCTCTTGGCCATTTGCTCAAATTGTTGTTGAATTTGCTGCTGCATCATCTTGTTTTGAGCTAGGATTGAATCCACTCCTTCTAGCTCCATTACTCCTCTCCTTTGTGATGGTTGGCGGCCTCTTTGATGAGCAAAGAAATATTGGTTGTTGGACACCATATCAATGAGTTCTTGAGCCTCTTCTGCAGTTTTCATGAGTTGCAAGGAACCTCCAGCTGAATGATCCAAAGCTTCCTGGGATTTCAGTGTTAAGCCATCATAGAAGTTTTGAAGTTTTTCCCACTCATTAAACATGGCAGGGGGACATTTCCTGATCAGAGCCTTGTACCTCTCCCATGCCTCATAGATAGGTTCGGCCTCCATTTGTGTAAATGTTTGAACCTCAGCCTTTAACCTTATAATCCTCTGAGGTGGATAAAATTTTGCAAGGAACTTAGTTACCAAATCATCCCAGTTGTTAATGCTGTCCCTTGGAAACGATTCCAACCATTGAGTGGCCTTGTCCCTGAGAGAAAATGGGAATAGCATCAGTTTGTAACTGTCAGGGGGCACTCCATTAGTTTTGACAGTGTTGCATATCCTCAAGAAAGTGGATAAATGTTGGTGTGGGTCCTCAAGTGGTCCTCCACCAAAAGAGCAATTGTTCTGAACCAAAGTGATGAGTTGTGGCTTGAGTTCAAAATTGTTAGCATTAACATTTGGAGCCAAGATGCTGCTCCCACAATGTCTGGGATTTGCAAAGGTATAGGAAGCCAAAACTCTCCTCTGGGGTGGGTTGCCATTGTTGTTGTCTTCTCCACCTGGTGGATTGGTTAAATGTTCCTCCATCTCTTGGAATTCTTCGTCTAATTCCTCTTCTCCAACAATATTTTTCCCTCTTTCAGCTCTTCTTAACCTCCTGAGAGTTCTTTCGTCTTGTTCATGAAAATTGGGTATGGTTCTTCTTGTACCTGACATACAAGCAGAGCATGAGAAATGCACAAAATCAGTGACACTTCAATTTACTGCCAGATTGAAGTGTTAGTTAGTTTAAGCAAAAAATCAAACAGTTAGTGGGTTAATCAAAATTAAAGAAAAAAGTGCTTGATCTAGATCACCACCTCACTTAATCATTGTCAATCTAATCAATCCCCGGCAACGGCGACAAAAACTTGATGAGTATTTTGGAGGAAAAATAAATTTCTCCCAAAACACACAAATCTAACCGGCAAGAGTACCAGGTCGCATCAAGTAATAAAAACTCACGGGAGTGAGGTCGATCCCACAGGGATTGAAGGATTGAGCAATTTTAGCTTAGTGGTTAATTTAGTCAAGCGAATCAAGATTTGGTTGAGTGTTTTGTGATGTGCAGAAATTAAATTGCATGGAAGTAAAGAGAACAGGGAATTAAAGTGCTGAATCTTAAAGAACAAGAAATTAAATAGCAGAAACTTAGAATGCAAGAAATGTAAATAGCGGAATCTTAAAGTGCAAGAAATGTAAACGGCTGGAATTGTAAAGGGAATTGGGGATTGGATTTGCAGAATTTAAACAAGGAAAAGTTGAATTGCATTAAACAGAAGAGTAAAAGGGAATTGGGATTGAATCGGATCTGAAACAGAAAAGTAAATGAACATATAAAGCAGTAAACAGAGAATTGAAAATGGGAAACCAGATCTCAGGACCCAGAGACTAGAAAACCAAGTCTAGATCTCAATGCCTTCCTAGATCTAATAAGAACAATTGAAAGGAAATTGTAAATTGCAAGGAAAGTAGATAAGAAGCAAGTAACAGAAACGGAAATTCAATTAAGTAGTAAATAAACAGAGAGATCCAAGGATGAGATTGAAACAGAATTTCTTCAAATCTCCAACCCAAGATCCAAGACAAGTGTAATTGAAATTGAAAGCAATAAAACTAAGAGGAAGAGAAGTGAATTCTCCTTCCCCAAGACAAAGAAATTAAAGTTCACTCAATATCAAAAGCTCTCCGAAAACTATTATGAAAATTCCAAAAAGAAAGCTCCCCGAAGAACTTGAATTCTATCCTATTTATACACTTTCTTCAAATGATCTTCAAGCTTTGAGTTGGGCCTTTGCTCTTGGTGGAATTGGGTTGAAAGAGGCCTTGGTTTATTGCTCTTGAAGTTTGGAGAAGAACCAAAGTGAACCAATTGAACCGGGTTTGAGTTTTGCAAAAGTTGGACCAAAAGTTTGAGCAAAAGTTTTGCTCCAACTTTTCATAGCAGCCCACAAAATTTGCTGATATGAACGTTGGTGCCAACGTTAGGGGTCTAACTTTGACCCTAACGTTGGCCTTGCCTTGTGTGCTTGTGGCGCCAACGTTAGCCACCAAGTTAGGGGGCTAACGTTGGCGCAAACTTTTGCTCCTCCTTGTGATTTTCATGTGCCAACGTTAGCCTCAAAGTTAGGGGGCTAACGTTGGCGCAAACTTTTGGTACCCAGGGAATGATTTTCAAGTTCCAACGTTAGCCTCCAAGTTAGGGGGCTAACGTTGGGGCTAACTTTTCAACCAAAAGTTTGTGCAAAAGTTTGATGCTAACTTTAGGTCCAGCTTTTTGCTTCCTGGTTCAATTTCACTTATTCCATTGTCTTCTCTTTACTCCTAGCTATTCCTTCTTACTTCAACCTTTCTCCAAGCTTTCTTCACCTATAATTAATCAACCAAACTCATCAAAGCTATGCTCATAATCATGAGATATTCATTCTATCATAATATGCAACAATTTTAGCATAAAACCTCATGAAATGGCATGAATTTATACATGGTTGATTCAATCAAGGGAAACATGAAAATCTACTCAATTAGCTTGCTTATGGTTCAAGAAAGTGCATAATTCTAATGAAAACAAAAGAAAAAGACTAGTTAAAATAGGCTAGGATGACTTGTCATCACCTAATATCCCCATACCTTAGATGAACTGATGTCTCGAGAAGTCCCCAACATAGTCGTGGATTAGCCGTCTAAGAGATGTATAATCAAGCTAGTTATTCAATGCTTTCCAGTTACGTATTCACACGAACCCAAGAAGAACATGGGTGGTTGTCAGGCACGCAGTCTTAGAATGAAGAACAAAGATGATAGTCACGGGTCATCCCATTCATCAAGTTGAAGAACGAAGATACATCTTAGAATCGAATCAAATACAGATTGAAGAGAAACAGTAATACTTTTATTAATCCATAAAACTCAGCAGGGCTCCTCCCCTCAACCTAGGAGGTTTAGAAACTCATACTGATAGAAAATACAATGTGAAAAATGAAATATGGCCGATCTCCCTTGAAGATCGTGTAAAAGTTCTTTAAATACTAAGCTAATGACTAAGGATTACATAAGAAAGGGTAAAATAGTGTTTTAGTGCTAAAATCCACTTATGGGGCCCACTTGGTGAGTGTTTCGGCTAAGATTTAATGAGATCCACGTGCTAGGAGGCCTCTAGGGTGTTGAACGCTGGCTAGGGGGTCCTTTATGGGCGTTGGAATGCTGGTCTCTTCTCCTTGTGCGTTGGACGCCATAATAGGGCAAGAGGCTGGTGTTGGACGCAAGTTTTGGGCCTTTAATTCTGAAGCAAAGTATGGACTATTATAAATTTCTGGAAAGATCTGAAAGTTAGCTTTCCATAGCCGTTGAGAATGCTCCATTTGCACTTTTGTAGCTCCAAAAAAGCTCTTTCGAGTGTAAGGAGGTCAGATCCAGACACCATCTACAGTGCTTTCTCTGCCTCTGAGTTAGACTTTTTCTCCAGCTCCTCAATTTCAGCTAGAAAATACCTGAAATTGTATAAAAACACACAAAATCAAAGAAGAATCCAAAAATGTGAATTTTGCACTAAAAACCTATAAAAACATAATAAAACTTAAACAAAACATACTAAAACTATGTGAAAATGATGGCAAAAAGCATATAAAATATCTGCTCATCACCTACGCACCGAGTAGTACGAGTGTTATGACTCGCGCGTACGCACGAAGGGTGTGCGCATGGACACCCTGTGAAAGTTGCAAGTTGTGCGTATGCACAAGCTAGGAAGAGCCTTCTGTTGAATGCGTCTGCACGAATTCATGCGTACATACAAAATGGAAAATTTTATCTTGTGTCCATACGCATAACCCTATGCGTACACACAAGCCATGCTTTTCAAATAAAAACCTTGTTTTCAATCATTTTACCTTCTCGGTGAGCTTGCAAATTTTCGTAACGCTTGTTTAAGGTCCCTTAGCTTGTTTTTAGGCTTTGAAACTTAGAGAATACCCTAAGTGAGTTTAACTAGATATTTTCTGGTAAAAGTTTAGAAGATGAAGACTTAGGTTTCTGAAGTTTGTGAAGGTACCATTAGAGTACTATATTGATGATGAGTATGATGAGCTGTGGAAATAAGAAAATTGAAAATGTTTGTGACGAGTCCGGGACTCGAAGATAAATGAGAAAAGATAGAACACTGAAAGTGATCATTGATGAAATATGGATGTATATTGTTTTATACTGGTATTGTTGAGATGCTATGCACCTGACAAGGACAGTTGGTTAATACTGCTTGTCGAGGTCGCGGCAGCGGCGTAAGGGCGGTGGTTTTTCTCGCTTACGTTGAGATGTGAGCTCTGTGACTTAGTATCCCACTTTCATTCTTTCGAAATCACAAGAGTGTACACGGGCACTATATCCCTTGACCTAGTGCTGGGCACGATATCCCTGGTGGAACCCATTTTAATCATGACTGAAAGGTGACATTCCAATGGGAATGTGTCGAGTTGACAGTTGAACCGACAATGTGATATCACAGCTAGTAGGATAGGCATTCATCATATGCATTACTATGTGTTTTCTTGCTTTATTTACTTGCATAATATGCCTAATTGTATAACATGCTTAAGTGCTTTTTGTTTTACTTGCTATAGTTGATAATTACTTGTGCTTTACTTGTATGAATTACTTGTGTTTTCTACTGGGATTGAGGAGGTTTGGTAGGCAGTGGTGATAGATCGCATGGCGGTTAGGCTGGCGAAGTCTATGGGACAGCAGTGTAAATGTTAGATTAGAAATCCCCTAAGTTAGATAACCTGTTTAAGGATTTATTTATTTGTTTTATAAGCTTGAATATTATGATTGATGTGAAGTTCTAGGATTGCCTCTGGCGTCTCGAATCTTATGTCTTACATTACTGGGCACTGTTACTGACGGGTGGAAAAATGCCGGTTAAGAAATTTTAACAAAAGTAGCGTTGTGAGTACAGTCTTAACCGACAAAATTTTCACTATCAATTTAAAAGATATCACAATTAAGAATATATAACTGGGAGTAGAATTCCCAAGTCGTTTCCCAAAGAGTTGACACAGCAGTGTAAATTATTGATCAGGAATTTTCTGAGAAACTTTTGAAGTTTGTGAACGGAAAAATAAATAATTAAAAATCAAAGCAATGAAGTATTTGAATTAAAAGGCCTTGGCTGAGAGAAGATTAATTGGAGTTTCTATCCTTGTTGACTTTTCCAAGTATAATAGTAAAAGGTTGTTGCTTCCACTCAGCTATCCTCTTGCAGTTGCGAAGGAAGGTCAAGTGGGTAACACTAACTCTAATTCACAAGTCCTAATCCCTTCCTAAGGAAGGATTAGAGTTAGTGAAAAGTGAGTTAGCCAGCAATCCCCAATTACAAATTAATACTTGAGTTTTCTAACTCAAAGGGTTCCAATTAATCCACTCCCAGACCAAGTTGAGAGTTTTAAATCATAACATGAATGCCATTTTTCAACAACATGGAATAAGAATAAATAAGAGACATGGTAATTAAAATAAATTAATAAAAGAAAATTTTGAAGCTGATAATTAATTGAAAGAAATCAAACAAGAAATGGAATTAAATATAAAAATTGTTCATTTCATTAATAAATCTCAAAATTAACAATATCCATATATGACCACGAGCAAATTAAATGGGAAACAAAAGAGTAGGGTAATAGAAAAGCAAACTATATCGATGAAGACTTCAATCGAAGGTATAAGTAGCTCTCTCAATATCCAATCTAAAAGCATAAAACTAAAATCTAAGAACCCTAGGAGAAGTCGTGTTTTCTCTCTAAAATTCCAAACTAAAAACTAAAACTAAGTGAAAGTAAATGTGTCCTCAGTCTCCTCTTGCCCCCTGGCTCTAGTCTGTATTTTTGGGCTGAAAATTGGGTCCAAAACAGCCCAGAAATTGCTTCTAGCGCTTTTTGTAATTGCAGTATGTGATGCACATCACGCGTACATGTCAGTCACGCATACGCATCGCTGTATGATGCGCCAATTCAAGTGCATGCGTCAGGCATGCATGCGCGTTGATCCTCGCTGCTTAGCTTCTTAGTTTCTTGTGTTCCTTCCACTTTTGCATGCTTCCTTCCCATTCTCTAAGCCATTCCTGCCCTATAAAGGCTGAAAACACTTAACACATAGATCACGGCATCGAATGATATAAAGGGGAATTAAAAATTGACAATTTAAAATAGGAAGGATTTGTAAAACCATGGCATTTATATGAATAAGTATGCAAAGAACTGATAAAAACCACTCAATTTAGCACGATAAACTATAAAATAGTGGTTTATCAATCTCCCCACACTTAAACATTAGCATTTCCTCATGCTAAGCTCAAGGAAACCACAAGAATGAAGGGGGAAAAATAAGACTCATGCAATGTAACCTATCTATATGAATGTAGCTATATGCTAAGATGCTTCTACCTACTTGGTTAAAAGTAATCAAGTTCTCTAAGACAAACATAAATCAGATTCCACTAATTCAAATCAAACAATAAGGGATAAGTAAACTTGTAAGAAGAGAGCTCATGAAAGCCGGGAACATAGAATCAAGCATTGAACCCTCACTGGAAGTGTATATGCACTCTAATCACTCAAGTTTCTAGGGTTAATCCACTCTAATCTCCTCTAGTCATGCTTTCTAAAACTTTGTTCTTCATCTATCCAATCAACAAATATTTAGTGTACAAATGCAAACATCATGAGGGCTTTTCAAGGTTGTAATGGGGCTAAGGTAAGGGTGAGGATATATGTATGGCCAAGTGAGCTATAATTTGAATCTTTGACTAACTTGAATTCTCACCTAACACATGCACACTCTCTATACAATTCTAAAATCAAGCTTAGCTACCCAAGATCTCACTTTTGCATATTTTCCCACACTCATGTATCAATTTTTTTTTAATTCCATCACATATGCATTGATATTTTTATTGGACTTAACATTGGGGTAATTTTATCCGCTATTCATTTAATTCTTCTCTTTTTTTTCTTTTCTATTTTTTTTCTTTTTATATAAACGAAAGCATACTACATCAATGCATAGGGTTTTTATAATTTCACACGAGTAAGCACCCAAATTCTCAATATTTGTCAATAAAACAAAACACAACACATTCTCATCAACCATAGTTCCTACATTTTCTCACACTTAGTTGACACACACTATCTTAAGCTAACCAAAGATTCAAATGGGGTAATTAATTATTTTTCCGCTTAAGGCTAGTGATGTGGTAATATAAAGAACAAATGGGGGTTAAAAAGGCTCAAAGTGGCAAACAAAGGTAAATGAAATAGTAGGCTATTTGGGATAAGTGAGCTATAATCAAATGATGGCCTCAATCACATATATGCATGAATATACACTAAATAATGGACATATAGAATGGAACAAACCAAAGATTGCAATCATAAAGAAGAAAACACACAAGAATAAAAATCATGGTTAAATAATATAACCATATGATTAAGATAAAAAAACTCACGGGTTGTGTGTTCTTAGCTCAAAAACCATGTTCCAAATTAAAGTCTTCAAACAAGTTTAACAAAAATTTTGATTTAAATTAGTGAAATGCTATAGGATAGTGTTTTGAGAAAGAATTCATCACTCAACCAAGTAGTACCTAAATGAAAGCAACTACTACTCATGCAACTTATTCTATCTAATAAAGGAAAAATAAAATAGAATATTGGTGTTGAGAGAGAGAGTTACCTTCCAAAGTCAATTACCGACCTCCCCACACTTAAGGCTTGGCATGGTCCTCCGTGCCATCACTGATCTGCAAGGTGTGCCAGGGATCTCCATTTCCAATGGCCAAATGATGGGTGGATAGGGGCGCCTCCGTGTCCATAGCTGGATTGCTTGTATCACCATTAAGGGAAGTAGAGTCCGAAGTGTCGGGTTCCTCCGGAGGTGGGTTAGGAGAACTAATGAGCTCCTTCAAGTAAGTATAGCGGCGCTTGTTGTGGTGCTCAATTTGTTCCATCCGCCAGCCGTGCCGGTCTAGCATTTCTAGGATCTCAAGCAGCAGTTGGTTGTTGGATGGTGGTGTTGCATGGGGACTTGATGATGGTGGGGCAGAAGAGGATGGGGCATCGACAGACGGGTTGTCATTCGGACTCTTGGGTGGCAATTGTGGTATAATCCACTTCCCATGGGGAACCAGTTCACCCGCCAAGGGAATTTTACTCTTTAGATCATCTGCTTTGTCCGGAATACCAGCTGCATATGCTAGTACCGTGACTAAGGCTGGGAAGGGGATGTTGCCAGTCGTGTGAACTCGGCCCATGGCCCGACGAAGGAGTCTAGGGATGCTAAGTGACTGTTCAGTCAGAATGCACCATACAAGCACGGCCACGTCCCCGGTGATAGAGGACTCATGAGTACTTGGCCAGACATAATGAGACATGATCTTTTGCCATAGATGATCCTCATCGGTCAAATCATTAGCTGAAAGCCCTTTTAGATTGACCTTGTTTTGCCCATAAATCCAAGTAGTTCCAGGCTTAGCAATGGTCTTGAGGACGGGGTGATGCACTACTATTTCGTGGTACATTTTATGCTTAATTTAGGTAGATTTTATCCACTTTTTCCACATTTATTCAATGAAATAGCATGGTTTTATAAATTTTCCTTATTTGTGCTTAAGTGTAAAAATATGCTTTTTATGCCTTTAATTTGCTAGTTTTGATTCACTTTTGATTCCACTAGATGCCTTGATGTGTTTGCTAGTGTATTCAGGTTGAAAAGACTAGGAATGGATCAAAGGACTGAAGATAAAAGGATGCAAAATGGAGAAATTGATGGTAGCAGAAATTGGCGAATTAAAAATTGTTAAAATATATACGTTGCAAGTATAGTTCTTAACTCGCTAGAAATCCACTTATCAATTTAGAAAGGTGTCACAGAAATTTAAAATTAAAATACTGGGACTATGAATCCCAGGTCGTCTCCCAACGAGTTGCAGAAAAGTGTGCTATTTTATTAATCAGAGGTTTTCAAAAAGGTTTGAGTTGAGTAAGCAGGAAATTAAATTGGAGAATTTGAATAATATAAATAAAAGCCTTGATTGGGAGTTGATTAGTTGGAATCCCTATTATTGTTGGAATACTCTCAAGATTAATTGACAATTAAAAGTTGTCCTGTTTTGTTATCCTTTACTAGGTAAGAGAAAGTCAAACAAGTTGGAATGCTACGTCTGTTCACAAGTTGCAATCCACTTAATTAAAAGAGATTGGTGTTAGTGACTAGAAGGCAATCCAACCATAAACCCAATTACAATATTTCTTTTAAGCTTTCCAACTCAAGGGTTCCCTTCAATCAACTCCCTATCAAGTTAGGGAACTACTCGCTCATTGTGAATGTAAAATTCATAGCATATGAAAAGGAATTAAAGAAAGACATTGTAAATAAAAATTAAAATAATTAATTAAAAATAAAGATAATCCTTATATTAAATAATCCAAAAAGATATTCCAATGGTAAAATTAAACAAAGCAAAGAACATGGAAGAGTAAGCGAAGTAAAGAAAACGAACTAGAATGACGAAGTCTTGATGAGGTAATAACTCTTCTCAGTGTCCCAATGCAAAGAGCAATCGAAAAGTAAATCCTAAGAACTATGAATGTCTAGAGAGAAAACCTAGGGGAGGAGTAAAAACTAGATCTCAAAACTAAAACTCTGTAGAATGAATGTTGTCTTTGGTTTCTGCATGTTCTCTGGCTCTAGTCTGCTGTTTTGGGTCAAAAACTAGGTCAAAATAGGGTCCAAAATCGCCCCCAGCGCATTCTGCAGATTATGCAGATCGCGCATGTCACGCGATCGCGTCATCCATGCGGACGCATCATTCGCGTTTTTCCCTGCCACGCGTTCGCGTTGTCCATGCCTCCGCGTCGCTTGTGCTTTTCCAATCCGTGCGGTCGCATGAGTCATGCGGCCGCGTCACTGCGATTTCTCCTCTTTCGCGCGGTCGCGTGAGCCATGCGGCCGCGTCACTTCTCGCTGGTTATCTCCTCAATTTCTTGTGTTCCTTCCATTTTACTAGCTTCCTTTCTAATCTCCGACTCATTCATGCCTTATAAAGCCTAAAACGCTTAACACACAGATCATGGCATCGAATGGAATAAAGGAGAATTAAAATGCATAATTAAAAGTCTCTAGGAAGCAGTTTTCAATCATGTAATAATTTCAGGAAGGAAATATAAATGCATGCTAAATTAATGAATAAGTGGGTAAGGATCATGATAAAACCACACAATTAAACACAATATAAACTATAAAATAGTGGTTTATCAGAAATCATAGAAAATCAAGGATTTGGGATGCATTCATCGACGCGCACGCGTGGAACGACGCATACGCCTGAATTTGAAGTCTTATGGGGAAACTTGGGACATGGGTTGAGTAAAAGGGTAGTTTTGTAGTTTGTTGAAAATATTGGGAATTGGGTACATGCTCATGTATTAATTAAATATAAAATCATATGCATTGATGCTTTTGTATATACTTTATTGCAAAAAGAAAAAAATATATATATATACAAAAAAAATATGTCAAAAGAAAATATTAAAGAATAATAAATAATAGAAAAAAAATAAAAAGAAAAGCAATAAGAAGAGGACAAAATGCCCCAAAGTGAAGTCCAATAATAATCATTGCATATGAGTTGTGATCAAGAAAGGAATGCATGAGTGTGTGAAAAAGTGAAGAATGGGTAGTTAGGTTAGCTTTGAATTGTATAGGTCACTATATAAGTTAAGTAGGAAGCATAGTGGTGCACAGAATTGTGATCACACTTTTCACAACTCCGGTACAACTAACCAGCAAGTGCACTAGGTTGTCCAAGTAATAAAACCTTACGCGAGTAAGGGTCTATCCCACGGAGATTGCCGGCTTGAACCAAGCTATGGTCATCCTATAAATCTTAGTCAGGCGGATTCAAATGGTTATGAGGTTTTGATAATTAAGGGATAAGTAAAACATAAAATAAAATAAGATACTTATGTAATTCATTGGTGGGAATTTCAGATAAGTGTTTGGAGATGCTTTGTTGCTTTTGAACCTCTGCTTTCCTATTGTCTTCATCCAATCATGCGTGCTCCCTTCCATGGCAAGCTGTATGTTGGTGGATCACCGTTGTCAATGGCTACCATGCGTCCTCTCAGTGAAAATGGTCTAGGTACGGTTTCTGTACGGCTAATCAACTGTCGGATCTCTCCTCTCGGATGAAAAATACCAGGCACAGCTACCGCACGACTAATCATCTGTCGGTCTCACTTGTGTCAGAATAGGATCTCTCTATCCTTTTGCACACTGTCACTGCGCCCAACATTCGTGAGTTTGAAGCTCGTCACAGTCATCCCGTCCCAGATCCTACTCGGAATACCACAGACAAGGTTTAGACTTTCCGGATCTTAGGAACGCTGCCAATTGGTTCTAGCCTCTACCACGAAGGTTCTAATCTCACAGATTCGAATGCTCTGTTGTCAGGAGAGGCAAGTCAAATCCGTGGATCAGAGATCCAAGAGACTATACTCCAGCTGTTGTCCAATGAATACATTGAATATCATGTAGACCGCTTATGGTTGTCAGGCATGCGGATCTTGGCTAAGCGAGTAACGAAGATAGTGGGTGATTGTCATGGGTCGCCCCTTCATTCTGACTTAACTGAATTAAGTACGAGAGTATATCTTGGAGAAGAAGTAAGCGTGAATTGAAAGAGAAACAATAGTACTTGCATTAATTCATGAAGAACAGCAGAGCTCCGCACCTTAATCTATAAGGTGTATAAACTCCACCGTTGGAAAATACATAAGAGAAAATAGCTTAGGCATGGCCATGAGGCCAGCCAAGCATGAAGTTGATAAAAGATGAAAAGAAGGGATTTGAATACAATAGGAAAGACTAGTATTTATACTAAACTAGTTACTAAGGATTACAAAAATTGAGTAACTAAGTGCAGAGAGTGCAGAAATCCACTTCCGGGGCCCACTTGGTGTGTGCTTGGGCTGAGCTTTGAGCTTTACACGTGCATAGGCCTTTTCTAGAGTTAAACGCCAGGTAAAGTGCCAGTTTGGGCGTTCAACTCCAGTTTTGGTGCCAGTTCCGGCGTTTTACGCCAGAAAAGGGTCTCTGGCTGGCGTTTAATGCCAGTTTGGGCCATCAAATCTTGGGAAAAGTGTAACGACCCAATTTTCAATATGTCTAGATCATACCGGAAACTGAGCGCTACCATTTTGTCTTCCTAATTATTATCTATTATTTATCATATGAGCCTGATTCGTTGTGAAAAGCGTAGTTAATTTGCGGGGTATTTTTTTTTTAAAAACGTTTGGATTAATAGACGGAATCATTCATAATCAATTCATAACTGATAACAGATAAAATAGTTATAAGCAACCACACATAAATACATCACAAGTAGCTAGCAACATTTAGTGATCCAGACTTTGTTAGAGTTTAGACCTTTAGTTAGAACACCCCTAGATATAGCTAAATAATATCTATATGCATGTATATACATACAACATCCCAGGTCCTGACCTGTTCAAGAGGTCCCTAAGCTGGCACCTAGGCTAGCCTAGACTCTATACTCACCTAGTCCCTCTAAACTACTAAAGCGAGGGAAAGTACGTTCTAGGTCTTCAAAACTCAAGTCAGGTGGATCGTCATCAAAAGGTGGAAGGTCGTCTACTAATCCTCTGCACGATCATATGTCATCAAAGAACGTCTCTCAAGTACTTCATCGAGTGGCCACATAACAATAACATCGTACGGAGGACTTAGGCTAAAGTGCACATATGAACGGGGTGCAGACGTTGGCTGGTCTCACAGTATATACATATAAATAGAGAACGAGATTCACCCTAGACTCAGAAGACTACCTAGAGCAGAAT
Organism: Arachis hypogaea; assembly: GCF_003086295.3. NCBI lineage: Eukaryota > Viridiplantae > Streptophyta > Magnoliopsida > Fabales > Fabaceae > Arachis > Arachis hypogaea. Next base: position 74,982,989 of record NC_092055.1, read on the forward strand.
TCTTTTTGCGTAGGATCGTCAGCGAACTATGGAAGGGAACACATGCTTCCATCTGAAGGGGGAAGGGAGAGAGAAGGGGTAAGAACTTGGGAGTTCTTAGTAGGGTCAGGGTTATTAGTTAAGTTCATTAATTCCGTGTTGTTTAGCAGACAAATAACAGAATACAAGAAGCAGTAAATAGAAGATATATATAAATAGAGGAAATAGAGAAAATAGAAAACAGAACACAAACAGAAAAATACAAGAAAGTACAACACAGACACAGATAATAGAATACAAACAAGGAAAGCATACATTCATACAACAATCATAACAGAGGAAAATGCACAGCCAAGTATGATGCATGTCTAGCCCTAGTGCAGGTAATGAGCTCATTTGTCGGTTACATACCCACTCCCGACATTACCCAGCAACCTCTGTCTGGATAAGGCTTTCCTGTTGCCAATATCCACTGCAAGCAACCTTTGTCTTGCAGGGTATCCACTGCAAGCAACCTTTGTCTTGCAGGGCGGCACTTATTAGCCGATATACGCCCAACACACTCACTGTAAGCAACCTCTGTCTTACAGGAGCACAACAGACTCACCGTAAGCAACCTCTGTCTTACAGGAGCAACAACACACTCACTGTAAGCAACCTTTGTCTTACAGGAGCACACTAATCTCGATACCTCTGTAAGCAACCTCTGTCTTACAGTAAAGCATTATAGCAAGGTATCCCAGGAAAGCGTTCTTAGTGGTCGTACGACCATCTATCTGACTGCCTCTCTGCAGCAGATTCTTACATAATCATTCTAATTATCGTCATTCATTAACATTCTCATTATTCATCATCACCTTCACATTCTTATGGAGTACTTCTTTCTTTCTCTGTTCAATCATACTTTACAAAGTTTACAGCTTTTACTTTTACAACATTTTAACTCAAACCATTTCTCTTTATCAGAAAGTTTACAGCTTTTACTTTTACAACATCTTAACTCAAACCATTTCTCTTTATCAGATTACTCTTTTCTCTGTATCCCTTTACTTTTCTCTGGTTACTATGTTCTCTGTGTTTCTCTACTCTGCTCTGATTTCTCTGTTTAACGTATGTAATTAAAGCTTATGTAAATTTCGGTATGAATAGTTAACTTGTCCCAAGTATAGGTTCATTAAGTCTATACTGAAACAGCTTAACTTTTCATATAATACCTAACCCTAGTCGCAACTCAAGGACTAACTATGTTGCCCTAGTTCGTTCACTAATTTCTGTCTGTTTTTCTGTCATTAAAACTTTACAGACTTTTTATTTGATTTTTATCTTTTCTTTAACTTTTTATCTTTTCTTTATCTTTGCCTCACTATCATGTTATTACCACTCCCTAAGTGTTTTATGAAGGTAATTATGAGATTCTGCGCTTAAAGTTGTCTTTCTAAAGCTTTTACAGAAAACTACCTTCTTCGCATTATTTTATTATTTTTATTAAAATATTATTTTTAATTAAATATTATTATTTAATATTTTATTATTTTTTATTATTTTATCATTAATTTTCGAAAATTAACTTACCTTTTACTTTTAACCTTTAAAATTCACTTTTTACCACCCGTAACTTTTAATATTTCTACTTTAACCACCCTAACTTCCAGAAATTACCATATAACCCCTTAAACACCAAAAATTTTACTTCCTTGCCCTTTCTAAGATCTAAAAGGTGTTCTTCATTGTTCTTCATCACACTCAAAGTGTTCTTCATGTTCTTCATAAATTCTTCAGATTCTTTCTCTGTTTTTACTCGTTTTTTAGTCTTTTCAGCAACCGATTTTTACTATAATTCATAACAAATTAGCAGCCACTAAAACCCCATCTTTTCTACATGATTTCAACACAAATTGAACCTCAATTTAAGCTTAGGGTTTCGTTTTTCCAGTTTCCCAAGAACATGAACTTTAAAGCTTAAATTTCATCAAATTTCATCAGAATTTCACCAAATTTACACCAAGAATTAATCATATATGCAATGAATTTTTAGCACAGCCAAATAAAAAAACATGCACACAACTCAAACACAAATAATCAAGATTAATTTCGTGACACCCTACCTAGTTTTGCTCCTCCTAATTCAGTTAGACTTTTAGGTGGTCCTTTAGCACTTTTTCCTCCTAAATCACATCAAAAACAACTTTAAATCCAAAAACCCTCAACTGACCAAATCTCACTCAGTATGTTAGGAAGAGATATCTCACCTTATACTTTCTGGAAATTCACGTTTCTTGGCCCTCAAGTCAAGCTAAGCAAGAGATCTAAGGAAGAACATCAAGAAAACACTTGTTTAAACATGTTTCCTTGAAAACCGAATTGAAGAGGGAGGGAGACAGCCATCTCACCTTATTTCCATCCTTGATAAGTTACATGGTTATGTAGAGGAAGAAGAGAGGATCATTTTGGTGAAATCAGAATTTTGATTTGAGTTTTAGTTCAGAAGAAATCAAGCTTTGAAGATTAAGTGTTCATGAAGTTTTCTCTCTTTTCTCTCCTTTCAATTTTGGCCAAAGGGAGTAAATGACCAGCCTTGGAGTGTCTTTGGGGTGTAAGGTGAGTTGTGATTGGTTGGCTTGGAGGTGGGTTAAAATAATATTAAAATATCTCAGGTGTACAACTACTAAAACTAGATGTATCGGAACACTTGTAAAAACATTTCTAAAAATTATTTTCTGAGCTACTAGCATAAATGACACTAGTAACATATTTATTATGAGAATAGAACATGTTTAATGAGGCCTTAGCATTGCTAAATTCATCAGAGAGTGCTGGTGCTAAGCTGCACCAGTAAACCGTAAACCCGGTTAAACTGATTTTCTGTTTTTAACTAAAACAGACCAGGTAACCTTATAATATCATTCAAGCATTTTCTAATACTAATATAATGATAATATTATACTATTATCTCTCTCCTCTCATGAATCGAGTCCGGTTCGTTAAACAGAGACTATTTACGAAAATCAAAATCAAAACTGCCAACCGATACGGTTCAAAAACTAGGTTCTTTGTAATGACTCAACTTCTAGCATGTCTAGATCATACTAGAAATCGAATTGCTACCAACTTGTTTTACCTTTTTGTATTATTTATTAATAAATATAAGCCTGTACGTTGTTAAAACCCCGCGAATTTTACAAGTAAATTTTTTTTAACAAGAATAATTTAAAGTCGCATACCTTCCATATATCAAGGGAAAATTAAACGTTCACATACATAAGACAAAAGATAACAGAATATGGAACAACACACTATAATATACATCATGTTACAGAAGTGGCTCAGTTATATAAGCATAGAGCTATAGTACAGCACCTCTAAGTCAGTGACTCATATAGTATATACATATATGTACATAAGACGCCCCAGGGCCTGGCCTGACCAAAAGCCCCTAAGCTGGCACCCAGGCTAGCCTAACTCTATGATATGCCTATTCCCTCTAATCATGCTAACAAAAGTGAGGGAGACACTCTAATGTACTGAAGTTAGACTAGGCGTCTCAAAAAGTCTCCTCAATCTTGGTCTAGAGTACCTCACGAAAAATCACCGGGCGAATGGTGATGCTCGCCTGCTGGCGCCTCGCCTGGCTCATCGTCATCGCTGTCAGAGGAGATAACTATGAAGTTAGGATCTTCCTTTGGATCTTCCTCTTCCTCGTCCTCTTCTTCTGCTGGAGTGATAGCAGAGGAACCACTGCTGGCCACAGGAACCATAAAAGGATAGCTACCAAACAAAATACAGTCTAGAGAAGGAGGTGGTGCCTCCATGATCTGATCATACTCATGTCCCTGCTGCTCATCAAAGATAGGAGGCTCGATCGGCTCAGGTAAAGGATCAAGCTCGGGTGGTAACACAGGAACACCCCACTCATCAAGGACAAAAGGTGCAGGAGGTGCCTCATGGATAGGCTGGGCAGGAATAGGCTCATCAGGTAGAGGAGGTTCAGGTGGAGGAGGATAGTCAGGTGGAGGTGGCATCTGCTCCTCAGGATGAGGTATCCCAGGTCCGCCGGGGTGTAACCAAGATAAAGGAAAGTCATAGGGTGCATCAAGATTAAAGTATGCTGTCCTAATAGGGTACTGGAAAGGTCTACCACGAACTACATAATTAGGGATACGAGGTACCGCATAGTAGATGTAATACTCGCCACGCACCGGGTCCTCGTGGATGTACGGTGGATCAATCTCGTAGAATAGGACTCCCGTGTCCATATGTAGAGGTGTAAGGGGTAAGAACTGGGGAGTTCTTAGTAAGGTCGGGGTTTACAGTTAAGTTCATTTATAATGTCCGTGGTCATAGAAGTATAAATAAATGTAGAGTAATATGTACATAACAGCAACATAAACTAACACATGAACAAGAGAGAAAATAGGAAATAAATGCACATTCACACATTAATATGCAATCACACAGTTATGCTCAAACAAACAAGGAATAGAACAAGAACACAAGAAGATTAGCAATAAATAATGCACAAACAAGTATGATGCATGTCTGTCCCTACTGCACGTAATGAGCTCATTTGTCGGTTTCGACCCGCACCCGACGCAATCCGACCCTCCAAGTCAGATAAGGCCTTCCCAGAACTTAATCCCAGATTAAGTACCGTATACCCTCTACCAAGTGCTCTCGACTTGCAGGGCTGGTATTTGCTCAGGTCTCAATATACCGCAGGTATGCAAGTCAGGCCTCTACCAAGCACTCAGCTTGCAGGGCTGGTACTACTCTACCGCAGCCTGTCTGGGAAGCAACTTCACAATACGGGCGTCCCCGCACAACATTCACAAGCATTGCCCGAAGGCTCATAATTCACATATAACCATACTTTCCATCATTTAGCAATCATCATAAATCAAGCATTACAACATCACAGAAAGCTCATTTTACAATTCGTTGTTTACTCTGTAAGGTCAGGTACACAGCTATATCACTTTTAACTCCTTTTCTTTTTAACTTAAACACAGGTTTCAAAATCTTGTTTCTTTACCTCATATACCTCTATATCTTCTCTTATACCTCTTCTTAGGTGTTTAGTAAAGGAAATTAGAGAATTCTGGACTCAAATCTGCCTTCCTGAGGCTTTCAAGGAAAACTGTCTTTTTATCAATATTTTATTATTATTAATAAAATAATATTATTATTAAAGTAATATTATTAATAAAATAATATATTAATATTTTATTATTAAAATAATAATATTTTATTTAACTTTCAAAAATTGCATTTTGACCCCCGGACTTCTTGGAAATTGCACTTTGACCCCTATAAATTTTAATATTTGCACTTTAGCCCCTCAACTTTTGATTAATTAATTTTCAACTCCAAACATTTTAATAATTGTATTTTGACCTCAAAACTCCTTGAATACACGTTTTCATGTTCTTCCAAAAACCAAAAACATTTTTTTTTCAAAAGTTCATCAGATTTCTGCTTGATTTTCAGCTAGTTTTTCAATCTTTTCGGAAACCGATTTGAACCCGATTTTTATCAAACCAAAGAGAAACTTTTCAGCCATCAAATACACATCAAATAAGCATCAAAAATCATGATTTTCATGGCTGGAATGTCACGTTTTCCAGCAGCACCAACAGCCACTTCAAAACCATCATAAACATGATTTTCAAGCATTAAACAACAAGTTTCCATGATCAAACCCTCACACATACACCCAAAATCAAATCTCAAGCAACAAGATCTGGTTTAACACTTCAAGAACACAGCCAATCATTGATTAATTTACCAAACCTTACCTCCTTTGCTGCTGTCCGAGATTGCACTAAAAACAAACTTCCAGAAGCACTTTTACGCCTATTTTAACATCAAAAACAACTTTAGAATCTTATGAACCATGAAGGCTGAAGCTTCATGATGATGAAAAGAAGGTTTTCCTCACCTTAAGGTAACTAGAAATCACGTTTTCTTGGAGCTTTTGGTGATTGAATAAGAGATCCTAAGAGAAAACATGAAGAAAACATCATTAACTTAAGGAACCACCATGGCCGAATCTTCAAAGAGGAGGAGCAGCCTTCATACCTTGATTTACTCCATGAAAAGTGACATAGAAATGAAGAGGAGGAAGAGGTGAACACTTTGGTAAGATTAGATTTTTGATAGGGGTTTCGGTTTGAGAAAGAACGGAGAAAGTAGCTCAGGTGTTCATGGAAGCTTCATGGTTTTCTTTCATGGTGTTCTAAGCTTTTCCAAGAACAAAAATGATAGCCAAGCTGTCCTAGGGAGGCCGTGGCTTTTGGATGATGATTATCCAAAAGTTACTTGTCAAAATATCTCAGGAAAGGATAATTACTAAAGCTAGATGTATTAGAACTTAAGTAATTACACTACTAATGGATAAACATTAAGTTACTTAGTGTAAATGACACTAGTAACTGGATAATCATAAGAATAAAAGAGATATGATGAAGCATTAGCAGTGCTAAGTTCATCTAAGAATGCCGGTATTATCCGTTACCGGTAGATTTCAAGCTCAGTTATTATATTACTAAACATAGATCAACATTAATCACAGTAGAGAAGATAATAATATAATATTCTGAATAAAATAATAATATATGAATATTATATTAATATAATTTTTCTCTCGAAATTCGTAACCGGCTCGTCACATAGAGACTAACCACGGAAATCAAAATTTTGAAATTCGGGCCCGAAGTGGCTCAAAAACGCAACTCTTCGTGATGTGCCTACTTAGATTAGGAGAGGTGTCCTGTGCAATCAAGCTGCTGACTTAGCAGCTTGATGACGCAGCACCTGTGCAGTGGAAGTGCTTATATGCATAGAAATTCCTAAAAACTCTGTAAAAATTCCATTTGATCCCGAAAAAACGCCGTTTCTTCGGGGCTAGGCCGTTACATTCTACCCTCCTAAAAGAAAATTTTGTCCTCAAAATTTCAATTACCTGAAAAGAGAAACGGGTAGTCTGTTCTCATCTTATCTTCCAGCTCCCATGTGTACTCTTTAGTTCCAGTTTGTCCCCATGCTACCTTAACCAATGATACTGTCTTGTCTCTAAGCTGTTTGTCACTTCATTCCACAATTCTGACTGGTAGGGTTTGATATTTCAAGTCGGCTCACAACTGTACTGTCTCTGGTTGTAAAACGTGGCTTTCGTCGGGATTATACTTTTTGAGCTATGAAACATGAAAAACATCATGAAGGTTTGACAAATAAGGAGGGAGAGCTACTTGGTATGCTACTGGACCGACTCTTTTAAGAATTTGAAAAGGACCTAAGTATCATGGATTCAATTTCTTAGTCCTAAGAGCTCTACCTATTCCAGTCGTAGGTGTCACTCTTAAGAAAATATGGTCACCTTCGTTAAATTCTAAGGGCCTACGCCTAATATCTGCATAGCTCTTTTGTCGACATTGGGCAGTTTGAATCTTCTCTCGAATGTGCTTAATCCGTTCGGTAGTTTCTTGTACCAAGTCTGGCCCCAAAATCCTGCCTTCCTCCTTGTCATACCAGCATAATGGTGATTGACACTTTCTTCCGTAGAGGGCCTCATATGGTGCCATTCCGATACTCTGTTGATAACTGTTGTTATAAGCAAACTCAATCAATGGCAAGTATTTGTCCCAGTTACCCTGTTGGTCCATTACGCAAGATCTCAACATATCTTCCAAGGTACGAATTGTTCGTTCTGTCTGTCCATCAATCTGTGGGTGATATGCTGTACTTAAGTGCAACTTCATCCCAAAAGCTTTCTGTAGAGCTCCCCAAAATCTAGAAGTAAACCTTGGATCTCTGTCTGACACAATTGATGAAGGTATTCCATGCAATCGTATTATCTCCTGAATGTATAACCGGGCGAGTTTCTCCAAGCTGTGACCAATTTGAATTGGTAGAAAATGCGCTGATTTTGTCAATCGATTTACAATTACCCAAATTGCATCATGCCCGGCAGAGGTTCTTGGTAACCCAGTAACAAAATCCATCGTAATCTCTTCCCATTTCTATTGCGGTATCTCCAATGGTTGCAGGGTTCCAAGTGGTTTTTGATGTTCCACTTTAATCTTTTGGCAAGTGAGACACTTTGAAACATACGTTGCTATACCTTTCTTCATTCCCGGCCACCAGAACATCTTCTTCAGATCTTGGTACATTTTAGTCGTTCCGGGATGGATAGAAAATCTGCTTTCATGAGCTTTGGTCAGAATGTTCTTTCTCAAGTCCTCCTGAACAGGTACACAAATTCTGTTCCTATATCTTCATATTCCCTCTTTATCTTGGCGTACCTCTTCCGGCTGATCTGCCTTCATCCGTGTTAACAATGTCAGCATTCCTGAATTCTGGGCTTGAGCTTGCTGAATAGCTATCTTAAAGTCAGATGTTAATTGTAGTCGCGCCATAACAACTCCTCTTGATGTCTCTCTCATTCCTAATTTTAAGTTTTCAAAGGCTAAGATCATTTCTTCTTCCTTGATCATCATCCAGGATATGCCCAAACTCTTCCGACTCAAAGCATCTGCAACTACATTTGCCTTCCCAGGATGATAGCTCAACTTAAAATCATAATCTTTTAAGAATTCCATCCATCGCCTCTGCCTCATATTAAGGTCTTTCTGATCAAAGATATACTTCAAACTCTTATGACCAGAGAAGACTTCAAATTGGGCTCCGTACAAATAGTGCCTCCAAATCTTAAGTGCAAAGACCACTGCTGCTAATTCCAAATCATGTGTCGGATAGTTCCTTTCGTGAGGTCTTAGTTGTCTCGAAGCATAAGCTACCACATTCCTATGCTGCATCAATACACATCCAAGTCCCTTAGAAGAAGCATCACAATACACCTCAAAAGGTTCATGTGGGTCTGGTAACACCAAAACTGGCGCCGTCGTCAACTTTTCCTTTAAAGTTTCAAAGCTTTCTTCACACTTCTCTGTCCACTCAAACGGAACTTCCTTCCTAGTAAGGCGAGTTAAAGGTAAAGCTATCTGTGAAAAACCCTTGATAAACCGCCGATAGTATCCTGCTAACCCCAAGAAACTACGAACTTCTGTAACTGTCTTGGGTTGCTTCCATTGTACTACGGCCTCGATCTTTAAAGGATCTACAGTTATTCCATCTCGTGTGATCACATGTCCCAAGAATACCACTTCTGTCGCCCAAAACTCACATTTTGACAACTTCGCATATAGCTTCCGTGTTCTTAATATTTGCAACACAATCCTTAAATGCTCTCCATGTTCTTCTCCTGTCTTGGAATAGATGAGGATATCATCTATAAAGACTACCACAAACTGATCTAGATACGGACAAAAAATGCGATTCATATAATCCATGAATATAACAGGAGCATTAGTCAGTCCAAAGGACATAACCGTATACTCATAGTGACCGTACCTAGTTCGAAAGGCAGTCTTAGGTATATCTGATTCCTTCACCCGGATTTGATGGTAACCTGACCGCAAATCAATCTTCGAGAATACTGTTGTACCTCTCAGCTGGTCCATCAGATCATCTATCCTTGGGAGTGGATACTTGTTCTTGATTGTGATCTTGTTCAATTGCCGATAATCCACACATAACCTCATTCCACCATCCTTCTTCTTTACTAGTAACACTGGAGCTCCCCATGGTGATACACTCGGACGAATAAACTTCTTCCCCAGTAATTCATTCAACTGCTTCTTTAACTCTGCTAGTTCCAACGGTGACATCCGATACGGTGCTATAGAAATTGGTCCGGCTCCAGGAACCAGATCAATACTAAACTCTATCTCTCTATGAGGTGGAAACTCAGGTATATCATCCGGAAAAACATCAGGAAACTCCTTCACCACTCGGATTTACTCCAAGTCTTGTTCATTAGTTTCTGAGCTAGCCGATAGTAGAACGTAACCCTCTAACCCACTATTACTAGAAATAACTCTTAGGGAATTCAAATAGAAAGTACAAGACTCAACTGGTTCAGTGTGCATTTCAGATGATGGAAATGTAGCAATTCGTTTAAAACAATCAAGGAAAACATGATGCTTGGACAACCAATCTAGACCTAAGATAATATCTAAACCACACAAAGGCAAACAAACCAGGTCATGTATAAAAGTCCTAGCCTCAATAACAAAAGGCTCCTGTTGACATACTTGACTAGTCAAGGCATTTTGAGATGTGGGTGTACAAACAATTAGATTATAATCTAACATGGTGAAATCTAATCCCAACTCATGCGCAACAGTCTCAGAAATAAATGAATGTGATGCACCAGAGTCATACAGTACAGTTAAAAGTCGAGATTTGACATAACACTGACCTTGAATTAGGGAGTCTGATTTCATTGCGTCATCAGCAGTCATAGCAAACACACGTTCTTGCTGTCGCGGCCTATCTATTCCTTGTACTGGCTTCTTCAGACAGTCCTTAGCCATATGTCCAGACTGACCACAAGAAAAACAGATAACGCCTGTAAGCTGACAAGGTCTACCTCCATGCTTCTTTCCGCACTGCCTACATACTAGTCGCATCTGCGCCTGCTGAGGTCGCTTACCCATATCCTGTCTCATTCTTCCTCCATTCCCTCCTGTAGGACGTGCATGAACATTTTTATTCTGATTGTACCTTCGTGAAGGCATTGCTCCCTGCTTAAAATTCTTTCCCTGAGGAGCTGTATACCGATTATAATTCTGAAAAGAAGATCCTGGGCGATTCATCCAAGCTGCAGCTATCTTCTTAGCATAGTCCTCTACTAGCTGACTCTTATTAACCAACTCTGCAAAATTCCGTATTTCCAATGGAACTACTGAGTTCAACAAATCTTCACGGAGTCCTCCTTCAAATTTCAAATATTTCCACTCTTCGAAATCTGCTGGATTCCCTTGACAAACCTTGGAAAAACGACATAAATCTTCAAACTTCCTTGTATACTCAGCAACAGACATACTTCCCTGTTTCAACTGCATCAACTCCATCTCTTTTGCCTCACGAGTAGCTCTAGGAAAGTACTTCTTATAGAACTCTTCTTTGAAAACATCCCACAAAATATTACCCTCATCTTGCTGCAGTAAACGTTGAATGCCCTGCCACCAGTGCTGAGCATCCCCTTCCAACATATAAGTAGCAAATTCTACATACTGTTCTTCCGGGACATGCTGTGCCCTCAAGGACCTTTCTATGCCTCGGAACCAATTATTAGCTTCATTTGCTACAGTCGTACCCTTGAACTTCGGTGGATTAACTTTCAAGAAAGCAGCTAATGTCATAGGCCTATCATGATTCATGTTATCTCCATCACCGTTCCCACCATTTTCACCATTACGGTCATTATTACGCTCTCCATTACGTTCCCCCAGACGGTTAACTGCTCGGGTAGTAGCAGTCGCCGTTTCACGCACAGCCTCAGCCATAGCGTGAATCGCAGCAAACAGATTATCATCGTTTCATGGCGGATTGTTAACAGTAGACCCTTCCCGATTGCTACGTCTCCGTGGAGGCATCCTGATTCTGTTCATACCAAACAATCAATACCGAGGTGATCAGTCTTAATACCTCAAGTTGGGTGTGAACATTATCAGAATGAAAGCACAAAGACATTCATGCAACACATATCACATGGATACCCTATAAGCATGAGACATACCACAGAGCATGCAATAAAGCATGATTCAGTCCATTCCCCAGGCTCTAACAGGAAGAACCGCTCTGATACCAAATTGTAATGACCTAACTTCTAGCATGTCTAGATCATACTAGAAATCGAATTGCTACCAACTTGTTTTACCTTTTTGTATTATTTATTAATAAATATAAGCTTGTACGTTGTTAAAACACCGCAAATTTTACAAGTAAATTTTTTTAGCAAGGATAATTTAAAGTCGCATACCTTCCATATATCAAGGGATAATTAAACGTTCACATACATAAGACAAAAGATAACAGAATATGGAACAACACACTATAATATACATCATGTTACAGAAGTGGCTCAGTTATATAAGCATAGAGCTATAGTATAGCACCCCTAAGTCAGTGACTCATATAGTATATACATATATGTACATAAGACGCCCCAGGGCCTGGCACCCAGGGCTAGCCTAACTCTATGATATGCCTATTCCCCCTAATCATGCTAACAAAAGTGAGGGAGACACTCTAATGTACTGAAGTTAGACTAGGCGTCTCAAAAAGTCTCCTCAATCTTGGTCTAGAGTACCTCACGGAAAATCACCGAGCGAATGGTAATGCTCGCCTGCTGGCGCCTCGCCTGGCTCATCGTCATCACTGTCAGAGGAGATAACTATGAAGTTAGGATCTTCCTCTTCCGCGTCCTCTTCTTCTGCTGGAGTGATAGCAGAGGAACCACTGTTGGCCACAGGAACCATAAAAGGATAGCTACCAAACAAAATACAGTCTGGAGAAGGAGGTGGTGCCTCCATGATCTGATCATACTCATGTCCCTGCTGCTCATCAAAGACAGGAGGCTCGATCGGCTCAGGTAAAGGATCAAGCTCGGGTGGTAACACAGGAACACCCCACTCATCAAGGACAAAAGGTGCAGGAGGTGCCTCATGGATATGCTGGGCAGGTATAGGCTCATCAGGTAGAGGAGGTTCAGGTGGAGGAGGATAGTCAGGTGGAGGTGGCATCTGCTCCTCAGGATGAGGTATCCCAGGTCCGCCGGGGTGTAACCAAGATAAAGGAAAGTCATAGGGTGCATCAAGATTAAAGTATGCTGTCCTAATAGGGTACTGGAAAGGTCTACCACGAACTACATAATTAGGGATACGAGGTACCACACAGTAGATGTAATACTCGCCACGCACCGGGTCCTCGTGGATGTACGGTGGATCAATCTCGTAGAATAGGACTCCCGTGTCCATCTGTAGAGGTGTAAGGGATAAGAACTGGGGAGTTCTTAGTAAGGTCGGGGTTTACAGTTAAGTTCATTTATAATGTCCGTGGTCATAGAAGTATAAATAAATGTAGAGTAATATGTACATAACAGCAACATAAACTAACACATGAACAAGAGAGAAAATAGGAAATAAATGTACATTCACACATTAATATGCAATCACACAGTTATGCTCAAACAAACAAGGAATAGAACAAGAACACAAGAAGATTAGCAATAAATAATACACAAACAAGTATGATGCATGTCTGTCCCTACTGCAGGTAATGAGCTCATTTGTCGGTTTCGACCCGCACCCGACGCAATCCGACCCTCCAAGTCAGATAAGGCCTTCCCAGAACTTAATCCTAGATTAAGTACCGTATACCCTCTACCAAGTGCTCTCGACTTGCAGGGCTGGTATTTGCTCAGGTCTCAATATACCGCAGGTATGCAAGTCAGGTCTCTACCAAGCATTCAGCTTGCAGGGCTGGTACTACTCTACCGCAGCCTGTCTGGGAAGCAAGTTCACAATACGGGCGTCCCCGCACAACATTCACAAGCATTGCCCGAAGGCTCATAATTCACATATAACCATACTTTCCATCATTTAGCAATCATCATAAATCAAGCATTACAACATCACAGAAAGCTCATTTTACAATTTTCTGTTTACTCTGTAAGGTCAGGTACACATCTATATCACTTTTAACTCCTTTTCTTTTTAACTTAAACACAGGTTTCAAAATCTTGTTTCTTTACCTTATATACCTCTATATCTTCTCTTATACCTCTTCTTAGGTGTTTAGTAAAGGAAATTAGAGAATTCTGGACTCAAATCTGCCTTCCTGAGGCTTTCAAGGAGAACTGTCTTTTTATCAATATTTTATTATTAAAATAATAATATTTTATTTAACTTTCAAAAATTGCATTTTGACCCCCGGACTTCTTGGAAATTGCACTTTGACCCCTATAAATTTTAATATTTGCACTTTAGCCCCTCAACTTTTGATTAATTAATTTTCAAATCCAAACTTTTTAATAATTTTATTTTGACCCCAAAACTCCTTGAATACACGTTTTCATGTTCTTCCAAAGACCAAAAACATTTTTTTTTCAAAAGTTCATCAGATTTCTGCTTGATTTTCAGCTAGTTTTTCAATCTTTTCGGAAACCGATTTGAACCCGATTTTTATCAAACCAAAGAGAAACTTTTCAGCCATCAAATACACATCAAATAAGCATAAAAAATCATGATTTTCATGGCTGGAGTATCACGTTTTCCAGCAGCACCAACAGCCACTTCAAAACCATCATAAACATGATTTTCAAGCATTAAACAACAAGTTTCCATGATCAAACCCTCACACATACACCCAAAATCAAATCTCAAGCCACAAGATCTGGTTTAACACTTCAAGAACACAGCCAATCATTGATTAATTTACCAAACCTTACCTCCTTTGCTGCTGTCCGAGATTGCACTAAAAACAAGCTTCCAGAAGCACTTTTACGCCTATTTTAACATCAAAAACAACTTTAGAATCTTATGAACCATGAAGGCTGAAGCTTCATGATGATGAAAAGAAGGTTTTCTCACCTTAAGGTAACTAGAAATCACGTTTTCTTGGAGCTTTTGGTGATTGAATAAGAGATCCTAAGAGAAAACATGAAGAAAACATCATTAACTTAAGGAACCACCATGGCCGAATCTTCAAAGAGGAGGAGCAGCCTTCATACCTTGATTTACTCCATGAAAAGTGACATAGAAATGAAGAGGAGGAAGAGGTGAACACTTTGGTAAGATTAGATTTTTGATAGGGGTTTCGGTTTGAGAAAGAACGGAGAAAGTAGCTCAGGTGTTCATGGAAGCTTCATGGTTTTCTTTCATGGTGTTCTAAGCTTTTCCAAGAACAAAAATGATAGCCAAGCTGTCCTAGGGAGGCCGTGGCTTTTGGATGATGATTATCCAAAAGTTACTTGTCAAAATATCTCAGGAAAGGATAATTACTAAAGTTAGATGTATTAGAGCTTAAGTAATTACACTACTAATGGATAAACATTAAGTTACTTAGTGTAAATGACACTAGTAACTGGATAATCATAAGAATAAAAGATATATGATGAAGCATTAGCAGTGCTAAGTTCATCTAAGAATGCCGGTATTATCCGTTACCGGTAGATTTCAAGCTCAGTTATTATATTACTAAACATAGATCAACATTAATCACAGTAGAGAAGATAATAATAAAATATTCTGAATAAAAAAATAATATATGAATATTATATTAATATAATTTTTCTCTCGAAATTCGTGACCAGCTCGTCACATAGAGACTAACCACGGAAATCAAAATTTTGAAATTCGGGCCCGAAGTGGCTCAAAAACGCAACTCTTCGCGACGTGCATACTTAGATTAGGAGAGGTGTCCTGTGCAATCAAGCTGCTGACTCAGCAGCTTGATGACGCAGCACCTGTGCAGTGGAGGTGCTTATATGCATAGAAATTCCTAAAAACTCTGTAAAAATTCTGTTTGATCCCGAAAAAGCGCCGTTTCTTCGGGGCTAGGCCGTTACATTCTTCATGACCGCGTTATCGAGCTTGCCTCGAAAAAGGTTCTAGCTTAAGGATGTCATAATGATAATGAGGATTGAGATGCTTGATGATATAACAGAGGTGTTCTTATGAT